>NW_020837997.1:9990159-10374653 GCF_003676395.1 Aethalodelphis obliquidens | reverse complement strand
TACGCGGGCCTCTCACTGCTGTGGCCTCTCCCGTTGCGGAGCACAGGTTCCGGATGCGCAGGCTCAGCGGCCATGGCTCACGGGCCCAGCCACTCCGCGGCACGTGGGATCCTCCCGGACTGGGGCACGAACCCGCGTCCCCTGCATCGGCAGGCAATCTCTCGACCACTGCGCCACCAGGGAAGCCCCTAGATTGCCTTTTGCAGATGGGGCCAGTTGCTACAGAGAGGTTAAGTGGTCTGCCTAAGGTTACACAGCATGCACGTGGTGGAGCCAGGATTTGAACCCAGGCCAGTTGGCTCTGGAATTCCAGTGCTAAACCACTCGTCGAAATGCACATATATTTAAACTGGAATGTGGAGGGGGTCGTGCTTATCCCCCAAGGAAGGCTTCATGAATGGTGGCTTCTCAAGTAGTGGGGGGACCTGGTTTCACCACCAACCTCGCTGGATGGGAAGCCAGGGGTGAGAGCCTTCACTCTCCCAGGGGACAAATGGGGACACTGTGGCACAGGCGGGGGCAGCAGGTGGTCGGATGCTGAGCCCTGGAGCCCAGGTGTCTCCCACCCACCGGGAAGAGATTTTTTGGAGGATTGTGGGCATGTGGCCCAGGGCAGCCTGCCAGCGACTGACACCCAAAGCTATTTCGGGCCATGTAGCTCAGACAAGTTGTTGGGGATTGGCTGGGTGTCAGGAAGGAGGTGTCCAAGCTGGGGAGGGGAGAACAAAGCCCCGACCTGGGCCAGGACAGGGGGATGAAGTGGGGGAGCGGGAAAGTGGACAAGGGCATGCCGCCTGGCCTCTCCATGCTTCAGTGTCCCCATCTGTAAACTAGGCATTGACCATCACAATCCCCACCTCCTAGGGGCTGTCAGGATGATCAGATCATACAGTGCAGGGTCCCATCCATCTGTATTTAATATTTGGATGTCTTCTTCCATGTGGATTTTTTTTTACATTGGTTTGGATTCTTTTTTTTTTTTAAGATTTATTATTTATTTATTTATTTATTTTATTTATTTTTGGCTGCATCGGGTCTTAGTTGCAGTACGCGGGACCTTCGTTGAGGCATGTGGGATCTTTTGTTGTGGCGCATGGGCTTCTCTCTAGTTGTGGCTTTTCTCTTCTCTAGTTGTGGTGCACAGGCTCCAGGGCACGTGGGCTCTGTAGTTGTGGCACATGGGCCTAGTTGCTCCACAGCATGTGGGATCTTAGTTCCCTGACCAGGGATCGAACCCACGTCCCCTGCATTGTAAGGCAGATTCTTTACCACTGGACCACAGGGAAGTCCCAGTTTGGATTCTTTAAAATATGACAACCTTAGAAATGCATTCAAATATACAGTAGGTACAGGCAAATACTATTTGACTCCACTTATACAAGGTACGTAGAATAGTCAAATTCACAGTCAGAAAGTACATTGGTAGGGCTTCCCTGGTGGCGCAGTGGTTAAGAATCTGCCTGCCAATGCAGGGTACATGGGTTCGAGCCCTGGTCCGGGAAGATCCCACATGCCGCGGAACAACTAAACCCACGCGCTACAACTACTGAGACTGCACTCTAGGGCCCGTGAGCCACAACTACTGAAGCCCAAGTGCCTAGAGCCTGTGCACCACAACGAAGAGTAGCTCCCGCTCTCCGCAACTAGAGAAAGCCCTCACGCAGCAAGGAAGACCCAACACAGCCAAAAATAAAAATAAATTAATTAGCTTTTTTTTTAAAAAGAAAATACATTGGTGGGTGTTGTTGGGAGGAGAATGGGAACAGTGTTTCACGGGGACAGAGTTTCAGTTTAGAAAAGTGAAAAACTCGGGAGATGGGTGATGGTGAGAGTTGCACAACAATGTGAATGTACTTAGTGCCACTGAACTGTACGGTTAAATATGGTTAAAATAATATGTTTTATATTATGTGATTTTTACCACCATAAAAAAACATTTTAAAAATATGACTTAAAATGGTATTTACCTCTTGCATCTGTGGGCGCCTCCTCAAGTTTTGCATCGGAGGCGAGCGAGGCGTTAATCTCCGTCCGGTGACAATCGTGCAAGTTGCTCAGAACTGTTCCGGGCATACGGTAAGCACCCAAGGACACCGGCAAAGAATGTGGCTAACGTTTACGGAGGGCCGAATGCTACAAACAGTGCGGACGGTCACATGATCTCAGTGTGGGTTATTACCTATCGTTAGGTACCAGCCGGCTCTGTCCTGGGACCTTAGCTTTGGTGGGTCCACCTGGAAGGTGATGTAACAGCCTGTAGCAACCCAGATAGTAGTATCAATCCTGATCCGTGGGACTGAAGGAGGAGGGAGGGAAGGAACCATCCTGATGCTTGCTCACAGCTGCCCTGAGCTGGAATCCCCATTCTTCCCACCGCCCTGCCAGGCCCTGCGCCCGCCTTTCCGCCATGAGCGCCGCCTCCTTCCTCCTCCGGGCATGCACCCTAGCAGGAGGTTCAGGAGGGCTGGCTTAGCTGCCTAGAGCTGGGGCCAACAGCGGGTCACGAGCCCCCGTCCCTCCACCCTTCCCCAGTCACCCTGGCTGGCAGGAAGGGCTGGGGAGGGTAGGCCAAGGTTACCACGCCCCTCCCCCAGCCTGGCTATAATTAGCCCCAAGATGAATTAAACATGATGCCGGCCCATCTCGGGCCGCGGCATCCCTCTGACTCTATAATTGTTCCCAGGCAGCAGGCAGAGGGCTGGGCTGCTGTGTGAAGCTGGGGGGTGGGGGGAGACACATACCACCCACAAGCACCGGCTGTGGTCCACGGGGTGTGCGGTGTCAGCCGCAGGTGTGTGTGTGCCCACGAGTGTGTCCTGAGTGCTCACCGGACTGAGGGCAGCAGTGGCCCTTGGGTCTCAAGATTAGGCTGGAGGCTCAGGAGACCCAGCTGAAGGGGTGAAGCTGTCAGGCCTGGATCATTAAAGCTGCCGCCTGGCATTGTGCCTTCCTGGGAGTCATTACTCCAGTTTCCTGTTAACACACCTGAGTTTCCACCATTAAGACTTCTATCAACCACTCACGTCTTCATGAGCATGAAAAGCTCCCCAGGAGAGAGCTCTGGAAGGAGGGGAGGAGACTCACCTGGATGTGAGCCTTATGAGGTCGAGAGACCTCCGGCCCACTCCTTCCTCTCTGGACCCCAGTCTTCCCATCTGCGTAATGGACCTATGGTAGCCAGGGGACGCCTTGGGGTAGAGGAATGGGTGTCAGGCTCTCACTTTGGGGTTCGCCTCTCCTAGCCTCAGCCTTGCACCGGTTAAATTAATTCCTTAGACCCTGGACCCCAGGAAATGGTGAAATGTCCCCAAAGGCCAGCCAAAAAGACATGGGCTCCTTTAAGTATTTCTGCAGCAGGAGAGGGAGGTGGGTGATGGGGACAAGGCAGAAGGGGTAGGAGCCTCGGTGTCCCCAGTCTGAGGACACACACTCCCTCTACCCCACTGTGCCCCATCTCTCTCTCTCTCTTCTTTTTTTTTCCTCACCGCATGGCATGCCGGATCTTAGTTCCCTGACCAGGGATCGAACCCATGCTCCCTGCCATGGAAGTGCAGAATCTTAACCACTAGACCGCCAGGGAAGTCCCACTGTGCCCCATCTCTCTGCCCCTCGCCCCCCATCCACTCATTCCAGCCTGCCCACTTTTGCCTGGGCCATGGCAACAGCTGTGAGCACTGAGTACGTACTGAGTGTTTACATACTCTTCTTAGCTCGTCTTCTCCTCACAATAGCTCTGGGGGTGGGGGTGAGCTATCAGCACCCCCATTTTGCAAGAGCTTTCTGACACTAGGATCTGTGCTCTGGGGCCCCACGGAATACCCCAGGATGGGTTCCCCCACCAGCCCTGCCATGATCTGGCCCTTCCCACCTTCCATCCAGATTCATCTTCCATTTTGATGAGGGGCCCATCCCCAGCTCCACCGCCAGGACCAGCCATATGACCTCGGCAAGGCCAGTTCGCCCCTTGGTGACTCAGTTTCCCATCTGCACAGTGTGGGGCAGTGGACACAGGAAGCAGTTCATGACAGAGCATTGGACTTTGTCCCCTCTCTGCTGTGTGACTCAGGTCACTGGCTCTCTCCCAGCCTCAGTTTCCTCCCCTGTAAAATGGGAGGATAATACTAGTGCTTGGAGGTGAGAGGAGAAACCAAAGAGCCCATGAGTGTCCTCCCGTGACTGATATCCTACCCGAGCTGGGCTATGCAGGATCCAAAGAGCCAGTGCCGGAGATGCCCCCAAGCTGGGAGACACAGAGACCTTCCAGCCCGAGCAATCAGGCTGGGGAGGAGACTGTGGGGGAGCCTGTGGTGGGATGGGTGGGTGAAGCCTCAATTTAGGGGTTCACAAAGAAAACCTCCTGCAGACATGTGCCCCTGAGTTTTGAAAACTGAGGCAGATTCACACATACGAAGGAGGGGCATGAAGGAGGGGCGTTTCTGGTGGGAGGGTAAAAAAAAAAAGCCAAGGTAAATGTTTGGAGGCAGAAAGCAAAAAGTAACAAGATCTGGGCTCAACTGGAACCCAAAGTGGCTCACAGAAGAGCCTGTCGGGGCTTTGCAGGACAAGATCTCAAGTCAGAACCCACTCTGGGTTGTTCTGTGGGGTCCCAGAGCACAGATCCTAGTGTCAGAAAGCTCTTGCAAAATGGGGGTGCTGATAGCTTGCACCCCCCGCAGAGATGTTGTGAGAAGATGAGCTAAGAGTGCGTACACGCTCAGCACATACTCATTGCTCACAGCTGTTGCCATGGTTCCAAACAGAACCACGTAGATCATTTTTTAACAGTTATATAGTTACTTCATTGTATAGCTCCCCAAATTTATATACCATCTACTCTGCGCAGAAAATATGTATCTGGGTTTTCATGGTAGGATATAAAGTTGCATTTTTTTAATAAATATATTTTCTTGGAAAAGCATGAGGAGGAGGTTTAGAGAAAAATGATGGAGAGAATGAGGGAAGCCTGGAGCTGGGAGCCACTCGGGTAATAGATTTGTCAGCCTGTTCCTGGGCCTAGTAATTAATCCTGAGGGGCTAATTAAGTTCAGGCTTCTGCTCCAGCCACTCAGTGATCTCCCTCCTGGCCTTCCCTCTCCCCGGGGGGAGGGCCAGCTTGGCCCACCCCTGCCAGGGTCTCCCTCCTGCATCACTGCTAGGCCCCCAGATCCCTGGGCTTAATTATCTGGAATGAAGGTTTAATCAGAGGCCTTTACTGCAGGGAGGGGAGGCTGGGCAGGAGGAATGGCCTCCCAGGTGCAGCAGCGCCTGAAATAGGGTGAGGTGAGGGTGGAGCCAGTGCAGGGGTCACAGCCTGTCAATATTTAACACTTAGATACTTTGTTCATTGCAGATGTTTTTGCATTCATTGGGAGTTTTTTCAAATGTTGCATTAAAATAGTATTTATCCGAATGACTGAATTTGGCAGTGCCTCCAAAGTTTTTTTTTCCCCCAGTTTTACTGAGAAATAATTGACGTACATCCATGCATAAGTTTAAGGCCATGATGGTTTGATTTACACATACTGTAAAAGGATTATTGCAATAGGTTCAGCTCACATCCATCTTCTCGTATAGATACAATAAAAAGAAAAGAATAAAGGGGAAACATTTTTTCTCCTTGTGATGAGAACTCTTCTAGGATTTACTCTCTCTCTCTCTCTTTTTTTTTTCCAACCGTGTTGCACAGCTTGTGGGATCTTAGTTCCCTGACCAGGAATCGAACCCGGGCCCCCTCAGTGGAAGCACGGAGTCTTAACCACTAGACTGCTAGGGAAGTTCTAGCTTTTACTCTCTTAACAGCTTTCCTATATATTCTACAGCAGTGTTAGCTGCAGTCATCATGTACATTACATCCCTGGTACTTATTTTTCTTATAACCGGAAGTTTGTATCTTCTGACCACCTTCCTCCAAGCCCCCTAATTTTTGTGCGAAGGCCAGTGCCTTGCTCTCCTCACCCTAATCCCAATCGTGACTGTTGCATGGAGCCAGCAGCTCCTACCCATCCTGAGCTCATGTGAGGCTCACCACTGTGAGAGAGTGGTCTACTATTGCACCGATTTTACAGATGAGAAACTGAGGCCCAGAAGGGCAAGTCATTAGCCTCAGTTCACTCAGCTAAGGGTAGGCGGAGGCATGACTCAAATCCTTGACTCCTGGGTGGGGTCATCGCCTGTCTGGGATCCAGAGACCGTGCGACCAGCCTTCCGCTCAGAGCTTTCGCTCTTGCAAAAACCCACCACATTCCATCCGTCTAGGAGGAAAAGCCCATGTCCTCCCCACAAGGTCCTGCACGACCTGCCCCTATCCCCTCCCTGCCCTCCCCTCCTCCCTCTCCCCACCCCCTCACTCTGCTCCAGACACATGGGCCTCCTCACTGTTCCTCCAACACGCCAGGCACGACCCTGCCTCAGGGCCTTTGCACTGGATGTTCCCTCTGCCTGGAACTCTCTTCCGCCATCATCACTCACCTGGACCAGCGCAGTTGCCTCTACCCTTGGTCCCCTGGCTCCCAAACTCACCCCCCACAGCCTGCCCTCCAAGAAGCGGCCACCAGAGAGCGCCCGTGAGCGCCTGAGTCAGGCCCCGCCCCTCCTCTGCCCACAGCCCTTCAGGGCTCCCACCTCCCTCGCGGTAAAAGCCCAAGTCCTCCCCTCCGCCCACAAGGTCCTGCGCGACCTGCCCCCGCGGGCAATGAGATCCATGGAAGGCTGTGGCCTTCCAAAGTGGCCCAGCAGAGCCAGGCTTTGAACTCAGCTCCATCTGGCTCCAGTGCCTTCTGGGCTTCTCCCCTCAGCCAGCTGCCTCCCAACCTCTAATAAACTCCTGAGAAGTGCTGGGCAGACGTGGCAGTGAGGACACTCTTTATCTGTCCAGATCAGGCCAGCTCGGCGCAGCAGTCAATAATTAATTCTGAATTTCCCCCATTTATCAAAGCGGCAGGAGCCAGAGTGCCTGGAATCCCAATTCCGAGGCTCTGTGCCCCGTGGCCACCTGGAGCTGGACACAGTGGTGACAGAAACTGGGGCGGGGGACCCTGAGGGAGTCTGGGAAGGGAGGGAATCCCTGGCTCCCACTCCCTTACTCTGGGTTATTAAATACTGTGCGATCCATCAGTGATCAGACCAGACCTCACCCCAGCCTTCATTCACGGTGCCCAGAGGCTAGTGGGGAAAATAATACATTGAATGAATAATAATATAAATAATTAATGCTACAAAGGAATAGAACAGGATACTGCGTGAATGCAAGACGGAGGGAACGAAAAAAAAAAAAAAAGACAGAGGGAACGTGGTTGTTTAGAGCCTCCCCAAGGAAGTGACATTGAACCTGCAAATTGGAGGATGAAAGATAAGGGGTGGGGAGAGGGTCCTCCAAATGTAGACACAGCACATGCAAAGGCCCTATGGCTGGAAAGAGTTTCTCCCACTTGGGGCCCGGCAAGGGGTTAAGTGGGTCTGGAGCTCAGAGCACAAGTGTGAAGTCAGTGCCAGGCCTAGAGCCATCATGGTGAGGCCAGCAGCCTTCAGTGGAGAGCCAGGGGCCATCAGGGGAAGAGGCAGGAAGTTTCTCTGATGACCTGGGGGATGGCAGTGAGGCTGCTTCCACCCAAGGTAAGTCAGACAGCAGCCTGGGCAGGCGACTCCAATTTTTTTTTTTTTTGGCTGCATTGGATCTTCGTTGCTGCATGTGGGCTTTCTCTAATTGCGGTGAGCGGGGGCTACTCTTCGTCGCGGTGCGCGGGCTTCTCATGGCGGTGTCTTCTCTTGCTGCGGAGCATGGGCTCTAGGTGCGCAGGCTTCAGTAGTTGTGGCACGCGGGCTCCAGAATGCAGGCTCAGTAGTTGTGGCGCACGGGCTTAGTTGCTCCGCAGCACGTGGGATCTTCCCGGACCAGGGCTCGAACCCGTGTGCCCTGAATTGGCAGGTGGATTCTTAACCACTGCGCCACCAGGGAAGCCTGACTCTGATTTTTTGTTTTCTTTTTTCTTACAACTGTTTTCCCCTCGGAGGATTCTTTCAAACCCATTTGGGTGTGGGGATGAGCCAGGATTTCTCTGCCAACAAACTGCCTAGGCCTTGCAAGCAGCTTCTGGCCCAGCCACCTTAAACACCTCCCTCCTTGGGTAGGTGGGGAAACTGAGGCCCAGAGAGGGACAAGAACCACCCGAGGTCATTCAGAAGAGTGTAGGCCGAGCCCAGAGGAGAGGTTTCCAGGATCCTAGGAGCAGCCCCCCACCCTGCAGCTTCTGTCTCTTCTGCTGGACCTCAAGCCCCATGAGGGCCAACAGCTGGGTGTCCTAGTCACCACGCTGTCCTCAGTGCCCTGAAAATTGGAGGTGCTTCATCAGTGATTACAGAATGCATGGACCCAGCAACTTTTTTTTTTTTTTGCGGTACACGGGCCTCTCACTCTTGTGGCCTCTCCCGTTGCAAAGCACAGGCTCCGGACGCGCAGGCTCAGCGGCCATGGCTCACGGGCCCAGCCGCTCTGCGGCATGTGGGATCTTCCCGGACCGGGGCACAAACCCGCGTCCCCTGCATCGGCAGGCGGACTCTCAACCACTGCGCCACCAGGGAAGCCCTCCCAGCAACTTTTGAAAACACCCAGAGGTCATGCTCAGAGCATCAGGGGGAAAGGATGTCCCTTTTGAGAGGGGATATGAGAGACAGATACAGGGGTATGGAGAGAGAGAGACAGAAATAAACGGCCAGAGACATGGAAGGAGACAGAGACAGAGATGGAGACAGACAGAGAGGCTCAGATAGAGAGAGTGGAGAGCAGAGATCAAGAGACACAGAGAAAGAGTGACAAATGGGGGCAGATACATAGAGAAGAGACTGAATGAGACACAGAGACAGATGGAGACACGGGGGGTGGGGGAGGCATCAGGGTCAGGTCAGGACCACCACTAATCTGTATAGGAGACTCTGTGTGAATTATGCAAAGATATCCCTTCCTGAGGCCCAGCTGGATGTTTTTGTGCAGTGAACAACCTGCCCCACTGTCTACAGCAGCCGAAGCAAAGTCTGTCTTGGTATCTCCAGCAGCCAGCCCAGGGCCGGGCACACAGAGCTCACTCGATAAATGCCCGTTGAACGAATGGGCAGAGTTAGAGAATGTCAGAATCTGGCCTGGAGTCACACAGAGAGAGAAAGAGACAGAGAGAGAGAGGGGGGGGGAGCACAACTGAACTAAAGCAGAAAGTCCAGGTGCCGGCAGTTTCTGGCTGAGCCACAGATGCCTCCTCTGGGAACCACCTGGATTTACTTACCACCCAGGAAAATTCCCCTCGAACTTCTGGGAGCACAAAGTGAGTGGGCAGCCAAGGCAGGAGGTGGCCCCTCCCCGGGACGCCACGGGCCCCAGGGAGAGATGGTGGCTGCCAGGTCTCACCCGAAACTCCTTGCAGCCCGGACTTGCTCCTGGGGTGGAGCCAGGAGCCTGAGAGGCCCTGGGGGGACCGGACTTCCCCCATTTTCACAGCGCAGAGATGGGAGGGGCCTGGCTTGGGGTCACCCAGAATAGGAGTCAAGGGAAAAGCATTCCTGGCAGAGGGAATGGCTTGTGCAGAGTTCTGGAGGTGAACGAGAGGGAAGGGCGAAGGATGTGCTTAGGACTGAACTGTCAATGGAGAGTGAAGCCCAAGGCTAAGTGAGAGAGTTTGAACTTGGCGTTGTTTCCAAACACTTAGTCTTTTATTCCGTACCTACTCAAATTCAGTCCCTCTGTACTGAATTTGTACTGTACTACAGGATCACCCTGCAATCCCAGCCTAGGTGATCCTGGAGCCCCAGAGGCAACTCCTAAGACTGGGAGGACACACAGACCTCCCCATTCTGTGCGTCAGGGATGAAGGGATGGAGGCTGCAGGACCCAGAGGCCGACTGGGAGAGAGCTGTCGAGCCCACATGGAGGTGGGGTATTAGTGCCACGACCTTGAAAATGTAGGACTATTCCAGGTGAAAAAGACCCAAAAGGACATTCTGCGCAGAGAATACAAAAGTCTGGAGGTGTGTGATAATCACACAAGTGCTGGAAACAAGCCAGATTGGCCAGTAATGCTGCTGTCTCCAAAAGGGTCAGGGTTGGACCAGAGAGAGAGAGAGAGAGAGAGAGAGAGAGAGAGATCTGGGGTAACAGAAGCCCAGAGGGAAGTGGAAGCTCTTCTGGAGGATCAGAAATGTCTGCATTGAAGAAGGGGGCACTGGAGCTGGGGCTTGGAAGGATGAATAGGAGTTTGCAAACAGAAAAGGTAGGGCATGCAAACTGAGCAGAGGCTGTGGCCCAAATTCAAAGAACATGATGATGGAGTAGCAAGACAAAGAAGGACTTGAGGAGTAAGATCACTCAGTGTCAGATTTCTCCAGATCCAAGCATGGCAGCCTGCCATTCTAGGCCAAGAAACCCAAGAACTCTTCCCCTTGGCTCCTCCAAGCCCTGTTAGGCCTGGTCCAGCCACTGTCATCTCTCCTCCTTGGGTCACAGGTACTGTCCACTTTGGTCCATGATGACACTTGGTGGCGGATGCCTTCCACAATGTGTCTCTGGTATCTCAGTCCAGGCTTGTGCCTCTCAGTGCCTCAGTTTCCCCATGTGGAAAATGGGAACGCTGGAAGCCACTTTTGCTGTTTGTATTCATCTTAGAACTGGGAAGCCTCCAAAAAACAATGTGAAGGGAGCAAAGAGATAACAGGAAGAAAGGAAGGGAGGAGGGAAGAAAGGGAGGGAGGAAGGAAAGAAAACAGAAGGGAAGGGGAAGGAAGGGAGGAAGGGAAAAACTTTGCACCCCTCCTCCAAGCCAATACCAAGGGACAAGTCCAACATTATTATTTCAGAACACACCGAAGCTGTTGAGGCTTAAGAAATGGGTGATGATTTGCATGCGATTTGCATGTGATTTGCATACTGTTTGTTAAATGTCAAAAAGGCCTGAAAATGCTTTCTCCCACCCTCACCTCAGCCAAGATGTGGGAAACCCTCCCCCTTCCTCTATCAGGGACCTGCTCATGGGCTGGGGACCCCTCAGTTCAAGGGTTGCCAGGGCAGCAGACTAGAGGGGGCAGGGTGACCTTGGATGCCCCATCTGTAAAATGGGCCATAATCATCACCACCACCACCGAGCCTCACACTTCACAGACTAGAGTAAGTGGAGGCCAGACAAGGATGTGGCACAAACCCTGGCATGTAGTGGGAGCTGAGGAATGGAGCTGGGGTGGCTATTAAAAGCCCCACTTTCCTGCTGGGCCCTGGGGGCAGGTCCCCCAGTGTGTGCGTGACCCACCGAGACCAAAACCAGGCAGGAGCAGGGGCGTGGGCTGCCTGGCCCCAGGAGGAGTGATGCCAGCCCCGGAGGGGGACGTGAGAAAAGCCCCGTAGGCCTGGGGTCGTCCCCATCCCCTGATGGACAAACGCACATCTGAGCACTACTCTCCCCACGGCCACGATTTATTATCCACCTGTCCCTGCTCTGGGCCCTGCGGCCAACACGACTCTTAACTAAAACATTATGTCTTCCCAGGCTCCCGAGCCTCTGCCCTGTGATGCCAGCACCCAGAGCGTGAACGCGGCCCTCGAGGGCCCGCATGCCAGCATCCCCCCAACCCGAGGGGGTCTGCACGGTGGACCCGACGCCTCGTGGCCGCAGATCAGAGATCCAACTGAGTCCCAACGTTCTACTTTTTTTTTTTTTGGCTGCGCCACGTGGAATCTTAGTTCCCCGACCAGGGATCGAACCCCAGCAGTGGAAGTGCAGGGTCCTAACCTCTGGACTGCCATGGAATTCCCTACTCAGAGGGTCTTATACCCAGAATCCCTACAACACACTGCCTGGAATAGCCCGGAGTACCCCCATGATTACCGTCAATGTCTCAGTGCTCTGCCAGGCACAGCCACCGCCCCCCACCAAATCCCTGCCCACTTAACCAGAGCCCTTCAGACACAACCAGGAGACCCCGTGCAGGGGGCAAAGCAGTGGGATTGAACAGGAAGGACACCGCCACGGGGGTGGACACGGGTGCAACGTGGGGAGGGGTTTGGGTTTGGGTTTGGGGGAGGGGTGCAGTGTGACACTGGAGCGTTGGGAGAGGGTTGGGGCCCCCCAGTCTCCACCTTTAGTCATTTGAGATGTCATGAGTGTCTGGCCACACACCCCCTGCCCCCAGCCAAAGCTGTTCACAGTAGAGGAGGCTTGAGGGGGCCCAAAAGAGGACAAGGTGCTCACTGGCTGGGGAGGAGGGAATCTGAGAAGACTTCCTAGAGGAGGCTGGAATGCTGGGTGGACTGGAGCTGCAGAGAGGGGTGTGAAAGGTGCTTCAGGCTGGGGGCACAGCTTGGGTAGAGGCGTGGCAGAGAGAATGTACCAGGCAGGTGGGGGTGATGCCCCCCCAAGCTCCTCTCCCCTCTGTGCTTTTCTTCATGTGACCTCCTCCAGCTGCCTCCCAAGATGGCACGTGGCTCCTACTGCAGACTGGGCACTTGAAGCCCCAAGGTGGGAGCCACCTCCTCAGGATCACACAGCACAGCTGGAAGGCTGGCTGGCCCGGAGTAGCAACATCCTAGGTCAGTGTCAGGGACTGGGGCTCCATCAGGAATGTCCCAGGCAGTGGGCAGCAGCTGGGCAGGCCAGTGTTTCACCATCTATGCTGGAAGCCCAGAACCTTAGAACAGCAGGAGGGAGGGGATAAGACAACTTCAATCCAGGCCCCCTCGCAGGGTGAAACACCAGCTCTCTGGCCACTTTTCCTTCTTCCCTTTTCCCTAACAGCCCCATGGACAGAAACACCTGCAGCCAGCTCCTCCTTTGAGATGGCCCTGGTGCCCTCCAGGAGGGGCAGGGATAGCCCTTAGCCTGTGGGGAGCTTGGCACTTGAAGCCACCTGGTGGCAGTCGCAGAAATTGCAGGCAAAGAGTGCAATTAAACCAAACCTGCCAACCAAAGCCCACTCTTTGATTGTTAAGGAAAAGGGGTAACAGAGCCCAGAGAGGAGAAGCAATTTGCCCAAGGGCACACAGCAATTCAGGGCAGCATTACTCAGGCCCATGTGTTAGTTCAAAGGTGAGAAGGTAAGGCCAGTGACCCTGCCCCAGGGGCCAGAAGCATATGGGTGTGGAGAAGGGTGATGGTCATCAGAGATGATTCTCTTCTCCTCTCTGAGCCTCAGTTTACCCATCTGTGGTCTCCACAATCTCTAAGGTCCCTTCTGTGTCCCAAATACTGGAGTGACTTACCCAGAGTGAGGTCAAGGCTCCCGGGAGATGTCCCCCACCACCCCCAGCTTGCTTCTTCAGCCAGCACCTCTGGTCCCCTCGGTCATGGCTCCGCATCCTCCAACACAGATTACCTGCAGGAGGGGGACAGAAAGATACAGGTTGCAGGCCTGTGCAGCCCTCACCTTGGCACTTAAAGCCTCCTGGTCTGCTCGGTGTCCAGCCAATGCATATTGCTGCATCTGCCCAGACTCGCCTCCACCCACGAGACCCTCTCTCTTGCTTCCAGGAAACACTAGAGCTCCAGGAAAATGTTCTGAGCATCCCCTTCTTCACCTCCAGAGGTCATACATTCAACGAACATTTATTGAGCACCTACTATGTGCCAGGCACTGAACTGGGGAAACAGCAGTGAATAGGATGGACAACAACGCCCTCACAGAGCTTACAGTCTAGTGGGGGAGATGGGGCAAAAAAAAATTAGTAAAATGTTAGTAAAAATAATCAAGGAAGTATAGAGAAAGGTAAAGCAGGGTTAGGGTATGGTGTTGGTGGGATGCCATTTTAAACAGGTGGTCAGGGAAGATTACACTGAGGAGGTAGGATCTGAACAAAAGCCTGAAGGAGCTGAGGAAGGGAAGTGGAAAGCATTGCAGGAGGAAGGAACAGCAGTGCAAAGGCCCTGAGGTAGGACCATGCCTAGAGAGTAGGAGGAACAGTGAGCTGACTCTATCCTAGTTCAGCCTCCACCATCACTCACCATCACTAGACCTCCACCCTGGTCCCCCGATCCCCACCCCTAGCCCTCCCCGCCCCCTCCACAGTCTGTCTTCCCTGTATCAGCCAGAGGGCACCTGTGAGCACCTGAGGCAGGTCCTGCCCCTCCTCTGCCCACAGCCCTCCAGGGCTCTCACCTCCCTGAGGGTAAAAGCCCAAGTCTTCCCCACGGCCCACAAGGCCCTGCACGACCTGCCCCGTCCCCTCCCTGCCCTCCCCTCCTCCCTCTCTCCCCCTCACTCACTCTGCTCCAGACACACAGGCCTCCTCACTGTTCCTCCAACACACCAGGCATGGTGCTGCCTCAGGGCCTTTGCACAGGCTGTTTCCTCTTCCTGGAATACCCTCCTGCCCACTCTTGTTCTCTTTGTTTAATCAGCTCCTTCACATTGTACTGTGAAATGTCACCTTCTCCGACAGACCTCCCCTGGCCACTGTTGATAGGGTAGCAACACCTCCATCACGCTCAACCTCCCTGCATCTTTCCATAGCACTTATTACAACCTGACATTCAAACATATGTTTATTTGGTTCCTTGTCTGTCTCTTCCACTGGACTGACTGTGGGCTCCGTGAGGGCAGGCCTGGTCTGTCTGGGTCCCTGCTGGGTTCCAGTGCCGCCCAGCACATGACCCGGCACACAGTAGGCACCCAATAAATGCGTACTGTATATTGAATATTGACTGTGTAGACGTCTGTGGATCGTCCAGCTGCTAGACTTTGTTTGGCCACTGCCAGGAACACCCTCTCCCACCCCCAAGTGAGACCCTCCCTCGAGAGGGCCTGGAGAGGCAGGCCCTCCCACCACATCTTGAGCCTCCAGGACTGGCATCTAAGGCTCCTACTCTCAAAATGTCACCCAGACTTGGTGGACCAAGCCTCTAGGGGCCCAGCGAGCATGACCCCCATAAACTCCAGTGTTACACAGACAGCTCCAGTCCCTCCCCGGCCCAGCGCCTCCATCCACTGCCAATCTCGCCGAGCACCAGCCTCCACCATTTCCCAAAGCTGCCCCAGGGCTCTACATGTGCTGTTCCCCCAGCCCAGCTGCCCTTCTCTGCAGACCCCTTCTTGGGTTGGGAGACCCACTCCTCTTGGGTCATCTGGGCCAGGGGACCTCTTTGGAAACCCCAGACGGCCAGGTCAGAGTGTGGACACCAAGGGTCAGGATGGGATTGTGGGGAAGGCAGAGGTAGTGGGGGAGATGGATGGACAGAAAAGGAAGAGAGACACACACAGAGAGAAAAACAGCAGAGACAGAAATGGGCAGAGATGCAGAGAGACAGAGAGAGACAGAAAGAAGGAAAGGAAATAAACAGGGACAGTGTCACAGAGAGAGGGAGAGACAGGAGACAAAGAGAGATCGTGAGAAAGACCGGCGAGGCTGGAGAGAGGCAGACAGAGCAAGAGAAAAGAAGAAAGCCTGCAGGGGGAATCGAGCCAGGCTCTTGGCCTTTCTCAGTGCCGGGCGCTCTCCAAGGAGTCCACAAGGACGAGAAGGATCCCCAGTCCACCCTTCCACAACCATCCCACGCACTCCACCCTGACCCCAGCTAGGCCCTCCTGGCCTCCCCCACCCCCGTCCCTGACCCACTTCCCAATCCACCGGGGACGCCAGCCAGGCACTCCTGTGCCCTGCCGTCTCCCCCCACGCATTCCCCATCCAGGACCCCAGCCAGGCCCTCCTGTGCCCCCCAGGCCCCGCCCATCCTGACCCACCTCCCACCCCACCGGGGACGCCAGCCAGGCCCTCCTGTGCCCCGCCGTCTCCCCCCAGCCCTGACTCACCCCTCACCGGGGACCCCAGCCAGGGCCCCCGATCCCAGGTCGCCCCCCAGTCCCCTCCCTCGGCCACCTGGGGTCGCTGACGAGCAGCAGCACCGAGCCGTCCTGCAGGCGCACGTCGCGCACTGTCTGGTGGTCGTCCAGCCGCCGCGCGTTGTAGTAGAAGGTGCGCTTCCAGGAGCTCACGCCCTGGCCCACGAGCTGGGCGCGCAGGTCGCTGAGCGTGTCCCGCGGCCGCACCGTGAGCGGCAGCAGCAGCGCCTCGTCCGCTAGGTGCACCTGGATGTGGTAGCGCTTCCAGCGCGACAGGCCCCGCCGCAGCCCCTCCATGGTCCCCGCCGGACACTCGGACCCGGCCCGGGCCCGCGGACCCGGCCCGGGCCCCGCGCGCCCTCTGCACCCGCCCAACCGGCCCGGCCGCCCGCTCCCGCCGCGCCCGCGCCCGCGCCCGCGCCCAGCCTGCCCGGGCACGCCCAGCTCGCAGACTGGAGGCCCCACGAGGGCGGGGCGCGGCGGGTGGATCTGCGGGCCCCTAGCCCCCACCCGCAGACGCCCCTTAGTTTACGTCGACCTGTATTAAGTGCCTACTGCGAGCCAGGCGGATGGAGGCGCCCCGGGTGACCCGGGACAAAACGCACGAAAAGGAGCCGCATCATAAAGATAAATATGCAAATGCACAGTGCATCCGATCGTGGGAAGTGCCAGGGAGGGACCAGAAGAGGAAGAGAGCTCGAGACTGGCCGGCTATTTTAGGGATCAAGGTCAAGGGAGGCCTCTCTGTGGAGGTGGCATTTGTATGGAGATCTGAAGGAGGAATGAGCCAACCACGCAAAGAGTCATGATCAAGAGTACTTACTGCAGGCTGAGATGGGAACAGCCTGTGCAAAGGTCCTGGGGCAGGACAGAGCCTGCCTGTTGGAGGAACAGCGAGGAGGCCTGTGTGGCTGGAGCAGAGTGAGCGAGGGGGAGACAGGGAGGAGGGGGGGGGTCAGGGAGGGGATGGGGCAGGTCATGTAGGACCTTGTGGGCCACAGGGAGGACCTGGGCTTTTATCCCAAGGGAGGTGGGAGCCCTGGAAGGAAGTGTCTGTGGTTTGTATTTGTCACTCACATATTTGACTCTCATTTACTCCCTTATTTCCTTCAAGACTTATTCAACCAGTACTTATTCTGTGTCCGGGCTGGGCTGGGCGATGCTGGGCACCAGAGAAATCCCAACCTAGGGCCCTGCCCTCAACGGTCACCCAGTTGAAGGTGAAGGACACAGAGCTGGACACAGACACTCCCAGTCCTATGTGGTCAGGGTTTGAGTAGTAGGAGAGACCCCAGGCTGGGAAAGGCCAGTAGTGGGGAGATGGCTTTCCAGATGAGTAGGCATTGGAGCCCTGGGGCTTTGACAGTTGAGTAGAAGTTCAACACTCCCACCAACTGCCCATGATCACCAACTATATAGTTCACTGTGTGCCTAGTGGGGAGAAGCAAGAGTCAAGCCTTGTGGTCAGTGACAGTCAGGGGAGGCTTCCATGCTGTCCTCCCCTCCCCCTTGCAACCCCTCTCTCAGGCCCCGCCAGCCTCTCCAGTCTTACTTATCTAAGGACCCTCTTCCTGAAAGCCTTCCTTGACTGCTGCCTGCCCCTCTCCACAGCCATACCTACCAGGACAGGACTGACCAGTTCTGGGTATCCAGAATGTTGACTTGACCTCAGAGATTTAGTCTGTACTTAGAAGCTAGTTACGATGGAGCCCAGTGGGAACTCCTCCTCCAGGAGTGGCCAAGAGTGGGGGAGGGAGGCTGAGGCCAGAACAGGGCAGTGGGCAAATCAAGGGCTCTAATGCCAACCCTGACCCTTGGAAGTTCCTCAGGAAGGAACTTAACCTCCCTGGGCCTCGATATTACCATCTGTCCAATGGGGTTGTTATGAGAGTAAATTACTGCACATAAGCACTTAGAAATGTTCCTGAAGCATAGTCGCTGGCTAATTGGCTACGCTGAGAGTCAAGTGCAATTGAAAAGCAAATAAAAACAAAAATAGCAAGCAGAAAAAAAAAACATGGGCTAAGTGCCAGATGGCCTTCTAGGTACATGATTTAAAAAAAAAATAATAAAAGCTTCCTTTAATTCTCACATGACGCTATTATCTCCCATTTTACAGATGAGTAACGTGAGGCTCAGAGAGAGTGACTTCCCTGAGGATACACAGTGAAAAATGGCAGAGCCAGGATTTGAAGCCTAGCCACCTGGTTTCAGTCATCATGCTCTTGTCCACTTACTACACAGCTTTTTAGACAACCATCAGATTTCAGATGGAGATTTTAAAGGTAGCTAAGAGCAAAATTAATTTCAGACGGATCACCCACCAACCAAGCAAAAAAAAAAAAAAAAAAAAGAGAGAGAGAGAGAAACTATTAAACTACTAGAAGAAAATGTGCAAGTTAAAAATAATAATAATCCCAGTGTGTTGAAGCATGACATGTCACCTTTAATGATTTAAAAGATTAATAACTGACTACAGGACTTCCCTGGTGGCGCAGTAGTTAAGAATCCGCCTGCCAATGCAGAGGACACGGGTTCGAGCCCTGGTCCGGGAAGATCCCACATGCCGTGGAGCAACTAAGCCCATGCGCCACAACTACTAAGCCTGAGCTCTAGAGCTTGCGAGCCACAACTACTGAAGCCCGTGCGCCTAGAGCCCGTGCTCTGCAACAAGAGAAGCCATGGCAATGAGAAGCCCGCGCACCACAACAAAGAGTAGTCCCCGCTCACCACAACTAGAGAAAGCCCACGCGCAGCAACAAAGACCCAACACAGCCAAAAATAAATAAATAAAATAAATAAAATTTTTAAAAAAGATTAATAACTGACCACAGGACATCCCTGGTGGCGCAGTGGTTAAGAATCTGCGTGCCAATGCAGGGGACACGGGTTTGAGCCCTGGTCCAGGAAGATCCCACATGCCATGGAGCAACAAAGCCCATGCACCACAACTACTGAGCCCGTGTGCCACAACTACTGAAGCCCGTGCGCCTAGAGCCCGTGCTCCAGAACAAGAGAAGCCACCACAATGAGAAGCCTGTGCACCGCAATGAAGACTAACCCCCACTCGCCGCAACCAGAGAAAGCCCACGCACAGCAACGAAGACCCAACGCAGCCAAAAATAAATAAATAAATATTTTAAAAAAGATTAATAACTGACTACATACAAATGTAAAATTCCTATACACACACACACACAAATACTAGAAGGTCAATCAACAAAGGAAAACTTTTCCAAGACATGACAGACAAAAGACTGATTTCCTTAATATGTAAAAATCTTCCAGGTATCAATAAGGGCCAACAATTCAATAGAAAAAGAGGCAAAGGACATGAACAGTTTCTGAAAAGGAAATACAAATGTCTTCCAAGCATATGAAAGGGAGTTCATTCTCACGCATGGTAAGGTCAATATAAAATAAAACTACCATGAAATACTTTAAAAAAATCTACCAGGTTGCTAAGGATGAAAAAGTTTGATAATTCACCATGTTGCTGGGGTTTGGGGAAAAGAGCAATATTATGCATTGGGGTTTGGAGTGTGAAATGGCATAATCTCTCTGATAATAGCTATTGAAATGAGAAGTCGCTATATCCCTTCTGGGACTCTACCCAGGTGCCCAAGGATGGATTACAGTACAGCACACACGCTGAGCAATTTACATGTAATCCACAAGGAAACCTGAGGTTGATCTCACTGAACAGAGGAGGGAAACTGAGGCCCAGACGAGGGACAGAATGAGGGCCCAGGCTGGTGTACACTGTGTCAGGGAGAGTGGGCCGGCTGGCTCTACCTGTGGCACTGGGTCACCACGGTCCCAGCCACCTCCCTTGTCAGGCTAAGCTCCAGGTTTCAGGTAACACACCTGCTGGTGTTTAGAACAGGTCAGAGCAAGACCCAGAGACGCTCGGCTTTAACATATGGAGGCCAAGCTAGTCGCGCTGAGCTCTGTGAGTGCGGGGTGCCAGTTCCAATTAATTCTGACTTTCTCATGAAGCCGTTAGGAAAAGCCAGGTGGCTCCGGGCAGTAAGCCCTCTGCCTAGGCCGCCGGATTAGAGGGATCCTGGTTTCTGCCTCGAGACACTGTATTATCTGTCACGGGCGATTATGGAGGACCCAAGCGGGCAGTGACAAGCTCGGTGAATCCCTGAGTTCTGGGACCTGGGAGGCTCAGAATCATGGGATCTCCAAAATCATGGACTCCCAGAATCTTGGAGTGCCCGGCATTCTAGATCCTCAAAACAGTCTCCCCTCCTCCCGAACATTTGAGAATCCTAGAGGGAATTCCCTGGTGGTCCAGTGGTTAGGACTCAGCACCTTTACTGTCGGGGCCCAGGTTCGATCCCTGATCAGGGAACTAAGATCCCCCAAGCCATGCAGCATGGCCAAAAAAAAAAAAAAAGAATCCTAGAGCAGGGGTCCTGAATGGTATTCAACACATCACTTCTGGCTGTCTTGCAGGGAAGAGAATGCATGTATCGTCAGAGGCAGAAGGCATATGTGTGGATGGGGGCCTGCATCCCACCAATACTGCAGGCAGATAGGAAGGGAGGGTCGGCGCTGTGCTAACTTGCCCCTATCTGTGACATACCCACTGAATTTGGCATTGCCAGATTCTCGAATCCCAAGGAGCCTCTTGTGACACAGGCTTCTTACCTAGACTTGTCCCCTTGGATCAGAGGTCTCTCAAACTGGAAGCCCAGGGGCTGAATGTGTTTTTGGTTTTTGTTTATTTTTTTCTGGGGCTGGAGGCCCACATAATGTTTACAAGAAGAACTTGTGAATGAGTTTTTCCATATAAGGAGCTCCATTGGATACAGTGCAATACTACTCAGCCATTAAAAAAAAAAAAAAGAATGAAATAATGCCATTTGCAGCAACATGGATGCAACTAGAAATGATCCTACTAAGTGAAGTAAGTCAGACAGAGAAAGACAAATACCATATGACATCACTTGTATGTGGAATCTAAAACATGCCACAGATGAACCTGTCTACGAAACAGAAACTGACTCACAGACATAGAGAACAGACTTGTGGTTGGCAAGGGGTGGGGGGATGGGGGAGGGATGGATTAGGAGTTTGGGGTTAGCAGATGCAAACTATTCTATATAGAATGGATAAACAACAAGGTCCTACTGAATAGCACAGGGAATTATGTTCAATATCCTGGGATAAACCATAATGGAAAAGAATATAAAGAAGAATGTATATATGCATATAAGTGAGTCACTTTGCTGTACAGCAGAAATTAACACAACATTGTAAATCAACTATACATCAATAAAAAAATTTTTTTTAAAAGACGTTCCATTGGGCCCCCAATCCAAGTGGCATCTGTGGACCCTCCAGGGATTATAGGGATGTGAATTCCCTATAACCCTAGGTCCAACTCACTCCTTGAGTGAGTTTGCTTTCCCTAGACAGTGATGGTACTAACTTTATATCCTCCTTTTAAGATCAAGAAAGTGAGTTCCAGGAGCATCTGTTTGCCAAGGTCCCCCACCTCCCAGGGAGAAGCTGAAAAGGCTTTGGAAAAAGCGAATGGACATCCCATCAAGCTTTACAAATAGTTATCCCATGGGGTCCCTGCCACCAATCCTATGAGGTCTGTACTTGTTATCCCATTTCTCAGATGACAACACTGAGTCTTGGAGAGGGAAATCACTTTCCCAAAGCCACACCTGAAGGTAGAGCTCCTGGAACATGGCAGGAGTGAGTTAATGGAAAGGCTCAGGGTGCCTCTCTATCTGGAGGTGGTGCAAAAAGGAAAATGTGGTGCTTGGGGGTGGCTTTGGGAAGGGTGTGGAGAGGAGATTGGATTTCCGTCTAAAGGCAATGAGGAGCCATGGGAGTGTTTGAAGCAAAGGAGTGGCATAATCTAATTTATATGTTAGAAATGTCCCTAACAGGACTTCCCTGGTGGTCCAGTGGTTAAGACTCTGTGCTTCCAGTGCAGGGGACATAGGTTCGATCCCTGGTCAGGGAAGTTCCACATGTTGCTCTGTGCAGCCAAAAAAAAAAAAAAAAAAAAAGAATTGTCCCTGACAGTGCTGAATCCAGTTCAGAAGATGGATACATTTTCTCAGCTAAGGATCTGAGAAGGGCTTTGTCTCAGGTCAAAATGCTCTCTTCCTAGCTACTATTTTTTGGACCCATCTGTCCCCCTCCACTGGGTTTTCATAAGGAATTCACTGCTAGGATGTCTGACAAATGAGGATTCTTGGTGGTCCCTGTTGATAAATTGTGTTATTCCAGTTTAGCTCTATTAGAAACAAAGGCTATTTGCCACTAACATTTTTAAAGTGGCATCCTTCATATATAAAGAGTTGTGAGAAATAAATAAGAAGAGACATGCAAAGAACATGGATGCCATTTTGAACACACAAAAGACATAGATGGGACATTGTAAAAAAAAAAAGTGAAACAAAAAAAAGATGAAGACTTTTACATGAAAATGTGTTTAACCACTCTAGAATTCTCACTATAATAGTCAAAAAAGATATCTGATCATATTAGATTCTGTGAGGCTACAAGGCAATTGACATTCACCTCTGTTACTGTGTAAGTTAGTACTATCTTTCTGGAAGGTAAGATGGCAAAATTATCGAAAGCAAATTGATGGATAGTAACTAATTATCATGACTCACCATTGTTGAGTGACAAATGAACTTCATTTATTATGTTTTTCCCACTAGAACACAAAGTCCGCTAAGGCAGGCATCCTTGTCTGTTTTGTTCACTGCTGAGTCCCTGGTGTATGGGACAGCAACTGGCTTTGATTTATATACCCAGCATGATCTAATCTTCTCATTTTTCTGTACAGTGAAGTTTGAGAACCAGTGGACTAGACCAAAAGGGAAGTTTGTGTGGAGGCAGATAATCTGAGTATCCACTTATTTTGGGTCTTTAAGACAACCCTCAGATCCCTAGTGGTGAGTGGAGAGTTCTCAGGGGCTCCCACTGACCCATGGGTTAATGGATGTGTTTGTAGTTAAAAGGATCAAAAGAGATGATTTCTGATACTTACTAAGTCCGTAGGCTGTGTGCCAGGCAGTGTTTGCATTGGTCGTGTGTGTGTGTGTGTGTGTGTCTTGGGGTGTGTATCTAGCTGGTCTCTGTGTGTGCCTTGTTTTTTCTCAAGGTGTGTGTGGTGTTTGTGTGTGTGTGAGGGGCTGTGGGCGTCTCTGTGTGTCTGGTATCTCCTCAACTCACTTAATCACTTCACAGCAATGCTATGAGGCTGGTATTAATTTCAGGCTCATTTCACAGATGAGGAAACTGAGTCCACAGCATGAAAGTAGCACAAAGTAGGTGCTTGGGTTTAGCAGAAACTAAATTTTGCTCAGTCAGCTCCATGAACACCCATCCTTGTCGCTCCAGGGAGCACTTCCTCTGGCATCCCAGTAGAGACTCTGGACACCAGTAAGTCTCCATAAATGTTTTGGTTCTCAAATTTTTTGGGTGACTCCGTGCAGAGCTGCCAGGGAAGGTGAGAGGAGAAGAGAGTGTCAGGTTTCTGGGGGCATGGAGATACCAGACACACGGAGACGCCCACAGCCCCTCACACACACACACACAAACACCACACACACCTTGAGACAAAACAAGACACACACAGAGACCGTCTAGATACACACCCCGACACACACACACACACACACACACACACACACAAGACTAATGCAAACACACTCCAAGACAAACACAGATACGCACAGGAGACACGCACAGAGCCTTGGCGGGGGGTGTCTAGGTTATGGGGGCTGTGGACACCCTCGATCCCTGCGGAAGCCCCTATTCCAACCTCCACCTCCGTCTCCACTCTGGGGTCCAGGGCCTCCCGCTAAGGCGGCAGTGGAGCAATAGAGGAACCGCAGGCAGAGAGAAAGGGACTCGGGCTGCAGGAAGCGCCAGGCAGGGACGGCTGCGGTGCAGCGTGTGGCTCTCTGGCGCCACCCGGTGGGCACAGGGGGCATAGCAGCCCCCGTGGCTCAACATCTCTGCGGGTCTGTGGGTCCCGGGGTATCCATCCGCGTCAGCTTTATCTCTCTCTGAGTCTGTGTGTCTCTATTTCTCTGTGTTTCAGTCTCTGTCTCTTCTCTGTGCGTTGCTGCCTCTTTTTCCTTCTGTGTCTGTGTCTCTACAGCTGTTTCTTTTGTATCTCTCCATCTCTTTGTCTCCCTCTCTCTCCCACCCTTCCCCCCACCTCTTCGTCTATAACTGAGCTACCCCCCCCATTAGCGACATCCCCTGTGCCCTGTCCCCCCATGGCATCTTGGCACTTCCTGCCATTCATGACTCAGTCCAGGTGGAGAGTGATGACCAACTTCATCAGCTTTGTAGCCTGCCTGCTCCTACTTCCTATATTCTGGTCCTTGTGGAGGGGACCCCATGCCTGCAGGCTGCACGGGCTTCCCCTGCTGTTATCTTTGTCCAGACAACCTGGCCATGAGCTCACCTTCCACAGGGCTGGCGGCTGCGGGCTCCCCCGAGGCAGAAAGTGCTGGTTGCATGGGGGGGTGGGGGGCAGGGACAGTGAATATTTGGACCCCCAAGCAAGGAAGGGCCCAGGGAGAGACAGTGATGGACACCCTTGAACCCTGCTGAAACATGCCATGGCCTGTGGGCTAGTGGCCTGATCCCTGACCTGCCCAGGACTTTGGAGACCACTCTGACCCCAAGTCACCCCCATTCCTGCTTGCTGAGTTCCTCCAAGGTGCTGCACCTGTTCCTTCCTGGGGGCTCCTGCACATTCTGTTCCCTCTCCTGGAATGCCCTTCCAGTCACCTCCTTCAGGAAGCCAGGTGCACTCCACCTCCTGCTTGAAATCCTCCCTTGGGCTCCAAAGAGCAGCTCTGTCTCAGTCATGGTCACTGCTGTGTCCCTGGCACAGAACCTGACACACAGGAAATGCCTTTGGCTCTAAACAGATAAGCTCTCTCGAGCCCAGCTCTCCCATCTTGCCTTGCTGGGGGTGTGGGCCTTGGCCTAATGGGCTGCTTGTCACTCTGTGCCCTGTTTTCCCAAGGACAGGGGGTGAGGGGACTTTTTCTGGGCCACCTGTGAAACCTGCCCTGCTGGGTCTCATTTCAGCCGAGTCTGTAAATATTTGGTCCACCACGGCTGGCAGCATCCAAGCAGAGGAAGCTTCAGTGCGTTTTACGAGCCTCCCCACGGGGGGCCAATGTGAGGTTTCTGTGGCTGAGTATGTGGGGCGCCCGGCAGTTTCACGGCTGGTTGGCACGAGGTGGGTCTGACTGCAGGATTGGAAGCAGCTGCGAGGCACCATCAGTGGCTGCTGGCACTTAACCCCGCAGCGTGCAGCTTTGCAGAGGCCCAAACAGCGCCTCTTGTTTGAAAAACTGTTAATGCAACATTATAGATCACATCTGTGGTGGGAATGGGAGCCGATCCGACCCCTTCCCCAAGTCTGCAAGGAGGCGGAAGGCCCCAGTTTATACCTGGCTCTTCTAGGAGAATGAACTGCAACCACAATCATTGGCTAAGCACCCACTAGATGCTGGGTACTGTACAAAGCAATTTAAATTTTATTTATTTGCTGGCCATGTCTCGCAGCGTGTGGGGTCTTAGTTCCCTGACCAGGGATCGAACTCGTGCCCCCTGCAGTGAAGCACGGAGTCTTAACCACTGGACCACGAGGGAAGTCCCGCAAAGCACTTTAAATGCATCATCTCCTTGTGTCCTCAGAAATCCCCCTGCCCATTTTACAATGAGAAAACTTAGGTGTTCAAAGTAACTGGCTCAACGTCATCCAGGTGGCGAAGGGCTGAGCTGGGATTATTTATTCTCCAGCCTGGCTTGATCTCACATAAATCACCTGGCCCGCATGGGGGCCTCCCTGACAGGGCGGCGGTGAAGATCCCCTGGAAACCTCTTCTCAACAGTCAGCATCCCAGGAGTGACTGGAGGGAGGGCCTGAATCAGATCAGTAGATCAGAATTTGGGGCCTGGGAACCTGAATTTTAAACAAGGACCTCCTGGGGAATTCCCTGGTGGTCCAGTGGTTAGGACTCAGCACTTTCACTGCCAGGGCCCGGGTTCAATCCCTGGTCAGGGAACTAAGATCCCGCAAGCTGCGTGGCACGGCCAAAAATTTTTTAAAAAATTAAAAATAAGCACCTCCCTCCACCCCCAGGTAACTCTTTTTGTCTTTGTTTTTGTTTTGCGGTACGCGGGCCTCTCACTGCTGTGGCCTCTCCCGTTGCGGAGCACAGGATCTGGACGCACATGGCTCACAGGCCCAGCTGCTCCACGGCATGTGGGATCTTCCCGGACCGGGGCACGAACCCGTGTCCCCTGCATTGGCAGGCGGACTCTCGACCACTGCACCACCAGGGAAGCCCCTTCCCCCCAGGTAACTCTTGCTAGAGGTGTTCCTTTGTCCTTCCTCAGGAACAGCAGCCTTACTACTGCACACGTCCCAGCTTTTGCAGCGCTCCCTCTCAATCTCAGCAGGGATCATCTGCCACCTGGTGTTTACTGAAGGCACTACAAGATTTGGTGTCCTGTCAGACATTCTAAACTAGGGGAATTTTCTGCCAGGTCCTGTAAGACCCAATAGGCCAGACGAGGAATAGTGTTCTGAAAACTTGAAGATACAGAATTTTTGTGTTCTTTCTCTCTTTCTCCTTCCCGTAGATTCGATAAGCATTTACTATGTGTCTCCCACATTCCAGGTGTATTAACCAACCATGTCTTGATTTTCTGGTTTTTTGATCCTGTGAACCGTGTGACCGAAGTAGGGATGGTCTAATCTCTGGAGGATGGGGGTGGGGCAGCACTGGGAGAACTCAGTAGAGACCCCGTCCCTCAACCTGCAAACCAGTTAAAAAGCACCACATCCCCACGAACTGACAACTTTGTGGCTGTACTTTAAAAAACTCGAAAGTCTTTTTAGACCCTTGCATTTGAAATTATTTAACTAAGAGTTAACGCATGCAATTTGAGACTGGCAATCACCATGCAGGCTTGGGAATTCCTGCACAGTGAGAAAATTTAACCTAGGAACTGTTTTGAAATGTAATGAAATCTTTATGAATACAAAATTTAGCAGTTGACGAAGCTGACACATTTTTTGTAAATGTGGAGACATTTGATAAGGTATTCATTCTGATGTTGCAGTTTTCTCTTTGTATTTTTGGAGCCGATTATAGCTCTTCCTCCCCAGGCCTCAAAACATCTTACAGGTCTCCCGGAAGGCACGAGCACCCTAGGCCCTCTTCCTGCAGGCCTCCCAGGGCCTGCCAACTCGTACTGAGCACTTACTATATGCCAGGAGCAATTCTGAGCTTTTTTATGTATATCAGCTAACTTAATCTTTGCAAAGACCCTCTAATGGTAAATACTATCGTATTTCCAGTTAAGGAAGCCAAAGCAGGGAGGAACTATTAACTCCCCATGGGCAGATAGGTAGGTTGGATTCCAAGCCATCACCCGAGGCTACTCCAGTGGCTCTCACTCCTATGACACCGAACAGCCCCCACCTCAACCTTTAAAACATTTTTTAAAATTGTGGCAAAATACACATAAAAATTTGCCATCTTATACATGCACCCCTACATTCGTTCACAGCAGCACAATTCACAATAGCCAAGACATGGAAACTACCTAAATGCCCACTGACAGATGAATGGATAAAGAAGATGTGGTACATATACACACAAAGGAGTATTACTCAACCATAAAAAAGAATGAAATAATGCCATCTGCAGCAACATGGATGGACCTAGCGACTATCACACTAAGTGAAGTAAGTCAGAAAAAGACAAATATATGATATCGCTTATATGTGGAATCTAAAATATGCCACACCTGAACCTATCTGCGAAACAGAAACAGACTCACAGACATAGAGAACAGACTTGTGGTTGCCAAGGGGAGGAGGGGTGGGCTGGGAGTTGGGGTTAGCAGATGGAAACTATTATATATAGGATGGATAAACATCAAGGTCCTACTGTATAGTACAGGGACTATACTCAATATCCTGTGGCAAACCATAATGGAAAAGAATATGAAAAGGAATATACATAACTGAATCACTTTGCTGTACAGCAGAAATTAACACAGTATTGTAAGTCAACTATACTTCAACATTTTTTAGAAAATTTATCATCTTAACCATTTTTAAGTGCACAACTCAGTGGCATTAAGCACATTCACATTGTTGTGCAACCATCCCCACCATCATCTCCAGAACTTTCTCATCTCCCCAAACTGAAACTCTGTCCCCATTGAACACTGACTCCCCATCCCCTCCCCCAGCCCCCACTATCTACCTGCTGTCTCTATGGATGGAACTCCTCTAGGGACCTCCTATGAATGGAATCAGTATTTGTCCTTGTTTCTGGCTTCTCTCACTGAGCACCATGTCAAGGTTCATCCCTGTTGTAGCAGGTGTCAGAACCTCCTTCCTTTTGAAGGCTAATATTCCACTGTATGGTTGGACCACAATTTGTTTATCCATACTACTACACACCCATTAGGATGGCTATTATATAAGAAAACAAACACACCCAGAAGACAAGTGTTGGTGAAGATGTAGAGACACTTGGAACCCTCGTGCAGGGCTGGTGGGAATGTAAGATGGCGCAGCCGCTGTGGGAAACAGCCTGGTGGTTCCTCAAAAGTTAAACATAGAATTACCATATAAGCCAGGAATTTCACTCCCAGGTATACACCCAGGAGGATAGAAAAGAGCTGTGCAAAGACCTACAGGCAAACTTGTCTTTATAGCAGCATGATTCGTAGGAGCCAAAAGGTGGAAACCACCCAAGTGTCCATTAGCAGATACTTTTTATAACAAATCTTTCCTTCCACCTCCCTTTTCTCTCCTGAAATAAAAATCTGAATATAACCTAATGACAGTTAAAAAAAAACAAAACAACCAGCAACCCAACCATATGACGCTCTATCAGATACAAGCAGAAGAAATAAAAAGAAAATAATGTCTGATAAGTGCTGTCTAATTTAGCCTGTCAACGCTGGGGCACAAGCCCCGGTTATATCATGTACAAGATGAAGTGCTCAGACGCATGGGTCTATTCAGACGTTTAATCTCAGACAGAAGCAGCAGGGGAGGTGTTTAGACCCCGCAGGTCTGTTCACAGAAACGGTGAACAACTCTTGGTAAGGTTCTGGACTAAATGACAAGCCGTTTTCCCTCAATTTATCCAGAAGTTGCACTCCTGAAAAATCTGTATGTATGAAAACTGTAAACTGTGTCCCCCTCCAAATTCACATGTTGAGGTCCTGGCCCCCAGGACCTTGGGATGTGACTGTATTTGAAGACAAGGCCGGTACAGAGGTAATCAAGTTCAAATGAGGTCAGTAGGGTGGGCCCTAAATCCAGTCTGAAATTCAGACGCAGACACACACACAGGGAGAAGGCTGGGTGAAGGAGGTAGAGACGGGGTGATGGATGTACAAGTCAAGGGATGCCAAAGGCTGCCAGCTGCCACCAGAGTTTGGGAGAGGACCTAGAACAGATCCCCCTCCCTACCCTCCGCCCCCACCCCCGCCCCCCAGCCTCAGAAGGAACTAGCCCTGCTGACACCTGATCAAGCACTCCTGCCTCTGGAACTGGGAGAGGATAAATTTCCCTTGTTTATATCACCCAGTCTGTCGTGCCGAGTACGGCAGCCGTGGCCAATCAATGTTGTCCTATGTATCCATGTAAAACAGAGACTGGTGTTAGGCCCAGCTAATGAGGAAAGGACTTGTCTCTCCCCACAGGCTGTCCGGGGGGACTGGCCCACACCCTCCACACTTCCCGGGGTCCCCTCGAGCCAGCTGGGCGGCAGTGCCCTGGTCAAGCCCTGGCTCTGCACTTCAGGACTTGCTCCTATCTTGTGACAAGATCTGACAACCGGTCTCACCCTCAACCCCAAGTCGAATCTGGCTTCTCTTGGCCAACTTGGGACACCCGGACCCCAATTTCTAGACTAGCTTGCGGGGTGGGAAGATGAAGCTCTCCATGCAGGAGAAAACATGCCACACTGGCCCCGACTGCACCATGGAGACGTCGTCCTGTCAACCTGTCATTGGAAAATGACTCTAAAAGGCCCTGCGGTGAAGGAAGCGCATGAGGTGTTTATTTGGGCAATTCAAGCAGACAGGACTCGAGGGCCGGCTTCCTCGGCAAGCTGGGCAGGGTTTTCAGATTGCTCTTTTCAAACTAAACACCCCAGCAGGAACACAGGGAACTCCAGGAGAATTGGCAATTGTTCCGGGGCCTGTGGGGTGGCTGTCCTAGTTACGGAGGGGAGGGAGGGAATCAGGTTGCCAGCAGGCGGCACATGGGTTAACTCTTCACACGCCAATCCAGACCACGCCGGTCCAGGGCTGAGATTCGCGGGAAACCAGTGTCCCTCTTGACCCCAGGCCCTGCGCAGGTCCCAGATCAGTCTTGTGGCCACCAGGCCACCTCATTCATGGCTTCTGCCCCAACAAGCCTGCAGTCACCCATTCCGTGTCCCGACATCAGCTCTGCGTGGGCAGCCACGATCCTTCCAGAGGAACAGAGATGGCCCCTCTGGCCACACAGGGGTCTTTAATGAAGAAGATTGCTGCTGCTCATAATCACAAATGAGATTTCACCTATGAATTTGCATTTCCAGAAAAACGGGCGGATGGGATATAGCTGGGCTCACACCAGGCAGGGTCTGCCCCATCCCCAGCCCTCAGCCAGGCCCCCAAAACGCACACCACCACTGGATGGACACCCCCAAGCACCCCAGCAGAAGAGGTGAAGTGCTGGTCCCAGGGCCCCCCGATGCGCACACACACCTCCCCTCAGGGAAGAATTCCTAATTCCCATCCCAGCTCTGCCACCTACAAGCTCTCGGACAAATGATCTGACCCCGCAGCTATTTCCTCACCTGTAAGATGGGGAGGTGCACAGCCCCACTTCATTGAGAGCTGTGAGAATTCAGGAACACGAGCCGGCCTCTGCTACCCAAACAAAAGCGGTGCCGCCGAGGGCTGACACTGCTCTCTGCTCTGTCATCACTGAGACACACACACAGCTGCGAACCATAAACTTTTATTAACGGAAAATGGAATGCCTCGTTAACAGAAACCCTGTCTTACAAATGGCAGAACAAGAACACATTTATTTTAAAAAAAAGAAAAAATAAGTGGATTCACATTGTATTAAGCTACAACACGGTGGCAGGATTTGCTTCTGTTTCTTAAAAGATTCCACAAGTTCAAGGTAACTCTGGCTAACAGACTTGACAGTACGTCTGCCTGCCTACCAGGACACGCGGGGTGGGTGGGCTCTAGTAGCGGCGGGTGAAGTGGGGGTATGGGTGGGGGGCGGGGTGTGGACCTCTGCTGCCCCGGTCCTGGCCGGCCACTCCTCCACCCTCGAGGCCTCCAGAGGGCACCACGTGAGCCTGGGCATGCCCGCCGTGTACAAAGCCGCCTCGCCTAGGAACAAAGGCACACGTTTGGCCCTGGAAGCACCTGTGTTCTCACTGTGTCACGTTGCAGCATAGGGCTCTGTGGCCTTTAGAGCCCCTTGGCTTTTTCCAGGTGAGGAAAATCATAACCACGGGTCGCATTCCGGGGAAGAGCGTTAGCTGCATAAGTTGCCAAGAGCTGCTTTGGGGGTTTGTTCTCAAAGCATTCGACCCCGAAAGTGGATCAAGCATGCAGAAAGGGAGAGGAAGTGAGAAGTGGGAACAAATCAATTTTATCCGCGGACAGTACTTCTTACCCCGATATTCCACCCCGACTTGCCACATGCCCTGGCCCCGAGGGCCCAGACAGGCCCCTCTCACCACCTGGAAGAGAAGAAAGAGTCTGCACTTGGAAGCCCTGGAAAAGCTGGCCCTCTGGAGCATGCTGGGACTGTGGCTGTCCCTCCCCTGGAGGCCCTCCCGACCCGCAGGCAGGGGTGAACCCATACCTTGCCACCGCAAGTGCTCCCGGCCCGCCGTGCCCGCATCCACTGTGCCCGGCCAGGCGCGCTCCTGATGCTCCTCCAGCCTCTGGCTGTGCTCCGCCCAGTCACGGCCACCCCTTTGCCAAAACGAAAGGCAGATACACAATGGTCCCACTGTGCCTCTAACGTGAGGCTGTGACATGGGGGCTCTGGGGGCTCGTGCCCCACTGTCAAGGGTTTCTGAGAGAAGTGGGCAAAGAATGGCAACAGACACTTCCCCAAAGATACACACTTGGCCAGTAAGCACACAAGTAGGTGTTCAGCACAGCTACCATCACAACCACCTCACCCTCATTAGGACGGCTATTATCTAAAAGACAAGGACGAGTGTTGGTGAAGGTGTGCAGAAACAGGGATTCTCACACTGGGCTGGTGGGAATGTAAAATGGTGCAGCCTCGTTGGAGAACAGTGTAGTGGTTCCTTAAAAGCTTAAACACAGAGCGACCGTATGACCCAGAGATTCCACTCCGAGGTGTCTAACCAAGAGACCGGTAAACATGCGTTAACACGAAAACTCATAGACCAGTGTTCTTAGCAGCATGATTCCATAACAGCCCCGAAGTGGAAACCACCAAAGTGTCCATCAACTAATGAATGGATAAACAAAATGTGGTCCATCCACATACTGGAATATTAATCAGCCTTGAAAAGGGATGAAGCACTGACACTCGCTACAACAAGGATGCACCTTGAGAACACGATGCTCAGTGAGCGAAGCCAGACATAAAAGGCAACACAACACACTGTGTGATTCCAACTCATGTGAAACATCCACAACAGGCAAATCCACAGGGAAAGAAGTCGGTTAGTGGCTGCCAGGGGGATGGGGAGTGGCTGCTAACGGGGGTTTCTTTCGGGGGTGATAGAAATGCTCTGAAATGGATTGTGGTGATGGATGCACAACTCTATGAATTAACTGAAAGCCATCAAATTGCACACTTTAAATGAGTGAACTGCACAGCATGTGAATTATATCTCAAAAAAGCTATTTAAAAACGGTTTCAGACAGAAACCCCGGGAGATGAAAATCCAAACACGGTACCCACGTGCAGGTGCCAACAGCCCCTGGAGGCCTACAGGAAAGCCTCCCGGCCCCAGGCTGGGTGTGGAAGGACGAGGGCACTGCCCGCCGGTGACCACCACTCCGAGGCCCAGGACCAGGAAGCCAGCAGACCCCCCACACCTGTCTGCAAGGGTGAGTGCACCTCAGTGCGTGCAACGCCTATGGTCTCAGGTGACAGCCCCCCAGTCACACGGTGACGCTGCACAGTGCAGCCTGTTGTCAGTGCAGGAGCTCGCCCATTTAAACTTAACGCAAATAGCACTAAATGACATGAAAGGACCCAGTGCTAAGTAGGTCGCTCAGGAAAGAACACTCTCATCTATCACACTGGCACTCCAGTCTTTGATCAACACCCGAAAACCCACCTAGAGGTGCAGCAGAAACTTGTGGTAGCCGTGACACCGGCCTTACAAACACCTAAAGACAACTTCAGGGGTGGGGTGGGGTAAAGCTTCTCTACTACTGATGGGGACAAGCCTTAGACGGCTTCAGGGCTGCCGCCTTCAGCAGGCAGAGCCCACACAGGGCCAGGAGGAGCTGTTCCAGGCGACCTGGCACGTACACACGCCCAGTTCACTTTCAGAGAAGCCAACCTGTCACCCGGTGAGGACAGTGATGCCCAGCCCCTCTGTGGCCTGCCCGCTAACCTGGGGGGAGGAGGCAGCCCCCGGCCCTCGCTCATTCTCTTGTCGGAGCCGTAGCCACCCCAGCCGTCTCGGGAGTCGCGGCCATGGCGCTCTGGTGGTCCTCCGTGGCCGTGGCGGTCGTCTGAGTAGTGCTGGAAGGCACAAGAGGGACAGGGCGACTCCAGTCACATGGCTCCCAGACAAGCTCGCGGCAGGTCTACCTTCTGGGTCTCGGAAACCTGCAGACCCTGCCTCAGCGCGCTGGGGTGTGGCTCAGCACCCCAGCCACCCACGAGGACCTGCCCAGGCCCCTTCGGGCACTTCCTGACCCCCTCCTTGAGAACCCCAAGCGCCGCTAAAGCTCCATCACTGGTGCCACACGAAGGGCCAGCAGCGGGCCCTCCCACCCATGAGCGTGGAGAGCCCCATGCTTCGGGGTCCACTGAGAAGAGTCACTCAGACCCGCCTTCCCTGAAGAGTCAGGGCACCTGCTCCTTGCTGGAGACAGGAGGGCCCTCCCCACACCCCTAGGGCAGGCCAGCGCCCTCAGAGCCCTCTCTGCTCATACTACTGTGGAGGCCTGGAGGCAAGTACTGAAGGCAGGAACGGCTTAGTACCCCTGGCCAACCAAGTCAGTGCTCAGGAAGCCAGCACACCTGGGGAGCAAGAGAGAATATAGCACTCTCTCAAAACCCACACCCCTGTTTTAAAAAGCCATGATTCTGATGCCGTCCCCCACCTTTCTCGTGGAGGCCTCCTCTGTTCTCTGAGCTGACACCCTAGGCACCTCTCACAGGGAACCTGCAGACTATCAGACACGGGGACCCATCCCAGTACCCGACACAGAGGAATGCCCCAAAACATGACCTAAATGACCCCCTAACAGGCCACTAAGCCCCCGCTGGGGCATCCCACAGTGCCTAGACTCAAGGCACTCCAAACATGTAGGCAACCAAGTATCTCTTCAATTAGTTTCTACTGAATAAAACGAAAAACAAGCCCTACCTGTGTTAAAAAACAGACTCCAGATTCGAGACTTCCCTAGTGGCGCAGTGGTTAAGAATCTGCCTGCTAATGCATGGGACATGGGTTCAAGCCCTGGTCCGGGAAGATCCCACATGCTGTGGAGCAACTAAGCCTGTGTGCCACAACTACTGAGCCTGCGTTCTAGAGCCTGTGAGCCACAGCTACTGAGCCCACGCACCATAACTACTGAAGCCCGCATGCCTAGAGCCCATGCTCCACAACAAGAGAAGCCACCGCAATGAGAAGCCCGCGCACCGCAATAAAGAGTAGCCCCCGCTACTTCACAGCAATGAAGACCCAATGCAGACTAAAAATAAAATAAATAAATAAATAAATAAAATACAAAACACAGACTCACTAACCAATCATTTCTGTGCACATCTACTCACCGGCCAGAACTGACATCTCCACGCCCCACCCACCCCACAGAAGCAGGCACGCCCCGGCCTGCTATCTGGCTTTTACTCACCTGCCCATCTCGCTCTCCCATCACTGACCTTGAACCTTCCCTCCTGCAAAAAAGAAATGTCTCATTCCAAAGGCACCTGATGGCTCTACACAACACTGCTGCAGACCACACAGAAGAGTTCCACAATTAGAGTACTTATCCCCTTTTACCACATGAGAACTGTAATTTACTGGCCTGAAAAAAAACTGCCTCACAGCTTTCTCTGGGGGTAGGAGTGAAGTGGGATCCTAAGAAGGTGGGAACGAAGGTTTTACTGAACTAAAATCCCTTAGAGGGGTCTCAGAAGTAGAGACCCACACCATGAAGCTAATGCCTATAATTTTATCTGTGGCCTGATGACAAATCAGGTAATAAGCTTCGGCAGGTCCCTAACCTCTAGTCTGACCCAACACACATGACTTACGCCACATCTGAAACCAATTCCAGCCATAATTAATTAAACGAGCTGCTTCTCAGCCTGTCTTCCCCCCCCCCCCAACTCTTCCTTCCCAGAGCTAATGAGCAGGGAAATGGCTCAAGGATATGCAGCTCAGGGGAGCATGATGAGAAACCTAAAGAGAGAATTCTTAAACTGGAAAAATCGAGGGCTGCTTTTCTAAAAAACGAGATATAGTCTTCATTAAAAAGGCACTGGCAAAAGAAAAATAACCCACCCAGACCCTCGAAACACAAAGTAGGCCTAACAGGACCTCTGCCACATTCCGCAGTCAGCTCTCTTCACGTGGGCTGGCACAACCCCATGCCAGTCAGTGACCCCCGCAGATTGCTCAGGCGGGTCATGGCCTTTCTCTAAACTGCTTTCTCATCTGTGTGAACAAGGAGGCCGGGCCACACGCTCCTCAAAGCCCGGTGCTCCAGAGCAGCTTGTGCCAGTGGGAGGGACAGGGAGGAAGTGTGGCCATGGAGACCCCACAGGGAGCTGTGAAACCCAGAGCCCGGGGCCACCCCCAAGAGAGCTGAGCATGGGGGAAGCCAAGGTTCAGGTCCTGCCCAGGGCCCATCTGTTCTAAGAGGACAGTGCATGAAACGTGCTCCGAAGTGCCTTCCCCCTAGACAAAGCCAGGATGCCGTACATGACCACCGATCCCAACGTCCTGCTCAAGGTCTGTTTCTAAATCCCACGTGTGACGGTCAGAGGCACCCACTAGGAACCTCACGAGTGCACCAGACATTAAGAGAACAGACGGAGACCGATCCCTGCTGCAGGAGTGGGGTGGGGCACTGACCTGTCAGCCACGTGCTCCTGGTACTGGCCCCGGTCACGGTGGTCAAAGTCGTGGAAACGGTGATCGGGCCGAGGGAAGTCTGGGCGATATCTGTCCTCCATGGCCATGCGCTTTCCCTCTGGCCAATAGGCGTCATCTCGCCTGTTTTTTTATTTTAAAAAGAATGCAAATTTCATTTATGAAAGAGAATGAGGATAAAAAGAAAGAGGGCAGAAGTGGGGAGGGGAGCTCTCTCTCCAGACCCAGTATCATTTAAAATGTCCCGCAGGGCTAAAATCTAAACATTCAATCATTATCGCTTTGATTTGATAAATTAAAATCCCCCAAACTGCCAAAAGGCATACTGGCATTCTCATCTGACAATCCTGAAAAAAGAACCGCTGTGAGCTAATTGTGTCACAAGGCTGTTAATACCTTGATCCCCACATGAGCTCAGATGCAAGTGCAATGAAATCTTTGATTCTCCTGGAATGAGGTTCCGAGTCACCACGTTCTCACCTCCTCGTCTGCTATGCTAACCTGAACCTCCCTCTGAGCTTTTGCAGAAGCAAAGGGAATTAGATCGGGTGATGGCAAACTATATACAACTCGGGATGGCATCCAATTATCTTCTTCCTGATTTTTACCAGAAAATTAGGCTCACAGGTGGTGGGGTGATGGGTGACCATCAATTAAGCCGCTCAGAGAAGCTGGAGAGCAATAAACCTACTTTCTGAGTGGGAAGGCAATCTCCTTCTCCACAGCACCCAGCCTCTCCCTCTAGGAGGACACACGAGCCTGACGGAGACGGCAGTGAATGCGGCATAACACATGCTTGGTTGTCTCCTACCCACTAGACAGTGGTCATGCTCCACCAGGAGCCACAGTGCGAATAGCAGGACGGCCTAGGCGAAAGCATCAAACCCTTCAGCAAGTGGCAACAATCAAGATTCTCTGAAGAATAACTCGGGTGGGGAAAAAACGCTGCATTGGCCACAGAGGTGGCAGCAAGGAGCCTTGCCCAAGCGTCCAGAGGCCCAGTTTCTGTCTGAAACACCTCCGACTCCCTACACTAAGGTGGACAGGAGCGGGGTGGCTCTTTCAACGTCAGGAGCAGCGCCCCGTCGCCCCGCCCCGGGCCGGGGGCCTTACCGCCCAACGTCGTAGGGCCTCCTGAGCACCGACCGCCGCTCCTGCTCGTAGCGCAACTGCTCCTGCTGGTGCCGCAGCTCCTCGCGCTCCCGCTGGATGCGCTCCTGCTCCTTCCGGCGCTCCCGCTCCACGCGCTCGCGCTCCCGTTCCAGCCGCTCCCGTTCCAGCCGCTCCCGCTCCAACCGTTGCCGCTGGCGCTCGAGCTGCAGGCGCTCCCGCTGCAGCCGAGCCTTCTCCTTCCCCTCGTGGAGGGCGTCGAGGCGCTGCTCCCTCTCACGCTGCTCACGCTCTCTGGGGGAACACAGGAAGGCCGCCCTGACTTCCCGACGTGGCGGCGCCCGGCCATCGAGACGTCGTCCTCCGAAGGAGTCTGGAACCTTCCAGCTCCCGGATGGGAACTGGCTCGCCCCGGGCCTGGCTGCCCCCTGCCAGCTACTAGGCGGCAGGCACTAACCAGCTCCCTAAGCTGCTCGATCGGCCAGAAACCCCAATCTCCACACTTTCCCTTTCTCCAAACAGCAAAGCTGTGGTGAGCTGGGAGGGAGGGGGTGATGGCAAGCAGACACAGAGCCTCAGGTCCAGACCAGGAGGACCTGGCTCAAAGAGCACCAAAACAAAGCCATAGCTAAATAAAGGTCAGGAAAGTAAGAAAAGCAAAGGATAATTGCCACTCTGAAGCTGCTGGGCACGGAGAAAACCCTGGAGATACGGATGACAGTAGCTTTCCCTGAAGAGGGACAATCAACACTGTCTTTTTGTCACCCCTCCCCTATACAAGGCTGTATTTTTTTTTTTTTTTTTTGCGGTACGCGGGCCTCTCACTGTTGTGGCCTCTCCCGTTGCGGAGCACAGGCTCCAGACGCGCAGGCTCAGCGGCCATGGCTCACGGGCCCAGCCGCTCCACGGCATGTGGGATCTTCCCGGACTGGGGCACGAACCCGCGTCCCCTGCATCAGCAGGCGAACTCTCAACCACTGCGCCACCAGGGAAGCCCAAGGCTGTATTTTTAATAAGCACGTCATTTTGAAGGGACCTAAGAGGGGGTGGGGAAAGGAGAAGGCCAGTCACCAGCGAAGGGGACGGTGGTCTCATTTATCAGCCACCACACACCAGGAGCTGAGCGGGGACTGGGGAAACCCGTTCTGCTCTCTTCACACCCTCCCACGGTGCCTGGGAAAGGTCCAAACCAAGGGCAAGCCAGCTGGAAGCAAAACATCTCCAAATGATCAAGAAATTTTTACTTGCTAAACCCCATATGCAGAGGCTGAAATCACACTGTTTTGGAAAAGCAAACTGGAGAAGTTTCTACATGATCTGCCTTAGCTCAAGAAAGTTTCCCAAACACTGCAGTATCACAACTTCACTGGGTGACGTTTAAGGGAAAATGACGAGGGAGCTCTAGACAACCTGGTGTGAAATGGCAGAAAGCGAAAATGGAAATGATAAGCCTGCTTCAACAAACCATCTCCTCAGCAAAGGAGCACAGAATCGCTGTGGGACCGCTGCTGCCTGAAAACGCCACGAAACGCAGACGTCTCAGGAGCAAAGATGTGAATCACAGCTCTAACAGGCCAGCCTGTTCCTGGGCTGCCATGTTGATCTAATTCACGTGGAAGGGTTTGGCGGCAAAAACTGAGGCCTCAACCCTGGAGACCCTTCTACCAAAGCCACAGGCAGCGTGGGTCCGCTTGCTACCTGGTCCAGGGTGCAACTTCAGCCAGAGGAGATGCTGCTGAGCAGAAACGGGCTCTGATGAAATGTCACGGGACTACCATGGGCCAGTGTGAACGCCCCCGCCTTTCGCTCTCAGAGGAAACACACTAGGAGGCCAGTGAGCCACAGCCACACAGGCGACTCGCTTAGGAGGAAGAGCAACCCTCCCAAGAGGAGACCACGGACCCGCTGGCCTCGCTCGGCCCCCACTCACCGCCGCCTCTCTGTCTCTCGGATTTCCCGTTCCCGCTGCCTCTGGCGCTCTCGTTCCCTTTGCTCTTTGATTTTGTCAAAGGACAAGATGTCTCTCTTCTCTTTGCTTTCCGATTTGCGATCCTGACTCTTTGAGCTCTGTTTACCAAAATTGGTTTATTAATGTTAGGAAAATGCTGACGACAGATGCACGACGCAAGTGGAGTATGCACATCTGGACTAGACTAAGATCCTTCAATCCCACGTAGTTTACAGGGAGGCCCCAGCACAGGCCACCTCACACCGCCATCTGAGTTACGCTGCTAGAGTCTTGCTTTCAAAGGGCATTAATGGCAGAGAAAAGGTGGGGTGAAACCTCAGCAGTTTTTCTGCAGCAGCAGAGCCAAGCGCTCTGCATTATCTAAAGCAAAACGAGGCTCCCCAGAGGCACAGGCCATGTGCACTCGATGCCCGCAGCGACCCCTTCGTTCACTGGGGAAGCTGTCGAAGCAGCTGTCTAGACAGACAGCTGGACGAGGGGCTGCGTTTTTCACTTCTCAGCTATTGGCTCAGGCCTCAGGCATGTGGCCTCAAAAAAGAACCAACCAAAGGCACTTGAATGTAAAACAGCACTGCCAGTAAGGCAGAAAGTACCAGTGGGCAACTTCTATGCTCTTACATTTCTGGGAGAAGACAGGAAACAATGACAGCCAATACCCATTTCTGAGGCTCTCAAAGGCTGGGACTCCCAAACTGCCCACAAGCAGACTCTCCCAGAAGTTTTTACGTAGCTCAGAACCCAGGGCCTCCTGCAGACCCGCCACCTCAGAATCTCCAGGGAAGGGGGGCCTGGGAGACACTATTCAAAAGCTCCTCAGCTTATTTTCTTAATTCGCTCACTAAGGGGCAAAAACGTCAATGAAAGACAAAGCAATCCAAAAGAAAGATAGGCAAAGGAGGGGGACACAGAGGACACCCTCATTACAGGGACAGATCTGCAACCCAAAACATCGCCATTACCCTCAAGATGGGCAGAGTTGAGAGTCTGATCACACACACTGCAGACTGGAGTGAGGAAGGGCAGATGCCCTATGTTCCGAGGTACGGATGTGATCTTCTGGGGAGGCCAGCATGGCAGTGGAGGTGCCGAATCCGACTCCAAGTTCAAGCCTGGCCTCGGCCACTTCCTAGCAGCCCAGCACACGCTACACACTCAGTGAACCTAAGTATCCTCTATAACCTTTCTGAAGGGCACTCTGATAGTATCTATCACAATGAACAACATCCTGGCGGCTTTGGACCAACACTGCCAACAGGCGTGCACGCAAATGTTGCACTACAGCCATTTTCAATAGGGGATGTGGAAACAACCAAACGTCCGTCACCAGGGGACTGGTTAAAAATGATCAAGGTGCATCCGTAAGCTGAAATGATACGAGCTTTACAAGGAAAAGGACACACACCACCACCTGGATGGATTTCAGGGACATCACGCTGAGGGAAAAGGCCAATCTCAAGGTCACGGTTGCACGATTCCATTTATACACTTGCTCACAACGACAACATGCTGGTAATGTAAGACAGGTTAGAGGTTTCCCGGCGCTGGGGATGGGCTGGTGGGGTGGGTGTGACAATAAAGGGATACCAAGGAGGAGATCTTTGTGCTGATGGACTAGTTCTGCATCTGGACTGTGGTGATGGGACACAAATCTACACGGGTGACAAAATGTCCTAGCACTGTTCACACCCTCTATGCCACCCTCCTGGCTCTGTGACTGTGCTACACGGTTACACGAGATGGAGCCACTGGATGAAACCAGGTGACGGGTTCCTGGGCCTCAATTTCCTGTGAATCTGTAATTATTTCAAATTTTAAAAACATTTTTTTAAAAGTAGAAAAAGCAGAACTGTATGTCTCAATACACAAAGCTCTCCAAGACATCACATACAAAGAGGTGTACAGCAGCCAAGTTATGGGAAGACCCTTTCCCCATGGTGTTTCAGAGTGTAGACACATGTGCCGCATGTGTAATGCCCTTTGAGGGGAGCCCATGCAGAGCACAGGCTTCTGCTTCGCTTACCTTGTATCTTTCTATACTACATGTATGTTCTAATCAGGCCTGCGTTATTAGTTACTTTTTTAACATCAGAGTTATTTGGGTGGTAACATTATAGGCCTTTTTGGGTTTTCTTCTCTAGATTTCTCTGTATTTTATGATTTTCCTATAGCCCAGAGGAAAAACAGCATTAGGAACTGCTGCTTTATAGAACCCAAATGTTCATTTCAAAATTAAGTGTCAAGACCACAAAGTGTTCTTGGATGAATACTGTTAGCTCTGCACTCACTAACACAGCATTACTCTCATTAACCTCTTAGTTAGAACCTTCAGCTGGATGCAGAGGGCTTTGTTTTCCAGAGTAGAAGCAGCAAATGGACAAGCAACCAGCTTGTCCAGCAGCATGGCCCACAGAAGCGATGGAGCTCATTCTCTGATAACATGGAAGACAGTTTTAGGGTGGACTCTACTTTTCTTTTTGGTTAATTTAATAGGAGACTAGAAAAACTAAAGAAAATAAATAAAGTACTATTAGATTAACCAAAGAGTAGAACCTGCCTTCCAACTTGACAAGCCCTGGGTCTTGCCCATTCCATCCAACTTGTGAATCAATTCTCCTTCTAGAAAACAGTATAACCTATAACCTAACAGGACCGGCAAAGGGTCAACACATTTATGGGGAGCAAACACAGTTAAGTATTGTTTTGAAATAAGTTTCAGAACCTAGTTCGTGCCTGTACATAGACTCTAAATAGTTAATACGCCTTTTGAGTTCTTTTTCTTAACACTTCAAAGGTGAAACAACGTTGTTCTTATACTGCAAATCCGAGTGGTTGTTAAACCACCATCAGAACTAGCTAGACTTGAGAGGGCAGAAGCGATACTTACTCTCTCCTTTGACCTGCTTGTGGTTTTCACACTAATGACAGGCTCCCCTTTCGATTTATCCATCACAACTGTTCGTTCCATGCCTCTGCTTCCTTCAGGAGAAAACACAGCCACTTACGAAATCATGCTGACCCCCCCCAGCTCCTGACCGCAGGCAGCAGCCCCACCAACCGGGGGCTCTGGACACGCCCTCCAATGACTGCTGATAAGCTCTGGAGCCTCGGCGCCCCATCTCTCTCCCCTCTGTGATGTGAGGTCAGTGACGCCCACATGGCAACAGCAGGTCTGAGGTGGACGGGGCACCCCAACAGGCCTTTGCTCGTCTGGAATGAAGTGGTGTGATCTGTTCACACCTTACGGCGTAAACGGGAATTAAACTGCATTCTGCAACGTGGGCACAAACACGTCCCACACTCAGGCCTCCTTCACCCCCACGCTAAACCCCAGTGGCTCCAGGGATCATGCACTTCGAGGTGCATTCCTCCCACAGGTTCTGGAGAGCTCTGCAAAACCCAGGCCCCTGTGCTGAGTCAGACATGGCCTGCCAGCTCGGAGGGCCCCGCGAGACAGGTGGGCTCTCCTCATTCATCTACTGCAATAAAGGCTTCCAAACTGATTTTCCCCTCAATGAAATGGTAAGCAGGCTCTAACCACCAGAACAATTACTGATTTACGGAGATTTACAATACTGAAGGAACATTTTAAAAACACGGTGCTCTTGAGACTGCTGGTAAATTACTCCAAACACTTGAGATGTAACTTGTAATGTGCCGTACCAAATTCCAAGGTTCCAGAGGGTTGGGTTGTTTCTGTTTTAAAGGGCGTGGAGGGCATGTGTGTGTGTGGGGGGAGCGCACTGGTTTCACTTTTCCCCACAAAACTTTCTGTGGAGTCTCATGCAAACCTGAAGGTGCATTGCACAATAAACTTTTATAATGGGTATAGATGCTCTGAAGTTTTAGTTTTCTCTACATTTTTTTCTTTTTCTTTTTTTTTTTTACTTTATCTGATTTTAACACAAATGCAGGAAAAACTCGATGACATATGTGCAGAACTGCATGGAATTAGTCACAGGAACCAGGACACCTCGCTCCTGCAAATCCCACATTCTATTCTACCGGAGACTCAGGAAAAGCCAACACCCAGGTCACTGAGCCACCAATAAACACAGATCCCGACCAGAAAAACTACAGATTTCTGATGTTGTGGAGAAACCCCTTTTGGCCATTTCATCACCGGAGGCTGTCCTCTAAGAGCTTCCTGCACACAGAACAGCTCAGCAAAAGGCACCAATCCTGCTGGGCCCTCACTCCATGCAACCCGCCTGCCGCCCTTGCCGCCTTTTCCCTTCTCGTGAACACTCCACAGACTCTCATCACCTGATCTGGTGACTCGGGACCGATTGGCTGCTCCTGGTTTCAGCTCATCTTCATCTTTTTCTTCCTTTTTAATGTTTTCAGGTTTTCTTTCCTCCTTCTTCTCCATCTTCTCTTCCTTCTTAATTACAGTTCTGTTTAGAAACATGGTGATCACACTTGAGGTCCTGAGATTCTCACAGGAGTAGCTCACACTCAGACTTCTACACAAAGCAAACCCGCCCGCTGCCAGTTGGAGGGAAAAAATTAATTGAAAACTGTGGTAATGATAATACCCTCTTTAGATACAGCCCCTTCCCACTTAAGTTACCTGCCACATCTAAAAACATGCCAGATGAAACTACAGGCTCGTGGGGTGTCTCCCCAAAATGCCAGATGTACCAGTGTGTAAACAGGCCCAGAAGCAGACATGAGAAACACTCCAATTATACAGGAAAGCTTGTTAAAAACTAACTTCAAATGTTTCATCTTGTATGTGTAGAATATTACTTTTAAGTTTTATAGGGAAAAACACTTTTTCCGAAAAGCAGAGTATAAAACAGAATGGAGATACAGTACAAGGAAGGGCGGTGCCTGCTGCAGGAAGCCCTGGGCCCCCCACCCAGACCACCCCCCCCCACCGCACCTGGTAATTTCCGCACGCTTTGGGGGAGGCAAAATGGCACGTGAGGTGCCAGCAAATATGGAAACTGCTGGTGCCATTTCAACTGAAGGCAGTCTCATGCTAAGCAGTCAAACAAATCGTCGCTGCCATTCAAACGTGTCTCCCACATTCCCTACTGCTGCTTGTCCCCGGAGTTAAACTCCACACTTACAAAATGCCCATTGCATGCCAGGGTCCAGGATGGGAAATCCAGGCCCTATGGGGTCCGCTAACAAGCACCACCTGCCCTCTCTTCCCACCACCCAGGCAGAGCTCGGGATGGCCGAGGAAACCTCTCCCAGATGCCCCTCAGCTCACACTTCCTCCCTCCTAAACTTCCACAGCATGACGCTTTAAAACTGTATCTATTTTGAGAAATATTCAATTTCAAAATGAAACAAAATAATAACCGATGGTGTCTATCAGAACTGAAAACTGTAAATGTTTGTAACATACTGCTTTCCCTTTACGACACAAAACACTCTGGACACAGCCACCCCTATGACAGTCTCCATCCCTGTGACAGCCACCACCAGTGCCTTTACTGTCAATTGTGTGGCTCCACCTCTCCTGGCTTCACTCGCATATTCCCGTAACCATGATGCCCTACAGTGATGCTCTAGGTTTCTTAAGACTGACACAGTGAGACAGTCCTCGTGTGCTGCTCTACAATGCCTTTCACCGCATGCCCTGCCGGTTGGGCTGTGTGGACACACGCACAGATCTGGGTCCTTTTGACTGCTGAACCACAGCCCACTGTTATTTACCCGCTTCTCTTCTGACAGATTAGAGACTGCTTCTGCTCACCACCTGACTGCAAATAAACCCCAGAAACCATCTCTGACGTGCCTTTCCCACTGTTCCAGGGCAGCACCCTCTCCCTCCCAGTAGCCTTACAAAATGTCTTGAGAGGAGACCCTTCCTACTTGTTCTGGACTCCTAGACACAAATGGACTTCTTGATAACACTAATTAAGTTAAAAACCAATTTCTTTCTTCTTTTTTTTTGCTGCGCCATGCAGCTTATAGGATCTTAATTCCCCAACCAGGGTTTGAACCTGGGCCCTCGGCAGTGAAAGCACAGAGACCTAACCACTAGACTGCCAGGGAACTCCCTAAAAAGCAATTTCTAAAAAATATATACATAGGGAAAAAAAGACCAGAAAAATAGATACCAAAAGTGTCAGCCCTGGGTAGTGGGATTATGCTTGACATCTGTGTGTGCTTTCCAAATGGCAATTACATAAAAACTCATCCAAGACAAGCAACCTCTTTAGGAAAAGCTTCTCTATGTCACTTAAGCTGACTACCAAACCTAGAAATTCTTAAAAACAAAAGGTCAGGGACATCCCCAGTGGCGCAGTGGTTAAGAATCCCCCTGCCAATGCAGGGGACACAGGTTCGAGTCCTGGTCCAAGAAGATCCCACATGCCGCGGAGCAACTAAGCCCATGAGCCACAACTACTGAGCCTGTGCTCTAGAGCCTGTGAGCCATAACTACTGAGCTCACATGCCACAACTACTGAAGCCCACGCGCCTAGAGCCTGTGCTCCGCAATAAGAGAAGCCACCGCAATGAGAAACCCACACACCACAACAAAGGGTAGCCCCCGCTCTCCGCAACTGGAGAAAGCCCACGCAGCAACGAAGACCCAATGCAGCCAAAAAAAAACCCCACAAAAGGTCAAATGAGGGTGTTCAATGAAGAAGAGAGTAAGATTAAAAACGAACTTTAAAACGCTCAGCCTCCTACACAAACCACTTGAAAGCAGTCTGGTTTCATTTTAAGCTCATCACCCAGTTAAGCAGCCCTGCGCTGGGGTAGCCACCCCCTGCTCGCCTCAGGCCCGGCGCTGCTCCTTTCTGAGCTGTCTCTCCTTCCACACAGAGCACAGACCTCACAGCATCGTTCCAGGGGCTGCGGAAACCACACACGCTAACTAGTGATTACACCCCCTTCCTTTCCCCATAAACATATCTCACTTTTGTGATCAGAAAATCAACATATGAAATGCATCTCAAGGTGCTAAGAATACCAAGAACTCCCAAGAGCTCCCCATGTTCCCCCAGTACAGGTTTTTAGCACTACCAACAGGATGTGTCTCTTTGGAGAAGCTGCCAATAAAATTACGATCTCACCCCTAAATACAAAAAAGCTAATCTGACATGCATTTCTCCTGGGTTTACAAATTCCAATTTGGCTACAACGAAGATGGCTAAGTACATCTTTAAAAACCAAGTTTAGGGCTTCCCTGATGGCGCAGTGGTTGAGAGTCCGCCTGCCGATGCAGGGGACACGGGTTCGTGCCCCGGTCCGGGAAGATCCCACATGCCGCGGAGCGGCTAGGCCCGTGAGCCATGGCCGCTGAGCCTGCGCGTCCGGAGCCTGTGCTCCACAACGGGAGAGGCCACAACAGTGAGAGGCCCGCATACCGCAGAAAACAAAAACAAAAACAAAAACCAAGTTTAACTTATGAATGTAATGCCCACAGTCATGTTTATTTAACTATAAATTTTCTTACGTTTAAAAAAAAACAAAAACTGAATTACAGTGAGACTGACATTCTCAGCAAGATTCAATTTTTAGGGTGTGAGTGGACCTAGAAATGAAAATAATCTGTGCTGACAATACAAACTCAACATAAACTATGCATTCTGAGAATAGCACCCTGTCAGGCCCGTCAACAAAGTCTACCTTCTCAAAAAAGATAAACCTACAATTTTGATAAAAGTATCAATGGGAAATGCTTGCTTTTGAAAGATCTGTCCCTGTTTTCATCTTGATTAAAGATGCAAATCACCTCCTTTATAAAGGTAGTCTCTCAGACCTGTGGTTCCCAAACTATGGTGCCAAGGTACACCAGGATGGGTGAACTCACAACTGCCCTGGGATATTTTAAATTTCTGAGGGAAACAAAGAAATACTATCTGCCAGACAACACGTCAACTACTAGCTTGTGGTCACTCGTTTCGATATTAGATCAGGCTACATTCCTTTGGATGAAACTGTCTTTGCAAAGCTGGGCTTCTGCAGTTGCTGTGATAAAATACAAGATGCACAAGGATCAATGTGGACCAGGAAATGATTCCAGGGTTTGAGAGGCCATGCAAGAGCTCAGAATGTCAAGAATGAAGTAAAAATACAGCTGACCCTTGAAAAGCATGGGGATTGGGGAGCCGACCCTCCACAGTCGAAAATCCACATGGAACTTCATAATCGGCTCTCCCTATCCGCGGTTCCACACCTGCAGGTTCAACCAACTCTGCACCTGTAGTACTGTAGTATTTACTCCTGTAAAAACTGCCCGTGTGAGCGGACCTGAGCAGTTCAAACCTGTGTTGTTCAAACATCTTTCAGTCTGTGTTATTTTTTCAACAGATTACTAACTTGCTTGGACATAAATACTAAGCGGCAGCAAGATGCCAAAAACCACCCAAGATGTAAATAAGGAGCTGGTGACCCTGTGGCTGCCACCTGCCCTCCTCTGAAGAGAAAGGTTTTAAAAAAGCACTTTACTTTTCAACTTTGATCTCCACAGAATGATGTCTGTCAACATTAGACAATTTTTCCTTCTTCACTTCACATTCTTTTCTGTCAGACAGCTTTTTCCCAGCAGGTTCGTTTTTGGCCTAAAATACAACACAGACAGAAACAGGTTAGGGACCAGGTCTTCTGGCCTGTGAGCTCTGAGTTACAGCAGCAAGAACAGCCTCACCTTCTCAACAGAGATCATTCTTCCATGAAGCTCAGTTCTGTGGAGATGGCTGATACACTTTGTGGCCTCATCGGACGTTGACATGGTGACAAACCCGTAGCATCGGGCCCCGGGACTGCGGGCATTGGTCACCACTTTGGCTCCAACAACCTTTGTGAGAAAAGGGTACTCTTATTTTCTCATGCAAATAACCACATTACGTATCAAGAACTGCTAGCAGTTAACTGATCATCAGAATCATTTCCACTTGTTTTTACGGCTCTGGAAATTGTTGTTCTTCGTAACAAGTTATTAAAGTGATTCCAATAAATCCTGACCTATCAAAATACAACTGCTTTTAAGATTAGCCCTCACAGTGACAAAATACAAACAAGAAAAGCTAAAGACAGACTTCATTAACCACGACCTGTTAATTAATCAAAAGTCCTTCCCACTCAGACCTTTTTCTCCAATTCGACTGTTCCCATGGAAAGCTACGGGGATGCTGACTCAGAAATGCACCCCAATTCGTGCACGTCCGGGCTGAGAACAGCTCTGATGTGATGCAGAGAGGGCTTCCGCTTCCAGCCAGGACAGAGTACCAAGCAGTTACCCTCCTGCCGCCTGAAACTAAAAACCCGGAGGAAATGTGGGCAACAAGGGTTTTCAGACACTGGACAGCAGGCCGCATAGGATGGTGACCCCTGCAAGGGGGTAACGCCCAAGGGGTGTCTCCTATGACTGCCCTGGCACACCACCTAGAAGTTCCAGCCAGCAACAGGGAGGAGGGAGTGAGGGGCAGCATCCCTGAACAGACAGAGCTCAGAGTCAGAGGAGATGAAGGCAGCAAGCAATCAGAATACCACAGAGGAGAGGGCTGCCCACAACCGTGCACTTGTGTGAGGTGACCACCCAGGCTAGACAGACACCCACCAGTAACGGGCAGAGGGAACAATCCCCTGGGCCCACTCAGGACCATAAACGGTTCACTGTTACCAGAGTGACCCCACCAGCCAGAGTGGAAGAGCCTGTAATTCCCGGGGACATGAGGCCGAGTACTCAGGAGTGGACAAAGCTGGCCAGAGTTAAAGGCTGCCCTAGCCTGACTGGTGAAGCCTAACAACAAGCCTCAGAAGGAGCAAGTGACTGAACTGTGACCCAGCAAATGCGCAAAAACATTTATGGGGACACAGGAAGGACCAGCACCCAACAAGGTGAAAGTTATCACGTGGCATCAAAGACAATGAGGCTAGCTAGCCAAGGAGCAGGAAAACAGGGCTCTAGCACAGAAAAGGACAAAGTCAATAGAAATGTCACAATGACAGAACTAGTGAACAAGGAGGGCCGTATCCTGTACGTTCCAGAAGGCAGAGCAACAACTGAGCACGTCAGGTAAGCACATGGAAGATGTTTAAAAATACCCAAACCGAATTTCTGAAAAAGACTACACCAGATGGGCCTGAGGACAGACAAGACAAAAGAAAAAATTAGGGAACTTGAAGAGGTAGTAAGAAAAACCATTTGAAATGAAACTAAGAAAAAACAAAAACGAACCAGAGCAACAGCAATATGTCCTCATGGGCACGGAGCACAGGAAAAAAACTTCGCCAACGAGACCAAAGCGCAGCAGCAGCAAACTTAACTGGTGGTAAAGAGAAATCGTGAAGGCAGCCAGAGGAAGACAAGACGCACGGACACTAAGGAGCAAAGGTGAGAATGACAGCCGGCTGGCTGGAGAGGACGCAAGTGAGAAGGAGCAGAGTGGCTGTGCCACCTGGAGGAGAGCAGCCAACCTTGAATTCTATACCCAGCAAGACAAAGGCAAAGCAACAGCTTTCTCAGGCATGCATATGCCATGAGAATTCACCGTCCACAATGCTGCACTACAAGACATGTTTAAGGAGGAAGGAAAACAATACCCAGGGAGAACGTGGACAAACAAAAAGGAAGAAAAGAGCACCCCAAAATGGTAAATACACATGAGTAACTAAAAACCCACTTTTCTTTAAAAACAACTCACCAAAAAAAAGCCAATAATGCACCGTGTGCTTTATTAAATAGAAGTAAAACGTAAGATAACGTCACAAAGCCTGGAGGAGAAAATGGCAGTGCACTGCTGTAAGGCTCTCATACTACTTGGGAACTGGTATAATGAAGTCACTGGGAGATAGACTGTGATAAATCAAATAACACCTCGAGACAAACGAACCTGGAAATACAACACACCAAAATTTATGAGATGCAGCAAAAGCAATCTAAGGGGAAAGTTCACAGAAATAAATGCCTACATCAAGAAATAAGAAAAATCTCCAATAAACAACCCAAGTTTACACCTCAAGGAACTAAAATAGAAACTAGTTACATAGACTAGATATAGCTAGTAAGGCACAAATCATAAAAAAAACTATGCAATGCAAAATCAAGCAGATAAACAGGGACTTCCCTGGCAGTCCAGTGGTTAAGACTTCGCCTTCCAGGGACTCCCCTGCTGGCTCCGTGGTTAAGAATCCACCTGCCAACGCCGGGGACACAGATTTGATTGCTGGTCTGAGAAGATCCCACAAGCCGCGGAGCAACTAAGCCCGCGTGCTGCAACTACTGAAGCCTGCGCACCTAGAGCCTGTGCTCTGCAACAAGAGAAGCCACCACAATAAGCCCACACACCACAATGAAGAGTAGCCCCCACTTGCCACAACTAGAGAAAAGCCCACGCGCAGCAACGAAGACCCAACACAGCCAAAAATAAATTTAAAAACACCTAAAAATTTTAAAATGTTTTAAAAACAGACTTCACCTTCCAAATCGGGGGTGTGGGTTCGATCCCTGGTCAGGGAGCTAAAATCCCACATGCCTCGCAGCCAAAAAACCAAAACATAAAACAGAAACAATACAGTAACAAATTCAATGAAGACTTTAAAAATGGTCCATATCAAAAAGAAAAAAGCAATCAGGTACAAGGAATCCAAGAAGAAACAGGACATATACAAAACACAGAGCAAGAGCACAGATTTAAACCCTACCATACCAGTGCTTCCGTTAAGTGCAAACGTTCCCAGAGGACAAAGACGTGAGGATTAGGATATACAAAAAGCCTGAGGCACGGGAGCCATGGCTTCTGGCTGTGACCTCCTCTGAACTCAGTGGGTCAACGTGAACAAGTGCTCTCCTCTCTCTGGACCTCAGTGTACCCAACTGTGAGATGGTGAGGGGGATACATGCTCCCTAGGATCCCTGCAGACTTTGACATTTTCACTTCTGCCTGAAGAAAGCCCCGATCTGTCCAAAGCATCCCATACAGGGCCAGAGCCTCTGCTGAGATGGATACAGATGTCAGTTCGCATATCAGAGACGAAGCTTTGCCTTCTTCCCTCTCCTCAATGAGAGGGCTGAGCTAATCATGGGGTCATTTGACCTTTCCATCAAACATTATCTTTATAAGGGCATCACTTCCGATGACAGATAAACCTAAGTGAGAGCAGATACCACAAAAAGCTCCCATGTTCCTGTCTGTGCCCTTTCCCTGCTTCCCATCCCCTACTATCAAGCTCCTCACAGAAGCCTTTGTCTGCTCATCCACTTCCAGAGCCTTGCCCCGCTGCGGGGCCTTCCTAGGTCCTGTTGCTCTGGTCCAGAGCTGAGCTCCGAGGGCCAGGCAAACTAATCACGCAGCCCTTGGCCTAAATGTCACTTCCTCAGCGACGACTGCTGAACCTACTTCCCAAATCTAAATCAGGCCTTCCTACCACACACTGATGGCACACTGTAACCTTCAATATACTTATCATAACACGTTATGTATTTATTTCTTAAGCGATCTTCCACCAATGTAAGATCTATGATGTCAATACCCTTGTATCTGTTTGCTTTGGCTTTACAATCAGTGCCTGATTCTAAATAAGTGAGTGAATAGGTTAGGGCTTAATAGTGTTCTACACCCTTTGGAATGCTTCTTCTGGGTCCTGTCTGCTCATTCCCTAATCCCTTCACTAACACTTAATTGGGGAACAAGGACCTGAGCCAAGGAATGACCTGGGCAGCCAGGATGACACAGATGCCAAACCTCTGCCTGGAATCCCTGCAACTTGCTGCCGCTGAGCGGTACCTCGCCTACTTCTCTCCCGAGGGTCACTCCCCACAGGCCCCCAGCAGGCCAGGGCAGTCGTTACGGCTTCTGATAAGACTATTTCACTACCTAGTTCCAAGACAACAGGATCATTCTTAAATGTTCCTCAGAAGGCTTCTGAACTGTATTACTTTCCTCCTGCTCCCGTGACCAATATATCAGTTGATATATTTAAAAAAAAATTTTTTAATTAACTTTATTTTTTTTTAATTTTTGGTCACGTGGCTTGTGGGATCTTAGTTCCCCAACCAGGGATCAAACCCACGCCCCGGGCAGTGAAAGCGGTGGAGTCCTAACCACTGGACCGCCAGGGAAGTCCCCAGTTGATTCATTTTTAAGCCACTGTCCTGTTCCAATTCTCAAACTATATACTTTAAATGGTAGACGATACATGGAGACCAACTCTTCACTTACCGTTAAGGGAATAAACCTCATCATGCCAGCTTCAAGTTTTGTACTGGCTAAAAGATAGTTTGTTCAAGAGAAGTTGGAAGCACAGCAGGGACACGTAGACTGTAGCTTTTACATACCTTCTCTGAGCAGCGTTCTACAAGCTGTCTACTCTGCCTGCCATCCACTCTCAACCAGGAAACAAGGCTTACTACCCACCACTGGCTGGGTCCCCCACCTTGGAGTTTTGGTTCTTGTTTGTTTTCCCCCAACCAGAAACAAGAACCAATACAATTAACAGCGAGTATGAAGTTTCTAAACTCTTAGATTTATTATATTTTAATGCCGAATCAAGGCACAATGACAGAAAGTCAAAGGGAGTGTACCTTTCCGTATTTGCTGAAAAGGTTCTTCAGATCTGTCGCTCGAGTTGTGGAAGACAGTCCACTGACCCACAGATTCCTTCCAGAACTACTGCTGATTCGACCTGAAGCAGGAGGGAGATGATTATGCTTTACCTCAAGGCATAACAGTAAGCTCGACCACTCCTCCTAAGATGTAGCCCTCTCTTAAACCCTGATTAAATCCAGTCTCGACTCCTCTAAGTCAAGAATTTAATTACTGCCAACAAACTGGACAGAAGACGAAAAATCTGGATCACAGACACTGAGTTTTCTTACTCGAGGAATCATCACGTCTTGTCAGTTACAAACTGAAATGGCTTCAATGATCAGCTCTCAACCAAGATAGCATTTTCTAAAATTCTATTATTCCATAGGTGGACCTGTCCTGTAATAGGACTTTAACTATTCCATAAGCAATAATCACAACAAAGGCATAAAATACAGAAGCTCATCAACATTTAAAACTAGTCTCTCAAGATACCATTAGATGATTAATTCCAGTAATCCATAATAAAACCAACTACTGTATCCAAACTGTGGATACTTGCAGGCCCCTCCCTCCCAAAATAAGGGATCCGTAGATGGCTCCCTGCCATGTAAATTAAATCATACCTTTTTCATCTTTAATGATTGGCTTTATATCTTTTTCTTCCTTAAAAGAGCTAGAGACAAAAGTTAATGTTACTCGTACAGGAATAAAATGAAAGACAACTAAATCAAAGTATGATATGTGCTAAAACTGAATACCTACCAGAAAATTAGTCTGAAATAAAATTTTAACAGCACCTTTACAAGCTTATATTGGCAATCTGACCCCCCAAATACAATGGCAGATTCTTAAAAGTCAATTCGATTTAGCTGAAGATAACACTTAACAATTTAAGAGCACAACCAGAGTAGGTTGAGAAAAACAAAAGGAATTGAAATCACCCATTAAAAATACACAAAGAGAAATAAAACTTTAGAAGTAAACTACAATTGCATCAGTCTGGCTGGCCAATTGCAGAAACAACAGCTTATGTGTGTCATTAAACGACCAATGAAAAGGAGATAGCGTCTGGTCTAAAACTGAGAAAAAACAAACCTCATTTTCTGATCAGCGCCCTCACTGGCTGAGGACTCTTTAGGAGCCGGAGGGACTTCATTACAAGCTTCAAAAGCAAACTTCTTCACGTCTTCTTTGCTATCCCTGGGGTCTGGGCTTGAGGCTTCCGGGGGCGCTTCCGAGGCCTCCTCGCTACAGGCTTCCGTGTGCTCTGAGGCTTTACTACTCTGCTCAACTGGCTTCTCTAGCCCTACAGGCTCACAGTCCGTCCTCTCGCCATCGCCTGTCTGCTCCACGGGCTCCCTTTTCACTACCGCTAACAGGGTGTCTGCCTTGCTCGACTGAGCTTGTGCTGTTGACTCGCTGGCCAAATCTAAATCACCCTCCTCCGGATGGGCGCTGTCAAAAAGGTCCTCTTCCTCCGCAAGCTTTCTGTCTGGCCCCACGCTACTTGTTTCCTGTGCAAATGGCTGCTCCAGCTCGGAACCTTCTTCTTTTACTGGCTCAGATTTACAAGTTTCCCCCAAAATGTCGAGTATTTTCTCATTTTCTACGGATTTAACAGGAATAGAATGGCACAAGGTTTAATTACCAGGGAAATAAAGCAATCACAAATGTGGAACTGGCACGGCTGCCACACTAACACGAAGAGAACTGCTAGCTACACAGAGATTGGAAAACCCGCGGGTACACAAAGTTACACTGGTTACACTACCTGCGCTCCAACCGCCTGCGAGAGCAAGCCTCTACGCTACATGGAAGAGAAAAGGCCCCACAGGTTTAAACACCTACAACCGTGTGGCTGCTTCTCGACAGTCTTCATGCTTCTGTTCAAGTCTGGGTCTTCGACTTATTTTTCCAATGTCCAAGGTGTTCAATCGAACGCAACCACCATTCAAGGACAGCTCAATTTCCAAATTTCTTTGAAATTCTTTGAACGGAACAGTCCAACAGGAAAACCAGAAACTTCCGCCGGCAGGAGATAAACGCAGTCCGGAAGGGGAACAACACGTTGGAAATTCTCATGAAGAAAACTGTTTCCTCTTCTGGAATCCAGTCACTTCTCAGGCTATAAGTGCCCTGACCACCGCTTTATCCTGCCTTAACTGCATTAATCAAAATGACTGCAGCAAATATCACAAGATCTGTTTCATGTGTAGAAACACATGGAAGAATCGTGGGGTTGGGGGGAATTACTTAAATGCCACTGTACGTGGTTAGAGAGATGAAAGTAATCACTACATCTCACCAAATGTATTTGACCTCCAGAAACCAGAACGGTACTTCCACAGATCTGGTGATATGAATGGGTTTCCAATCTCTGATCCTTGTACGATCTGGATTGTCCACCATTAAAATAATTTACAACACCATAAACAACTTAAAATATATAGACAGCTTAAAAAATACAGTGGGAAAACTTTCAAACCATAACTGTTGTGTCTCTCTTATCAGTACCTGGCTCCAATAGAGGTTCTTCAATATCCTATTGAAAAGGAAAGACAAAGAAAATCCACAAAGCACTTTAAAAATCGGACAGATTCCCCTAGCAGATACAACTTTCAATCAAGTATGAATAAATGCTTGTTCCAAACAAGTTTCTCCACTCAAAACAAAGTATTCCATTCTACAATAATTCAATGACAAGTTCACTGTGTTGGTTTCTCCCCAGCAAAAGCAGACAGGTAGCAATAATATTAGCCCATCCCATTCCCCCCTTGGAGTTGGGCTCTGCAGCTGGCAACGACTCCCATGGTCCAGGCAGAGGTCACACACGTGGCCGCTGCTTTACACATCACACCGGATTTGAAAAAAATGTATTTCTCCCAACGCAGAACTGTATCAACGAAAGACTTCTCCACTCTGCTGAACACCTCTCCCTAACTCCCCCTGGACAGAAGACAAAGGCTCCTGGACACTGGCAGTCAGACCCACCTGTCTCTGCAGCCCCACCCCCGCCCTGCGTTCTCCATCCCTACAACGCACCACCCCCTCCTGCCCCAGAGTCTTCTTCCCCTTCACCTGGCTACCTCGACTGGCCTGTCAGACCTCAATTTGAACACAAAGGACTTCCTCTGGGAAGCCCTCTCATGGTTTTGTAACTCAATCACCCAAACTTCACTTTCTAGTTACACTCACTGGTCATAAACACCACGCCCACTAGGCTGCAAACCCTGACACTGACAATTTGGCTCAACCTCTTATCTCCAGCACCCAGCTCAGGACCGATGCTCAATGAATTGTTCACACACCCACACTCACACTCTTTTCCACTATGGAAAATTAACCACTCATGTCAGCTTTCCAGCCACAGAACCAGGTAGTAACCTACCGGAGGCACTTTGAAGTCCAATGATGAAGCATCCAAAGTGTTCTCAAAGCCCTCCCCGTCTACCTGAAAGACAAAATGCAAGACTACTTTGTGGAGACAGAATTATGAATGCCAAGGCCTACACCTCACCAGTTTCCAGGCCACCTACACATCTATTTCCTGCACAATGCCTACCGCCATCTGCAAGCCCACTGCTGAATCACAGCAGCCCCCCCTTACCCACAAGGGATATGCTCCCAAAGCCCCAATAGATGTCTAAAACTTCAGCCAGCGCCAGACCCCACATACACTGTGTTTTTTCCTACACTGGCAGGCAGGTAACATATATAGCATGGATAACTGGACAAAGGGATAATTCCCGTCCCGGCAGGATGGCGCAAGGTTTCGCACGCTACTCAGAACGGTATGCGATTAAAAACTTAGGAATTGTTTATTTCATTTAATATTTTTAGACCCGGCTGACTGTGGGTAACTGAAACCTCAGAAAGCAAATCCATGGGTAAGTGGGGGGGGGGGGGGCTACAGTATTCAGTTTATCACCTGCCTCCCGGCCCCCAGGCCCACTCCAGGACTAGGTGGTACCAGCAACTCTGACAGAGGCTCACAGAGGGCTGGCGCTCTGTCCACACTGGCCAAATGAATGAACGAGCAAATTCATTTCCCAGGCAGTTTCCACACACTGGTGGTCAGCATACACCACCCAGCCACAGAATTTCCAAAGCTGAACTCAAAAGGAAAATGAAGTTTTGCACTCCTCCGATTTCACTTGGTAGTGATGCTTTTCAAATAACAATAGGGAATTCCCTGGCAGTCCAGTGGTTAGGACTCCACACTTTCAGTGCCAAGGGCACGGGTTTGATCCCTGGTCAGGGAACTAAGATCCCGCAAACCACGCAGCTTGGCCAAAAAAAAAAAAAAAAAAAAAAAAAAGATAAAATAACAATAACTGGGCACTTTCTTCTAGAGTACTTTGTATAAAACAAACATTTAACTTGACTGTTTTCTCTTTTTATTATCTACTATACAAAAAAAACCTGGTATCCTAAAGGTTATTAAGTTAGAAAACCTTTTAACTTTTCAAGTGAAATATAAAAATACTCCTCCCCACGTACTTTCCTCTTTTTCTGGGTTTGGATGTTTCCATTAACCAAGAAGTTAGAAGCCAAGTCCATTCTATGGAAATAATTCACACACAACAGAATCTCACTGAGAGGACAAATCAAAGCTCACTGCCTAGCCTAGGCTGAGCTGTGGTGATAACGGTGAAATTTGTGACTTTTGACCTTTAAGGTTTAAAGTTCAGTCCTACAAGGGCACTTTTCCTTCCAATTTAAAGCTAGAATGCCTTAAATAAAACCAAACTAAGATGGCTGGGCACGCCAAGGTGGTGAGATTAAACTGGCAATAAGTTCTAGGAGGGCTACGAGAGAGCTCTATGGCAACAGATGACAAGTGAGAAGCTGGGAAAGCGACACCGGCAACAGAATTAAAGCCCTCCCTTATACACAAGAAGTTAATAGTGGATTCCTTTAATTGGAGGGGTTATTCTGGGGGGACAAATACTTTTCTTCACTGTATTTCACATCTTTTAATATAACTGTCTAAATTTATATATGGAATACATCTTTAAAATATCAACAGGATTATCTGGATGGCGAGATTATGAACTGGTTTTTTCTTACCTTTCTATAGTTTTTTTTAAACCTTTTTTCTTTTTAAGGAAAATACTTTTTATCAACAGTGTCAACCTCTCATTCTATAACTTATGCTAAGAGAAGTGTCTCCTACCCAATTATAAAAATATCCTCCAACATACAGAAAAGTTATCCGTTAATTAACATCTGACCTATGTGGAGTTTAAATGGATATAATTTACCTCAAGGTTTAGACACCGAATTAAGTGTTTGTTTATGGTGACTGGTGATTTAGCTGCGTGCTCTGGCTCTGACAAAGAGCACATAAGCAGCGAGGAGCCCCAGGGCTGCAGCGCGCTGTACTGCATCTGCGTTACCTACAGAGTGTCCTGTGAACTGAGCTGGGAGCTCCCTCAGCTGCACAGCCACGTAGTCTTTGCTCTCGCATAGGGACTCGAGAATGCTGTCAGCGCCATCCTCCCCGAAGTCTGGAGCACCGCTATTCTCGACTTCGGTTTCTTCTAACACGTTAACGTCCATCATGTCAATATTCTGCAAACTCTCCAAACTTGCTTCCATGTCCTCCTGTTAATGAGGAACGAAAGGTGTCAGCGACCAGGTGGACCAGAATGCGGAGCTCCTGCCGCCATCTCGGCTGTGATGCCACATACCTGCCCGTCTCTGGAATCTTCTTCCAGGCCATTGTCTTCTGTGCCTTCCTCCTCCGTCTTTTGTCCTAATTACAGAATAATTTTTCAATCAGACAACATTCAGGTTCTGGCCTCATAATTAGTTTATGCAGGATGACACAGCTCAATCTTGGTGAGAACATGTTATAGGGAAGCTAAATGTGCCTGTTCTTCTATCATGTATAGTTCTGTCTCAACTGGAACATAAAAATCTAGGATTTCTGTAACACTATCAAAGTATTTTGACTTTGCACAAAATATTCAAAAGCTTCAAAAGATTTCAAAACCACTCCAAACTAAGACTAACATCCCTAAAGAAAAATGAGCAAAGGATAAACATAGGCATTTCCCAATGAGTAAATTAAAAAATGTAATGTCCATATAGCACCCAAAGAACTGCAACCTAAGAGAGCGAGCCCAACGACGGACCTGCTGGTTCCCCTTCACTCCACCCACTGTAAGCAGGCCCCCTGCCTTCCGTCATTCTTCAGCCCAGGAACTCTTTTTTTGCTCAAGGCAAAAAGGCAAAGGCTACCATAAAGTCAATTTTCACCCTGAGTTCTGTGAACGCAAAGGGACTATTGAGAGTTATGTTAGATATTCTTAATGGGGCTGGAAGGGAAGGAGAGTGGAAACTTCTAGACTCAGAAAGGTAAAATCTTTGGGCTCCCTATGTAACAACAGCCTTAAAAATATACATACCTTTATCCTGGAATTCCCCTTAGGATGTGCACTAAAATGTCTGACAAGGAATTCAAAACAAAGGTTACTTATTCTATGGAGTGCATACAGACTAAATATCCCAAAGGGAAGCAAATTATGGCATGTTATGCTCAAATGTGGGATGCCACTATGGGGAGTCAGGGCGGGCGTGGGCTGTAGTGCGGCGATGTTTGAAGACATTTTGGTGTTATGACTGGCAGTGCTACTAGCATGTAGTGGACAGTGGCCAGGGATGCTGTGCAGCACACGGTAACACACAGGACAGCACCCTACCACAAAGCACTCAATTCAAATCGCCAACAGTGCCGAGTCTGCAAAACCCTGTGGCATACCACACACTTTGCAACTTGAAAAAGAAAAAATTATGCCTTTAAAGACCATTTAATGATATGGAAAAATGTCCACAAAGTTACCACATAGATCTACTCATTAAAATGCACGTGGATATTTTATACACGCAAGTGTGAAGACGCAGTGGTAGAACATACAAATGGATATGGCTAAAGCAATCCATCAACTGCAGTTAAAACACTGAGCAGTAAGAGCTACTTTCATTTTCACTTCTATAATTTTTTTAAAAAAAGAAAATTAAACGCAAGAAACCTCAATCTTTATTTTATTGAAGTTTAGTTGATTTATTGATTTTGCTGTAACAGCAAAGTGATTCAGTTATACATATACCTTCTTTTTCATATTCTTTTCCATTATGGTTTATCACAGGACATTGCATACAGCTCCCTGGGCTATACGTTAGGACCTGTTGTTCATCCATCCTGTATATAATACACTGCATCTATTAACCCCAAACTCCCATTCCATCCCTCCCCTAACCTCCTCCGCCCCCCAACCACAAGTCTGTTCTCTCTGTGAGTCTGAAGAAACCTCAATCTTTGATTAAAGATGCCAACTGCAATGTCTACACTTGTTATCTCGTTTGCCATTATCAGTGATTACTCAAAAAATATAGTTTTATTACACGTTGGGCACCGTGCTCTTCGCATTATTTAATACTCCCCACAATGCTAGCAGGTTTATTATCTGAATTTGATGCAAGAATTTCGCTCTGCTCCAAAGCTGCGACTCAAAAACTCAGCTGTACCACCTCCCATTATATCTAAACCCTGAATATCCTTTTAAAATACGCTGTTTAAAAATGTTTGATAATTGCACCCAATTTCTAGGCCTCAAATAGTAGCCTGCAGTACCCACAAAGAATGTAAATAGAAGAGAGGCAGTCCAAAAAGCCTCATCAAAAAGCACCCTAAGTGGGAGTGACAATGAGACAAATGCTGGGCAGACAGGCTACACCCAAATCCCAAGGGCCTGCTCTTGGCTGACTAAAAGCTGAAGGGTGGAGGGGAACGGGACAGCAGACAGGCACAGACACCAGAAAATCAAATTTTAACCCCAAATGTAACCTAATTCAAAATTTTAATCTTTCAAAACGCACCCACAGTTTTCAGCAATTTTGCGCATTTAGATGAGCTGGGTAAAGGACCCCTGTTCCTACTTACAATGAAACTTAAAAAGTTCAGCTACTTTTTTCACTTTTGAAAGGCAGTGGTTACTCATGAATTCTCAGATTTAGTCCAACTTTGTGGCAGACTCTGGAAACCAACTGGTTGATTCCTATTAATCTCAAGGACCTAATTTCAACCAGGCCACCATGAGGACCTATCACTTCATATAATTAACCATGTGCCCACACGCCTCCAAAGGACACACCAACTCTACAATTTGCAGGAGCTATCCTCTGCCCCAGGACCTCACCCACCTGCTTCTTCCTTGAAGGGGAAGGGACCAGTGCCTTTTAAATCCGAAATCCCAGCAACAGCTACCTGTACTGGTACAAACACTCTCTTTACACCAATGGAAGTAACTATTATCGAGGCTTTTCTGACAAAATGCAAACTCCAAGTAGCTTTGATTTGACTTATGCTTTAACCCAGACATTCAGACGTCTATTTGAAGCACTCAGCTCAGGTTTAGTTTTTCTAATGATTCAAAGATCCCCATAGAAGCCAAGAACGTTTTGATTAGTAGGGCTTGAACCTCACGGTTTTAAATGAGCATCTACACAAAAAAAGTTCTAAACGATTATCAAGTTGTGTCAACTATTCAAAACCAAACTTTCAGATCACTGGTGACTTGATGGCAAAGTACAAAGAGGTATTTGTATGTTTCCTGCTACAGACCCATCCCTCACGATCTGTATTTGTTTGGACGGTCAGTGTTTATAGCTGAAATACGGACAGTTTCACAAGCAGTAAACACACACCAATGTTTTAGACTTCAATTCCTTATGTAACCTAACTCAAAAATTTAACTTTTCAAAACACGTGCACAAGATTTAAACAGTTAGATGAGTTCTGGAAAAGTTGTTCTGCTAAAACAGCTGTTAAAAACATAAACTGAAGTTGTTGAAAATGCTACAAGGTCATTTCATTTTACTTTCTAAGCAGCTGTCTCCCATTGCCTGAATTGAGCACTTCTTTAGATGAATGGGACACATACAGCTGTGAGAATTTTTGTGCAGCAACCTTCAAGAAAATAAGCCTGTCATGTGGGAGTTTCAAATTACACTGTCCTTACCACAATAAAATCCGATAATGAGAGCGACAGCTAATGAGGTTCTGAAGTTTTATGGAATTAAATCCTCCCCAAAATAAGTGCTATCAGCCATAAAAAATGGAGCACTGATGTATGTTACACCATGGATAAACCTTAAAAACATTATGCTCAGTGAAAGATAACAGACACAAGAAGCCACATGTTATATGATTCTATTTATATGAAATGTCCAGAATAGGCAATCCTTAGAGAAAAAAACCTCAATTAGATATTGCCGGGGAGGGGGGGCGGGCGGCGGACATGGGAACTGACTGCTAATGGGCATGGGGGATTTCTCTTGGGGTGATGAAAATATTTTAGAATTAGAGAGTGGTGATGGTTGCATACCCTTGTAAATATACTGAAAAGCAGAGCATTATACACTTTAAATAATATGAGAATTTTACAGTATGTGAATTATATCTTGATTAAAAAAAAAAATAAGTGTTAAAATGGGCTGGGTGCAAATACTCCGACAATCTATTCTGGACCCCAGAGAAGTTGGGTTCTGTTGGATCTCTGGTTGGTGTCATTTTCCTTGGTTTAAGGCGTAGTTTTTTGAACTAGGAAGGAAGCCAAGCAGGTGCATTTGGTTGCTCAGACCAGTTGGGGCAGCTTCCAGAGAGTGACTTACTCTAGTTCTTTTTTAATCCCAACGACAAGAACCATGAGGTTTTCAGTACGTATTTTAATTTTACCTGGCACCTACAAATCTCTTTACTCCTCCCCAGCACCCTGACATCCTTACACATGAGGTGGTGGAAAAGCAAGCCTAACTGTTAGACGGAGAATAATAAGGGCCGCTCTCCCGACCTGGAGGGCAGGAAGAATGCTAAACCACCAGTCCTCTACGGAAGTCCTCTCAAGGCAGAGGCCTCAAGCAGCAACAAGTTCAAGCGGATACCTTTAACGCATTTCTTTGTCGTCCTCTTGCTTGTGGCTTCCAACGCGACGCCAATTTCATCAGGATCTTGACCTTCTTCCTTAACCGCCTATTGGGAAGAGACAAATTTTGCAACGTGGCTAAGAGCTGCAGGACAGACACTGTTCTTCCTAGGTAACAACTTCCCAGCGAACAAGCGCAAACCTTTTCTGGCAAAGAGCAACTCTGGTTCTGGTTATGTGGGCTGCCAGCCCCAAAGCCACAGGAAGAACCCAGCGACACTCGGTTCTCTCCGCAGAGGCCCCCCCCCCACCCAAAAGACAAAGAGATGTGTGAGATGGGGCTCCACAGAGTCTGTGACGAGTCCCGAAATGGTCCCTAACCTCCAAACTACCTCCACTTTAAGTCAACGATGCAACACACAAGAGAGGCTGCACTTGGTCTGGCATGGGCAGAGAGGGCTGCGTGCTGTTCGACAGGCCACCTTTGACCTCGGCGGAGGAAGAACACTGAACGAACTGGGTAGAGGGCAGATGGTGGTTCCAGGCGACAGTGCCTTTCGCGTGCTTGGGGACTCCGCGCTCAACTCACAAGGGCCCTACCCTCAAGAGCCTGTTCCCATCAAGGAGATGACACCTCCCCCCAACTCCCGGTACCCAACTCTGTGTTAAGTGCTACGAGGTGGGACAAGAAACAGAATGGTGCGACACAGGGAGTCACGGAGGTGGAACAACACTTAGGAAGGGTGGGCAGGGTGGCGACGTCTCAGACAGACCCAAAATGACAACAAAGCCCCAGCCAGATGGAGACCTGGGAGACGAGCAGCCAGGTGGAAGGCACGCTAAGAGCAAAGGTCCTGAGGCAAGAACAAGCACAGTCCCCCCGCCCTTCCTGGGAAACATCAAAGGCTCTTCAATCATCCGCTCCGCAGGGGACAAAACTGAGGCGCGGGGAGGGGACGGCACTTGTCCAAGGTCACACAGCCCCGGGAAGAGTCCAGGGGCCACCCTGCGGCTAAAACGGGCTTTCAGCGCACCGGAGGCGACCGACAGGAGGGAAAGGGGGAGGCAAAGCACAGCGAGGGGCGGTGACGGGCCAAGGTCACACAGCCGGAGCCCCAGGGGCCTGACAGCTCGGGCCGGGATCGGCCACGAGAGAAGCGGACCGGGGGCGCCCCGCCCGGGGGAGTCACGGTGACAGGCCCGCGCGGGGGCGTGCCCCGGCCTCAGGCGCCACCCCGGGGCCCCGGGCCGCCTCACCTTCTTGAGCCGCTCCATCAGGACGCTCTTGTTGCCGCCCGTGTCCAGGTTCCGCTTCTTCAGCTCCGCCCGCAAATCGATCACCCGCAAGTCACTGAGCCGCCGCGTCCCGACCTCTGAGGCGCCCGAGACGACAGCGGCTGTGCCAGAACCCGAGTCACCGGACCCTGCCAGAGTCTCCGCCATCCCGGGTTTCCCGTCTCTGCCACCTATTCCACACACCGCCGGCGGGTGTAGCTTCTCTGAGCACAAAATGGCGCCGCCTGAGAGGAAAACGCACTCCCTTCCTCCCGCCCCGTTTTCCGGCCGCGCATGCGCGCCGCCCGGATCAGGGCTCTTAGCAGCAAGTGGGCTCGCGCGCCAACCAACCGCACGTGTCCAGCCACAACGCGCAGGCGCCGTAACCGCAGTACGCATGTGTCCAGGCAGTTCGCGGCGGGAGGCCGGCGAGACGACACGCGCCTGCGCGTATCCCCCCTCACCACACACACCGCTCCCTCCCGCCCAAGGCTCTCACCACGCATGGGCAGACGCGACCGGGAGCGTCGAACCCACGCCGTGTACGCCTGCGCAGAAGCGAGGCGCGCCGGGGCGGCTGGAGCGGTTTCTTCGCAAGCGGCGCCATTTTGTGCTGGGAGCCGAGATAAATCCGGCCCGGTTTTCTGTGAAGTGGGCGGCGGAGCCAGGGTCCCTGGAATGGCGGAGACTCTGTCAGGCCTAGGCGATTCGGGTGCGGCGGGCGCAGCGGCTCTGAGCTCCGCCTCGTCGGAGACCGGGACGCGGCGCCTCAGCGACTTGAGGGTGATCGATCTGCGGGCGGAGCTGAGGAAACGGAACCTGGACTCGAGCGGCAACAAGAGCGTTTTGATGGAGCGGCTTAAAAAGGTAGAGCCGGGGCTCTGGGGGTGGGCAGGAGGTGGGTCGGGGGACCCTCGCGGCCGCGACGGGGGCCTTCTGGCGTCGGGGTCCGCCCCCGGCCCCGTTTGCGGCCTGCGCCGGGCCTGGCGCCCCGGGCTTCTCCCGGCTCCTCCCAGGCCCCGGCGGGAGCTTCGAGCCCCGCCGGGCCCAGCGCCGCATCGGGGCGAGAACAAGAAAAAGAAAATCTCGACGCGAACGGGGGAGGTTGCGGGTGACGGGAACATCGGCCGAGTGCTTGTGTTATCCGCATCAGCTCCTGCTTTTCAAGGGCTTTCTTCGGTTGGTTGCATTCCGGCCTCTGAAAGTGGTCGCGGAACCCTGAAATCCTCGCTTCCTCCGCGGCGTTAGGGGACTCGGCCAAGGTCACTCGGCCGGGGTGAGGAGGTCGGGATTTGAACCGAGGCCGGCCGATTTTCTGAGCCCGTGTCGGCCGCGGGGGCGTCCTCTGGGAAGAGAGATGCTTCTTGATCCGTTAGGGCCCAGAACCCTTGAATAGGGGATTAATTTTTAAAGTAATCATATCGAGGGAATACTCAAAGGGCGGGGGGGAATGGGGAAACGGCTTAGGGATTTGCCAGTACGGGCTTGGGGATTTAGCCTGGAGGGAAAAGTGCTATTTGTAATAACCACCAGAAATGAAATAGACTTGGGGAGGTTCTAAAGGCTCCGTCAGATCTGCATGATCTTGAGCGTGGAAGACATTGAATCCCTTCTGGGCCTATTTCTCCTTGTGTCCAGTAGAAGAAAATAATAGTGTTTTCGCGTTAGGATTAAGTAAAATGGCATGAAACGGGCTTGGCGTGTTGCCCAGCGCATGTAAACACTCGAGGTGCGATCGCTGTCACGTTTCACTTTTTTCTCTGTGCCACCGCTTGGTATTTGCAAACAGGGGGTTTTAACCCCCTACCTCGAGGGTTCTGCGAAGAGCAGGGAGTTAAGTAAGTGTTTGTGCCCTTCTGCTTCCCCTGTGCTTGCCTTGTCCTGGTGGCTTCTTTCTTTTTGCCGCCTAGCGACTCTTGTATGGGGACTTCTCCTGTGTACTCGCTAAGCCTTGTTATCTATCCCCCAGCCCCGAGACAGTGCGGTTTGTCACTCATTCTACTCTCCGGCCTCCCTAACAACAGAGGATCAGAGTTTTACTTATTAATTGCTGTTTAGAGGAAGTAAGGATTATTTCCTATTACCTGGATGAGGAAACTCAGGCTTGAGAGTAGTGAGTTATTTGCTCCGAGTCAGTTGGGCCTTTCTAACTTGAGTCTGTTTTCTTTCACTATGGTTACTAACTTACTTGACCCAGACGGGGCAGGCGGTTCATCCACTGAGATGTTTACCTGGAGAAGATGCAAGGAGGGTGAGGGTTGGCACCCGGGGACATGTGATCCATGTTGTTAGTAGCCACAAGGCCTCCTATCAACAAAGTCAAATTGCGGGGCTTTAGCCTTTATTCCCCCAGATAGTCCACAAGCCTGCAATGCTGATAGGATGGTATTGAACCTTCCCGTCAGGCGGGGGTTGAGACTGGTGTGATCTTCCATCACTAACGTCTCTGAGGGGACAAACCCATCCCTTCTTCCTTCCTTTCAGTTTCTTAGCGATGTGCTCAAAATACATAAATACCATTAGCATATATACCCATCTGCTACCCTGCCCAAGCAAGTCTGGAAGTACTGATGTTCTTCTCTTGTACTTCCGTTATCTAGTTTTTTTTTTTTTAGGAAGGGCAAAGGAGGGAAAGGTGGAAGCAAAACACAAAGTGTAATTTGGCAAGGTCTGTAAGGATGACTCATAGCCTACGGTCCCCCCTAGGGATGACCCTGTGAACACTACACCTAGAGGAGACACACTGAGGGGCAAACTGGTACACCTTCTGTCTGGGGTAGTTTTTGGATTCTCCTGGTGATGTTCCAGAATCTTCTGTCTCCAGGAGGAGAGTGAAAGACTTTATGTTTGTGCATTCCTTGATGCCAGGGCATAACTCCAATTCTTCCTTCTGGTTCTGGCTTCAGAGAGAAGGGAGAGGTTTCTTTGTTCCTGGTACAGGTTAGATGTGGAGCCTCCACGCTGCATTCTGAATTTAGACTTTTCCAAGCTAGGAAACTCCTCATAATCTTCGAGACTTCTGAAACTGTTTACAAATAAAACAACATTTGAAATGGGTTTAAACAGAGTTTGAGAGTCCAGTAAAAACAGGGTTTTCAGTAAAACCTAACTGTGAAGCCCAGTGTCTATGGATATCATCATTGACACGCTCAGTCCTGTTTGTTTTGTTGTTGTTGTTTTTTCTCCTGAGTGCCTCCTTGGTGCCTGGCACAGTGCAAAGCATAAGTGGGGGCTGCTCAAGTGAAGGACAGGCTCTTGGGATGGGGAGGCGGGACTTGCCAAGAGATCCTTATAATTCTGTATCCGATGAAGCAGGCCCCCTAGTGGTTGACGGCAAGGCCTCTGGAGTCAGTCAGAGATGATTGTGAAGGGATGAGGTAGTACGTGTCACATCCCATACCGTGCCACACACAGCAGGAACTCAGGCAGTGAGTGTTAGTATTCTGTACAGAGGGTGCCTAGTACAGGTGTGGCGTGGAGAGGGGATCAGGGAGGGTTGAACAGCCCATTGTTGAGTGAAGTCATAGGTAACTAGAGAGTGTGCCTTTTCCTTTTTTGAGTTTTTTTGGGCCCAGGAATAGGATCAGTCAGATTTTGGTGATAATGTTAAAAATAACCCTAATGTTTGGTGAGTGCTTGCTTTACAAGGATAATACGAATTCTCATGACAGCTTTCCTGGGTAAGAACATTTATTAGCCCCATGTTCCAGAGTAAAAAATAAATTCACGGGGATTAAATAAGCCTGCCTGAGACCACACAGCTAAGATCTGGTAGAATCCGTCTAAATCCAGAGCCCTTGCTTGCTCTACATTGGTAGAGCTTTTTCTACGTTGGTAGAAAAAGAAAGAACGAATGAACAGGTGGGGAGAGGCCCTTTCCAGATCAGCACCCTGAAGCTTCTGTGAAAGTCAAATCTGTGTGCTGGGTGAACTTTTTGGGTGAACTTTTTTTACCTTCTCTCTAGGCAATTGAAGATGAGGGGGGTAATCCTGATGAAATTGAAATTACCTCTGAAGGAAATAAGAAGACATCAAAGAGATCCAGCAAAGGTATGGAGGATTTTATAAGCATAGCTAATGTTAGGAACGTTTTTCAAAACTGACTTCTTTTGCTAATGTGCTTGTGGACTGCCCTGTGAATCAGAAGGACCTTGAATGAAGGTTTGCATTTTCTTTCAAGATCCCTCCACTGTATTTTTGTTTCCATGGTTCTTGGGAATTCAGAGGATGGAAGAGGTACTTACACCTCTACTTATTTTCTTCTGTAGGTTTCTCAGCAGCCGTTGCTTATCCAGACTCTTAACCTTCTTTAAGTAGAGAGTGTTTAGAATTACTTGAGTCTCCTATTGACCTGACTTGTGCAAAATAACTTCCCTTTTAAATACTGCCTGGCCAAAACAGAGTTGTCACTTTTACAGACATTGCTTTCGAAAACTGCATAGTGCATAAAAGCCAGATTCCACGTGGCATTAATGACCTTCACCATCTGCCCCAAATCTTCCCTTCCCTGCTTCCTCCCACACCACCTTCCTCTGTTACATATACCTTTAATCAGGTCCCAAACATGTGGTTTACTCTCTTGGCTCTCTGGGCCTTAGCTTATATGTTCTACCCACTCCTCTTCCCCATTTGTCTGCACTCAAGTCCTAGTTCATCAAGAGACAACTTCTGATCCCACCAACAGCAGGTCTTCTCTCCTTAGGTCCTCTGTGATGCCATGGCCTGAGTTTTAATGCTTACGTTTCATTCTGCCTTGTGTCACAATCAGGTTGTTGAGGACAGGGGCTGCGTCTTCCTTGTCTTTCTTCCTGCTTAGTATTTATTCATTGAGTTACTAATGGAATTCAGTGACATTCAACTACTGTTTTAAGAAAGAATGAGCTAAAACTGGGCATTTGGGCTGTCCTGAAAGTTCTCTTGGTAATTGGAGGTTTTATTGCTCAGGCCCCAAAACAAAACAAAATATTTTTACCTGGTCAGTGGTGAAGAATTGGGTGTGAAATGTCTGGCACCAATATCAACCATGCTCTGGGGTATATAAGCTCTGGGAGAACAGCAGTCAGTGACCTCACTTTGGAATGAAGTCACCTCTGTGGTCCACAGTTCATCGAGCATTTTTGGTTTTGCCCAAGTCAGTGTTTTTGCCAAGGCAAAGAGTGCTGAAAAATCAACAGAGAAAGACAGTTATAGACTGGGAAAAAGTAGAGCCTGTGGATATCCTTTTTGCTTTCTTTTTCTTTTTAACAGAAGAAGAAATGCTTGTGTTAAGGTCTTTGGAAATACAAATGTGCATTAAGTAAAGTGTTGAAATTCCTTTCCATTCAGGAGGCAACCCGTTATTAAAAGTGTGGGCATATTTTCCCAGACTTATCTATGTGTCTGCAGTCATCTAAAAATGCAGAAAGATGCGCACACCCTGTGTGCCTTTGTCTTTCCTTTAAAAAAATTGGTTCTACTACACACCATATTCTCTAATTTGTTTTTTTTCATTTAGCATGTTGAGGACATTTTTCGATAGTGCTGAAAATAAAAAAAACTCATTCTTTTAACAGCTGAGTAGTCCTTCATATGATTGTACCACAGTTGAGCTCGTCAGTCTTATTACTAGACGGTTGGGGTTTGTTCCAGTTTTCAGCACAGCCGTGAACCAGAGCTATCTCTGCTGAAGGAATATGTTTTTGTTAACTTATTGGAAGTAGAATTCCGGGGTCAAAAGATATGTGCATTTTATTTTAAAAATAGCTACTAACAAATAGCTCTCCAACAGGCTGTACTGGTTAATATCTGGCAGCATAGGGGGTGGGAGAGGGTGCCAATTTCTTTAAATTCTCAATGCTGAATATTATCTTTTTTTTAATGTTGTCTTATATATAGAAGAAAAGTATTTCATTGTATTTATTTGAATTTCTCCACAGGTAAAGTTTCCATTTACATTTCTTCACAGATTAGACAGTTTCTGATGGTTGGCCATCTGTATTTTCTGAATTGCCTTTTCATGCCCTTTGCCCGTTTTTCTGCTGGGTTGTTGGTCTTATTGACTCTTGAGGGCTCTCTCTCTGTAAAATGTCACAGTTGCTTTTTCCCTGTCTCTCATTTGACTTAACTAGTTTGTGGTGTTTTGGTCTTTAAAGTTTCAATCTTTAACACAGGCAACGCAGTCATTTTATACGGGTTCTAGATTTTATGTTGTATTTTAAAAGGCTGTCCTTTGCTTTAAAATTATTATTTTTTAAATCATTCCGCATTTTGGAGTGGTATTTATGGTTTTATTTTGAGTTCATTTGGAGTTTATTTTTGCATATGATGTGAGATAATGAGGGATCAAAATATGGAACATTCCTATCAGACTCCTTGTGCCCTTGCCCAGTTATAGTCCCTGCCTGTCCCTCGAAGGGGGGGAGAATATGTGATTACTTTGACCATAGATTAGTTTTGCCTGTTCTAGAGCTTCAAGTGAAATAGACCCATTTAATACAAATTTTTTTATTTTGTTGGCAGCACTGCACGGCTTGTGGGGTCTTAGTTCCCTGACCAGGGATTGAACCCGGGCCCTCAGCAGTGAGACCATGGAGTCCTAACCACTGGACTGCCAGGGAATTCCCAATACAAACTCTTTTGTGTCTGGTTTCTTATGCTTGGTGTGATTCTATTCTGGAGTTTTACAGTACATATTGATATTTAATAGGGCAAGTCTATAAGTTCTGAATTATTTACGACTATCTTATTAGATTTTATCATGATTTTAACTGAAAATAGTTTTTTCATCTCCCCTGTTTGAACAAACTCAAAATGGTTTGAAATTTGATTATTTTAATCAGAATCCTAGAAAGCACACCTCAAGTAATCTCAGCATCCCTCCAAAGTAGTTTCACACCAAAACTTTGTTTAGCAGAATCTTTTAAAATAATTATCAGCAAAATAATTTAACTAGAAAAGCAAAGTCAGCATCTTTGCTTTTTAAGCTGTTGCCTGATTCTGTGTTGCTGGGTTGTCTGTGTTTCTTTTGATATAATTTCTTTCTTTTTTTTAGAATAACCATCAAATGCATTTTAATAATTGGCAAAATTTTGAACAGATACTTCACAAGAGAATATAAATAAATGGCCAGTGACCACATCAAAAAATGCTTGTCATTAGCTATCAAAGAAAATAAAATTAAAATGACTAGAAATGCTAGAAAACAACTATTAAAATAGCAAAGATATAGAAAAACAAACTCCCATACACTGCTGTAGAGTATGTAAAATGATGCTATTTGGGGAAAAAAATTGGCACATACTTACAAAATTGAAACTTCAACTAAAATACAACCCAATTATTCCACTCCTGTTTCTTTAGCCAAAATAAATGAAAGCATAGATCCACACAAAAATTTGAAAATGAATGTACAACGTATCTTTTTTTTAGGAGACATAATTTCATACTTAGAAAAGATGCAAGAATAATACAAGGAATTCTCATATATCCTCATCCAGATTCCCCAAATGTTAGCATTTTATTACATTTGTTTTATCCTTTTCTTTCTCAGGACAGGTCAGGAGCGGGGAGAGAGAGAGAAAGAAAGAAAGGGGGGTGGAGAGGGAGAGAGAGAAAGAAAGAGAGAGAAAGAAAGAGAGAGATAAAATAAATGTAATATATATATATATTTTTTCCCCCTGAACTGTTTGAGAATAAGTTGCATGTATGTGCCCCTTTGCCCCTAGAGACCGCAGTATTTTCTAAAAGCAGGGACATTACGTGATCATACGTAATTACCAAAATCAAGAAATTAATGTTAATATACTGTAATCTAAGCTTAGACCTTATTTAGATTTAGCCATTTGTTCCAATAATGTTCTTCATAACTCAAAAGAAGAAAAAATCGGGTCTTTTCATAGCCTTCAGTTGTCACGTCTTTTCAGTTTCCTTTAATCTGCAACAGTTCCTAAGACTTGCTTTGTATTTGTGACATTACCATTTTTTGAAGAGCATAGACCACTTATTTTGAAGCCTGTTTTTTAATTTAGGTTTTTTTGTTTTGTTTTGTTTTGTTTTTTTTCCCCTCGTGATTAGGTTCAAATTATACACTTTTGTCAGAAATACCACCGGAAGTGTTATTTTTCTCAGTTAACCTCCTTAGAGGCACATCCTGACCATTTGTGTAAGTGACTTGAGGTGGTATTGGTTGGGTTTCTCCACTGGAAAGTTAACTGTTTTACTCTTTGTAATTGTATCTATGGGGAACATACTTTGTGACTTATAAATATCCATTTCACCCTCCACTAGTGTCAGCATTCACTGAGTCTCGTCCAGTGGTGATTTTCTAAATTTATCATTCCATCTTTGGTAGTTGGTTTTCTGCCATAAGAGGTAGCTTGCCCTTCTCCCCCACTTATCAGTGTGAACTTAGAGATTCCTATTTTATTCAGTAGGTGATAAGTAAGCCTTTATGATTATTATTTTGATGTTCAGATTGTCCCAATGAGAGTCCTTCAGGCTGGCTCCTGTGTCTTTTTGACATGATCACTTCATTCTTTGAACACTTACTTTCTGGCACAAGACAGTGTTCCAGTGTCTGTTGCTTTCCCTGCCCCACACTGGGAATCAGGCATTTCTTCCAGGTGCCCTCCTTCCTTTTTGTGGAGCGTGCTGTTGTACTCTTTGCTACTGGGATGTCAACTCCTTGGCCAGTGCTGGGTCTGTAAGGTCTTTTGGTCTCAGTGTGCCTCATGAAATTAAATAATGGTAAAGCAATCTGAAATAAGCCAATGACAGCTTAAGAAATGAGAAAAAAATATGGGAATTCCCTGGCGGTCCAGTGGTTAGGACTCTGCGCTCTCACTGCCAAGGGCTGGGGTTCGATCCCTGGTCGGGGGACTAAGATCCCGCAAGCTGAACAACGTGGCCACAAAAAAATAAAGCTCTGGCTAATATGAACAGTGCACCTGAAAAACTCACTAGCTAGTTATAATTGTTCATCACTTGATTCTCTTGCGTTTTTGAGGTGGCATTGATAGATCATCCACAAGTCAAAGACTTAAGCAAGTTATTGCCAGAAGCCATTAAAAATAGATATACTGTTTTTAAATAGTAAGTAAAGCTAAAAGGAAATACTCTAGTAGCGTGACATGACTAATTTTGAGAAGGTTTTCCTAGATGTGGTGACTTGATATAAAGTTCTCAATTCCCCCCAAAGTAACCTAAAAGAAACTTTGAGATTTGTCTGTTCTAAAATTAATCAAAAAGAAAATACACAAGAATAGCTAAAATTGAAAAACAGTGTTGCATACTTGCTCTCATTTTAACGGTAAGATATTGAAACAGAGTGGGGAGTTTAAGGATTTGCTCATTATAAAGGAAGCACTAAGGATTTTTCAGTAAACAATGTTGGAACAGTTGGCTATCTGGTGGTAGGGAAAATCTCTATTAACCTTCTTCTATGCAAAATAGAAATTCCAACTAGAATAGTATTTTTGTAATATAGTGGTAAGGAAGGCCTGAAATGAGACTTAAAAAACAGAAACTATAAAGAATAAATTTGGCTACTTGAAAATTTTAAGCCTCTCTTAATAAAAGATACCATAAGTAAGATACAACAACTGGGAGAAAATATTACAGCATGTAAGCATCCAGAAAGCATTAAATATTCCTACAAATTAATAAAATAGACAATCCAGTTGACAAAGAACAACAGAGATTATGAATAGGCAGTTCACAGATGAAAGAAACAAACAAGGCCTATATACAAGGGAAAAAAATTCCCTTGCTGGTAACTGAAGGAAAGCAAATAAAAATAATGAGATATCATTTTTGCCTGTTACACTGGTAAAAATTTACACAATTCTCAATATCCCACATTGGCAAGGGTGTGAGGAAATGGGTAGTTATTGGAGATGGTAAATTAATAAAGCTGCTTTGGGAGGTTAACTAAACCAAGGAACTCCATAATATGGAATAAAAGATGGAAGTGAGTCAATATATAGCACAAGAAACTATTCCAAGGCCTTTATTGAGTAACAAAAGCAAGGTACAGAATGTATATACAATATGATTCCATTACATAACAAGTTTATTTCCATTTGAATGATATATGTGTGTAAATCCCCAAGAAAATGTTTTGAAGGACCACCAAGCTGGTAACAATGGTTACCTCTTAGAAGTGCAATGGGGAGAAGGGAGACTAGTTTTTTTCATGTATTTATGAGGGTGGATCTTTTATTAATAAATGGTGTGAATTTATTTATTTTATTTATTTTTTGCTGCGTTGGGTCTTCGTTGCTGCGCACGGGCTTTCTCTAGTTGCGTTGAGCAGGGGTTACTCTTCGTTGTGGTGCACAGCCTTCACATTGCAGTGGCTTCTCTTGTTTCAGAGCGCAGGCTCTGGGCACACAGGCTTCAGTAGTTGTAGCACGCAGGCTAAGTAGTTGTGGCGCACGGGCTTGGCTGCTCCGTGGCATGTGGGATCTTCCCAGACCAGGGCTCGAACCCATATCCCCTGCATTGGCAGGCGGGTTCTTAACCGCTGTGCCACCAAGGACATCCCAATGGTGTGAATCTTTTAATGAGTGTATTTGTGTAATTGTGTGGATGTATTTATGTAGTCAAGCAAATTTTTAAAAATATTGGCCTTTCCACATGCAGCAGGCCACACGGGATACTGGGGGCATATCCCAGCAGAAGTCCAGGGAGGTGGTCTAACAGGTGAGTTGGACGTAATTGCCAAAGCAGAAGCTTAACAGGGAGAAGAAACCAGAATCCCAGGCGAGGGGGCTGGGAGCAGGTTATAGAGACAAGCACTGAGTGAGGCCTGTAGTTTGGAGACTGCGAACATTGGAGGCGTTTTACTCTGCAGAAGAAGGCTTTGAGGGGTACCTTTTCCCTAAGTACCAAAAACAGTCGCTTTAGTTTTTGCCAGAGTAATATTTTTCATTCACATTAATTTTGGATTCATTTAGACACGCTGTTTTTCATCTTTGGAAAGTAGGGTATCTTTCCCCAAACCTACTTCCCCCCAAAGTAGGCGATTGTTGATAAGCATCCCAGTAGGGGTGTGCTTTCTATATTGAAGACTAAACGTTCTTAGAACTGCATATTCTCTTGACATTTCTGGCCAGGTCATTTAGCTGGGAGAGTTCTCCTGTGGAGGGATTTGAGCTGCAGTGGAACTGTGCTTATTGCTCAGGAGAACAGTAGGTTGTGAGATCTGAGTCTGCCAGATGAAAACCCGCTGCCTTTCTTGTGAAAGGGAGAAAGACAGTATAAAGGGTGGCAAGTTTGTGGTAGTCTACTTAGATTTTTTCCTAGTAGTAATTCAGTGGAATTGGACAAAAACCAATGTGCATGTTCTAGAATGGTAACCAGCTTTATCAAATAGAGTAAGTCTGTGGAAACGTTGCTAGTGTATCTTCCTGGCATATTTACAAAAACCACTGGGTTGAGTTCCAGACATTTTTGAAGCTCAAGGCATGTTTTGCCATAGGAATATTATAAAATGGTATTGGGGTTCCCAGTCAGCCACCAAGGCTACTTGCACGTAATGTATTGCATTCTAGTATTAGTGACACAATTCCCTGTGTTCCTAAATAAGATATTCCTGAGAACATGAGTGAAATTAGAATGTGGAAGAATTAAGTAACACATGTTATAAGAAAATTCTCACCCTTGAGAGAGGTTTTTTTAACGTCTGAATGATGGTATAAATGATTAGGGTTGAGCTCCCTGCACACACAGATTCTATATACACTTACGAGATTAATCATTAAATATAGGCAAATTAATGTCTAGTTCTTTTATATTACTTGAAAAATACTTAGTAGTCTTAAGAAATTGATCTTTGCTTTGGGGAAATAGTCGTCGCAGGAAGTGAGTCCTCCTGAGGTTGTGCAGCTAGGGACAGGTGGCTGATTAGCACCTCTTTCCATAGACCAACATTTCAGATCAGTGGGGGGGAAAGATTAGTAAATGGTGTTGGGAAATCAGTTTCCAGATGGAAGACGCATTTGTAAAATAGTCTTACTCAGCAGGAAACTGAAAGAATCAAATGTTAAAATGAAATCGGAAAAGAACTAAATATAGGTGAATATTTGTGTGGTCTTGGTGTGGAGATGGGCTTCTAAACATGAAGGTAAAAACCATTTACACATAAAAACCGATTAATAGCTTTGGCTGCATGAAAGTAAAATTTACCCAGAACCCAAAAACAAAACTAAAAGGTTGGTGAAGAGCTGGGAGAAAATGTGTTGTGTTTATGACATGCAAATTAAAAATGAGGAGAAATGGAACAGAGGTTTTTTAATTGGGGAAAGGGTATAAATGAGAAATTTTTACAAAGGTGTGAATGATTGACCAAAAAATGCAACCTAAGCAGTGATCTGATAAACTCAGGTTAAAACAAGTATTCCTTTTTTGCCTAGCACGTTGACATGGGTAAAGAAATAGCTGATTTTAATAAAGATTCAGAAAAATTGGTACTTTGATTCACTGTTGATGGAACTATGATTGTAATACTCTTCCTCTAGGGTATCACGATAATATGTGGGGTGTTTCTTTTTAATAAAAGACTTTAAAATGTACATACTCTTTGTCCCAACTATGCCATTTATAGAAATATGTCCTAATACGACAATTACCTGGATGCAAAAAAAGAATTACCAGAATGTTCATTTTATAAGCATTTTCTTAAATCTCCATCCGTAGGTATTACTTACTTCAACGACGGTGTCTCCATATAATGCTACGAAAGTATAGAAAGATGTTCACAATACATTAAGTGAAAAGATTATAAAATGACAGTACAGTGCCATTTTTAAAAGCGAAGTACACGTATGTACATAGCACAGTATGGGAGGATATCTTATCAATATATGCCACTGTATGATAGCTCGAGGGCTAACTCTAGATGGTAAAATTGTGAAAGGTTTTTACTTTCTGTTTGCTTTTTTATGTTTTCCTTTTATGTCATTGTCTCTGTGGGAAAACGTGTTCCACGTTCTTTAACTAAAAAGCAGCACAGGGACTTCCCTGGTGGTGCAGTGGCTAAGACTCCTCACTCCCAATGCAGGCGGCCCGGGTTCGATCCCTGTTCAGGAAACTAGATCCCACATGCTGCCACTAAGAGTTCTCCTGCTGCAGCTAAAGATCCCGCATGCCGCAACGAAGGTCCTACACGCAGCAACGAAGATCCCACGTGCTGCAACTGAGAGCCAACACAGCCATGTAAATAGATAGATAGATTTTTTTTAAGCAGCACTTTTTCTCTCCCCGCCCCTTTTTTTTTCTTTTTCTTTTTCTTTTTTTTTCTTTTTGCCACAGCACACAGCTTGCGGGGTCTTAGTTCCCCAACCAGGGATTGAACCCAGGCCGTGGGCAGTGAAAGTGCGGAATCCTAACCACTGGACTGCTAGGGAAGTCCCCAAAGCAGCACATTTGTATAAGATACTCTTCTCCCCATAACCAAAGCCACTTAACAAGAAGGGCAGGCCTGGAAAAGGTCTAGTCTACCTCCACCTTATTAAGAATCCATTTCAGGCTCCTCATACTTCCACAGCCAGTTGATAAGAAAAGAACCACTTCTACTTGGGGGTAGTAGAGGGGCTGCCTTATGCAGAATGGCCTTATCATTCCTGGATTATGGTGTTCCTAAATGGAGAAGTGCCACGGGTGTTTTAGGTTGTCTTATTTCTGTAGTGCTTAGGGCCTATAAAAGTGCAAGTTGTCACGTCTGGAAAGTGCATATCGATGATCTCATGCTGTAAATTATTCCTCCAGGGCGCAAACCAGAAGAAGAGGGTGTGGAAGATAACGGGCTAGAGGAAAATTCTGGGGATGGACAGGTATGTGCAGCCTTGTCAGTGAATCAGCTCCGTGCGTGGACCCATGACAGTCATCTGATGGTGGTATTTTGTTTGTCACAGGAGGATGTTGAGACCACTTTGGAGAACTTGCAGGACATCGACATGATGGATATCAGTGTGTTGGATGAAGCAGAAATCGATAATGGAAGTGTTGCAGATTGTGTGGACGACGACGATGCTGATAATCTCCCGGAGTCCCTGTCTGATAGTAGAGAGCTAGTCGAGGGAGAAATGAAGGAGCTTCCTGAGCCGCTTCAAGAACATGCTGTAGGTAACTCGGCAGTGTCTCTACAGTGTACCCTAAACGTAACAATTCCTCAAATAGCTTAATAGTTGATAAGTTTTATATTTGGACCTAAGTTCTTTTAATGCCAGTTGAGTAGAATGGTGGCTAATCCATTCACATGTAAAAATCAGATGAGTCTGAAAAACACACTTTGCTTCATTGAAAAATGGTGTCTCGTGAGGAACGCGAGTATATGCTCTCCATTTGTATCATGCGGTGTTAAGCCTTTTGAGGATACTATTGTAGATCTTCCAGTTTATTATAGGAGATTGGTCTGTGGTGTAACACCTGGGATGCCTTGAAAATACCAAAACAGAGGTTCAAAGTTGGTCTTTTGCTGTCAACCAATTGGTACTCGCCTAAGTCAATCTTTTTTTTTTTTTTTTTTTTTTGCCGTATGCGGGCCTCTCACTGTTGTGGCCTCTCCCGTTGCAGAGCACAGGCTCCGGATGCGCAGGCGCAGCAGCCATGGCTCCCAGGCCCAGCCGCTCCGCGGCATGTGGGATCTTCCCAGACCAGGCCACGAACCCGTGTCCCCTGCATTGGCAGGCGAACTCTCAACCTCTGCGCCACCAGGGAAGCCCTCGCCTAGTCAATCTTTAACACTGACTTTGATGTTGTTTTTAAAGCCTTAGGTTTTTTTTCTTGTTAGATGCAGTTATGGTGGGCATTATTTATTGAACTTTGTCTGCCAGACATTAGGCATTATTTCATTTAATCCTTTGAACAACAGTGTGATATATAGATGCTGTTACGCCCATTTTCCAATTGGGGAAATTGGGGAGTAAAAAGGTAAAGAAATATCTCCAGACAATATATAGGTCATATGAGAATAAGAATTAAGACCAGTCTAATTCCAGAGTCCATGTACTTAACTCATACACCACATTATCTCAGTGCTGTTAAATTTACTGGATTGTGTCATTTCCGTGAGGATGAACGTTTCTCGGGTAGCCAGAAGAGGCAATGAAAAATAGAAGCCATGAGGCGTCTTTGTAGGAAATCCTAGGGCTTGGTCCTAGGGGGCACCTTGTTTTCGTAGTCCTCCTCAGATCTTTTGTGGAGTGTCTCCCGAGTACTCCAGTACTCCCGGGGGAAGGAAGCCCTGTTCTCTGCTGGTCCACCCATGCTGTTCCTTGGAATGTGTTTGCATTTTCTTTTGGAACTGATCCTCAATACCCTTAGAGGAAGCAGATTGTCATCTTTGAAAGGGGGGGGGGGGGGGGTTGAGAAACGATTGGGTCATTTTAACACAGATAGGGTATGCAATTGATTCATCTGTTGATGAGTCTCATTCACTGGCTTCCTAAAAAGGAGTACCAGAAACACGAGAGCAGTGAAACCCTTCCTTATTGGCTGCTTTTCCTTAAGGCTGTTTTATTCCCTGTGATTAGAAAATAATATATTAAGTAACAAAAGCTTGGAAACGCCTAAATGTCTATCAGTAATTGTTAAGTAACCATGGTTTAGTGGAAGCAGTTGTTTAAGAGTTAACAGCATTGACTAGAGGTCTGCCACTTAACTTGCTGTGTGACCTTGGCTAATTTACTTAATCTTTCTGGGCCTCATTTGCAAAAATAGTAGGTTTGAGGAGGACTAAATAGATGAATGCTTATTGCTAATTTAGAGCAAAAGTCATCAAGCTGGCCAAAAATTTATTGGAACACAGCCACACCTATTTGTGACAATTGTCTGTGGCTGATTTCTGGATACAACAGCAGAGTAGAATACTCATGACAGACCGTCTGGCCTACAAAGCCTAAAATATTCACTATCTGGCCCTTGACCCCCAGCTTAGAGCAGCACCTATTGTATAGAAAGCGGCAGTAAGGTTATTGCTACTGTTACTATAACATTTATTACTCCTTCCGGTGATACAGTTACTACTTTTATATACCATTTCAATGAACTAAGCTTATTTATATGAACTAGAATAATCTCCAAGATGGCAGCAAAAGTAAGGCAGGGAACAGAATAATGTGCTACTAATCATGGAGACAGAGAAAGGAGAGACAGTCTTTCACATGCATGTGTGCCCATGCTCTTGTGAGCATGTGTAGAATGTCTTGAGATGGCTGTGTCAGGGGAAGGAAGGAGTGGTGCAAGGTAGTTTCCTAGTCAAGTAAAGATAATAACAATACATGCTAGTTATAAAATACTTTGAAACTATCTCCCCCCCAAAAAAATAAACCAACATTCAGGGCTTTATAACAAACAATCTAAATTATGTTAGGTCACACAACAATGATTTTATGAACCCCCTTTCTATATTTGGGGAATCCCTTGCTTTATGGACAGAGCCCACCTCATAGAGTAGAAGCTCAACATACCAGTTACTCTTGCCCTGCAGATGGGGCAGTGTTGGGTCACCTGGGCTTTGCCAGTCCTATGCTCCTGTCCCCACACTCAGTTTGGAAGTTGATGATGCTGAGTGGCAGGGTTCCCGGAGAAGCCCTTCCCATGTGGGCAGTAGCCTCCCTAGCAGCAGCAGTCCCAATGGCAGTAGCATCCAGGTTCGGGAAGCTGTGGTGGCCATGGAAATCCAAGAACCCACTCTGCAGCATGATTCTAGATGGTGTTCCTGGAAGAACAGCCCCAAACCTGGTGGTCCAGTCTACCAGGAGAGCCCATGTACTGCCCAGTTGTGCTTTTTTTTGCTTAACTTAGACTTTTGTTTTTCTTTGTTTGGCTTGCATCTTGAAACCCAAACTGATACCATTTTAGTGGGTCTCCTAGTCTGTCTGCAGGTATATGTTTATGTACATTTCTTTTATTTGAGGTGGAATCCCAATATAATGCTTTTTTGATTCCTGCACTGTGTTTAGAATTTCATCTTAAGTGACTTTTCATGGCTGTAGGTTTTCACTGTATGGATGTACCATTATGTTACCTTATTATTGATGTAATAAATTTTATTCTCCATTTATTTTATAGGTAGAGGACAAAGAAACTATAAACAATTTAGATACTTCATCATCTGACTTCACTATATTACAGGTAAATTGTTGTATGTCTCAGTAATTTTAGAATCAAACATTAGACCACAGTCTCTGGAAACGACTTCCAATATGGTATGGCAGTCCCAACTAAAAGTCATTGCAAAGTTTATTTCCTTTGTTGGCTTCTGTAGAGGGGGTTTTGCTTTCCACTTTCCCCTAATATGACATGCCTATTGAAAAGGGCTCATCGTCTTGGCTTCCCTTCCAAGCACTGTGGCGTCCCTGCAGCAGAGAGGAGGGTGTGTTTGCGGGGTTCTTGTTAATTTGATGGGTGGGAAAAGGGCAGCCTGTCGGGTCTGTTCTGGATGACATCCTCTGCAGAAAGACTATTAGATGAGACATGAGACAGCAGGGGGGACACCCCCTCCTCAGGAGAGACGAATGGGGCACGGATGAGGATGCAAGGGGGTGACCAGAGCGCTGACCTCACAGCTGGGAAGAAAGATGGATTCTCAGGGGTTCTGGTTCTGCCTTTGGGAAGTTTTTCTCAGAAAGTACACAGATTTCTTTTGATAACTACATCATCTTGGCTGTTTGACGACCATCTGTGTAGAAGTTAAATCTTACATGAGAACAAATGAGATGTGGCCTAACTTTCAGGTATGGTTTGCATAAATGTGGATCTTGAGTTTCCTTTTCCTTTTTCTGCCAGCCTGTAGATGTAAACTGTTGGAATAAAGCTGGGTAGCTAATTTTCGGTAGAAAGTTTTGTGAGGAAATGAAAATACTTAGGCCAGTCATAAGTAAGCTGACTGCCAGTCAGCTTATGCCAGTCCTTGTTTTTTGTTTGTTTTAATAATGTCACCTATGCTGCTTAATTGGAAATCACCTTTCAGACAAGATCTTCACTTGCTTCTGCCAGGCAGGGACAAGGTTTGTTATTAACAAGCCAGAACCCCGGCCTTGAGGGTGCAGATCTCAAGGAAACTTGGTGAAACCCCATTCACCTTTAGGGCTGATGTCTCTCTCCAGCTGCAAAGTGACACAACCTGTTCCTGACTCAGAAGGGAAAGGAGGAGCGGGTCTTGTCATTTTCTTGAGTGTCTCTGTAGGTCAAAGACTCCTGTATGTATTATCCTAACCAGACGCTTATATATAGCCCCTCTCAGAGACAAATAGAAACATATGCGTTTTTCTCTAGGGAAAGTCAGGAGAGAATTGTTCTGCCTAAAATGATTGTTTCCTTCAGTGTAGAATCTTTAATTCCCAGCATGAAATGAAAAAGAATTGATTACAAATAAATGAAACTATTATGAAAGTGAACAGTTTCCTAGGGCTCCCCAGAATGGCAGGTCAGTGCCCAGTGGAAGTTGCAAACCATTCATGTCCATGTAACTTATATGCTAAGCACCTGTGCTGTGTCAGATGCATGAGAAGAAAGGTTGGTCTCCATCCTTCCTGTGTAAACAGAGCGATGAGTTGAGGCCTGGACTGATAAACAGACTCTCAGTCACATAGCCTTTGCTTAAATCTTGGCTTTGCTGTGTGTCCTTGAGGAAGTTTGTCAGCCACTCTGTGCCTGTCTCCTAATCTGTGAAAAGAAGGATGATAGTAATAGTACCAACCTGCTAGGGCTGTGTGATGATTGGTTAATATATATATAGTAAGGTGCTTGAATTTGTGCCTGGAACCTAGACAGTGCTTATCAGCGTTGGCTGGAATTCCAGAATATTGTAGTTTGTGCAGAGGGAACGTAGGGGTCAGGGGCCACATATTGAGAGAAAGTCCCTTCCTTTAGTTGGGCAGCCTCTCTATGACGAGGTGGCCCCTAAGCTAAATGCCGAGGGATGTGTAGGACTTGGTCGGGGTGGGGTGAGGTGCAGATGGCCCTGCTGGAGAGGGAGGTGGGAACAGGGGTGGTAAAACCAACACTACTGTCGGCAAGGAATAACAATGGTGTGACTTGACAGGGCTTCCTGGGAAGGGTTGGAGGGATATTTAGGAATTAGGGCTGCCTGGTGGGTTATTGTTTAGAAGAGATAAAGAAGCAGGTATCTGTAACACTGGAGAGGGCTCAGTTGACCAGGTGGGCAGGGGTGGTATGACCATTCAAAGAGCAGAGGTCAAGCCACCTGTGCCTTCTTTCCCTCGATCTTTTCAATTTTTGGAAACTAATGCTATATTAATTAAGTGAAAATTGATTATCTGATATGTGTCAGGCACTCTACTAGGCACTAAAGATAGAAAAAATGAAAACACTGCCCTCCAGGGCAGTGTTTAAGACAATTTAGAGGGACAGACAAGCATGTGATGGGTTCATCACCATTAAAAGTGATAAAATGTTGCCAGGCGCTGGGAAGTGCAGCAAAGCAAACAACACAGTAATAAACCAGGCCCTTTGAGAGCATCCTGGGCTGTGGGGCTTGGGGCCGAGGTGAATGAGGTGGGATGCCAGCTGTGTGGGCTCTTGCCCAGAACAAGCAGGTTCTCCACCTGTTGTATTTGTGAGGTCCCTTGTCTGTGTTTTTAAAATTCCCTTCTTAGTTATTACAGTTTTTGGTGTAAATAAATTCTAGGTTTCATCCATCTGGCACAATCTTATTTATATTTTTTGTTGCAGGAAATTGAAGAGCCATCCTTGGAGCCAGGTACTGTTAAATGAAAAACTTAGCAACGGGGTTTGGAATCATTCTAGTTTTCCACCTTCTCTAATTTGAATTCTTTAATTTTAAAAAGTTACCTTACTGTAGTATACATTGTTCTAAAGGTTTACGATCCAGAACATACCAGGATCATAGAGATTGGAAACCCAGCCATATCACCAGATCTGTGAAAGTGGCTAACTTCTCATTTCGCAAAATGTATTGGTGAGATGAAACTGTCTCATGCCTTTTTAAATGTACACGGCACTTAAACGTATGTAGAGAGAGTTTGCATGCCTCTCGAGAGCAAATACCTCTGTACCCCACAGAACAGATCTTGTGATATTGGGCAGTATCTTAACTTTGTGGTTTTTAATTCAGGCAGTGCAGGCAGTGGTAGGGAGATACGGTTTAAAACATTGAGACGTAACTGGATTCCAGAAGAGGAGTTTCTTCATGAGAATTCCAAACAAATAACTGTTCACTTTCTGGACTGCAAATATCTCAGAGCACCGATGGAAGAGATTCTGGTTTTCATGTTGGACTGTTCTGTTAAAAGAAATTCAAAGAAATTTGGAAATTGAGCTGTTCAGTGAATGGTGATACATTCAGTTAAGCAACTTGGACTTTGGAAGCTAAATTTGGAAGAGTCATATATAAACGACGACAGAATGAAGACTGTCAAGAATCAGCCAGAAGGTTATGGGGGTTAAATCTCTGGGATGCTTTTCTCTTCCATGTAGCGTAGAGGCTTGCTCTCGCAGGCGGTTGGAGCGCAGGTAGTGTAACCAGTGTAACTTTGTGTACCCGCGGGTTTTCCAATCTCTGTGTAGCTAGCAGTTCTCTTCGTGTTAGTGTGGCAGCCGTGCCAGTTCCACATTTGTGATTGCTTTATTTCCCTGGTAATTAAACCTTGTGCCATTCTATTCCTGTTAAATCCGTAGAAAATGAGAAAATACTCGACATTTTGGGGGAAACTTGTAAATCTGAGCCAGTAAAAGAAGAAGGTTCCGAGCTGGAGCAGCCATTTGCACAGGAAACAAGTAGCGTGGGGCCAGACAGAAAGCTTGCGGAGGAAGAGGACCTTTTTGACAGCGCCCATCCGGAGGAGGGTGATTTAGATTTGGCCAGCGAGTCAACAGCACAAGCTCAGTCGAGCAAGGCAGACACCCTGTTAGCGGTAGTGAAAAGGGAGCCCGTGGAGCAGACAGGCGATGGCGAGAGGACGGACTGTGAGCCTGTAGGGCTAGAGAAGCCAGTTGAGCAGAGTAGTAAAGCCTCAGAGCACACGGAAGCCTGTAGCGAGGAGGCCTCGGAAGCGCCCCCGGAAGCCTCAAGCCCAGACCCCAGGGATAGCAAAGAAGACGTGAAGAAGTTTGCTTTTGAAGCTTGTAATGAAGTCCCTCCGGCTCCTAAAGAGTCCTCAGCCAGTGAGGGCGCTGATCAGAAAATGAGGTTTGTTTTTTCTCAGTTTTAGACCAGACGCTATCTTCTTTTCATTGGTCGTTTAATGACACACATAAGCTGTTGTTTCTGCAATTGGCCAGCCAGACTGATGCAATTGTAGTTTACTTCTAAAGAATGTTTTATTTCTCTTTGTTTATTTTAAGCTGATTACATAATCTTTTTTCTTTTCTCAACCTATCATGGTTGTTTTCTTTAATTCTTCCTAATTATCTTTAGCCCAGCAGAATTAATTAACTCCTGTGGGTCTGAAATCTTATGGTTAGGTCAGATTTCCAATACACGTTTGTCGGGGTATCATTTTTTCAGAACTAAATTTCGGGTAGGTATGCAACCTCAGCACGTATTTTATAATTTTGAGTTTGTTTCCTGTCTGCTGCTTCCTTCTGGAGTGACATTGTCTTTTGTCTCTAGTTCTGTCGAAGATGACTTGGATACCAAAAGGCTTTCCAAAGAGGAAAAGGGTAGGTCAGCGTGACATCGTCCCCAAGAGCATGTTTGGCCCCCACGGTGGCGGGTGTTTGGTTCTGGGCTGTCCACACCCATTTCTGCCTCACATGTGCCTGTGAGCCCGTCTTGAAGCCTTTTCTCCACTCTGTCCCCTGCTCCTCACTGCAGGTTCTGGGTTGCAGGGCAGAGTTGACACATCAATTTGATGCTCATGCTTGATTTTGCCAGAGGGCTTTGAGCTCCTCCATCCTGACTGACCCTCTGATTTGCAACCTCCTTAGCCATGGTGACACTTGCAGATGGAGAAAATGCTTCGAGTTTCAGATACCTTGGGGCGGTGGGGGGCACTTTCCCTGGTATTACAGATTTATCAACACCAGAGCCCTTTATTGATTCACTGATTGAGAAGTAGTTTTGCTGGTCCAGATTCCTCCTTAATCAGTGTTCTAAGAAGAACAAAAACCAGGGGTAGGTTGTGCTCTGTGGTTCCACACTGATAGCACCTGTCTTACATTCCAAAGTCACCTCACTGGATTGGATGATGCCATGTGGTAGCTAAGGGACTCTCCCACGGGCTGAGCAGCCCCTGACTCGCCGTAGTGATGGCGTTGCCAGTGGTCCCGTCTGCCTAGTGCGCAGAGCTTGTGTAAGGACAGTGGGCGGGGCCCCACACCCCAGCTGGCTTTGGGTACTGCTGGCATCTGGGACAAGAAGGGAAAGTGTCTGGTTTGGAATGAGACTCAGGATTTTGTTGGTGTCGTGTTTTTTACCTGAACTTTTTTTGTGATAGGTCGTAGCAGTTGTGGTAGGAATTTCTGGGTTAGTGGACTTTCTTCTACCACCAGAGCTACAGATTTGAAGAATCTTTTCAGCAAGTATGGGAAGGTAAGACCGGAGATGATATTTTTAAGCCCATGCAGTATGGCTTCTACGCGCAGATCATTGTCCCCATGCAGTGAGGACTTTGAGTGACCGTGCCGCTCTTTGACTTCACATCTGCTCACATTGCTTGTGGCGGGTCCGCCCCCCCACGGGGAGAGATGCAAGCCCAGTGGGAGTTCCCAGAGCCCACGTCCACTTTGTATTTCTCACCTTTCCCCGGCCCCCAAGCCACCACACAACTTGATAGCTTCCTGAATCCATTTCTCTGGCTTTAGGCCTTAAATCCAGGGAGGGCTGTGGAGGGTGGAGCAGAGGGCAGGGTGGGAAGGTGCTGGTAGCATTTTCGTGAGATGGTGGTGATTACAGAATGAAGCTCTAGATACGGTTACAGACAAGATCTGGGGAGCCAGGCCGGTGTGGACAGCTATGGGCCCCAGCTCTGCCGCTCAGAGTTGTGTGGCCGGGGCATGTCGCCTCTCCCGTGTGAACCTCATCTCGTCACCTGGGGGCCCTCAAAGTTGCTGCCTCCTTACGATGGCGTGTGTAACTGGAGCAGAGCTGATGGTGCCCTGCCTCTGCCCACCTGCTTTCACCCCCAGCTGGGTAGCTCTGGCCCCCTCTTCTCTGCCCCCCCTGCCTGTCTCCCTCCGTCCTCAGCCCGGCAGGGGTGGCCGTGATGCCCAGGTGGGCCACCTCCCCGCCTGGGTGCCAACTGCAGTCCCTCGTGTGTTACCTTTAGTCCCTCCTCATTCTCCCCCTCCCTCTCCCCCTTCCTCCCTATGCTTCCTGGACTCACTTCCAGATAAACCGCTGCACCTGTGCCTCCTTGTCTCTCAGTCAGCCTTGGCCAAGTGAGACTTAGCACAGGCTCGTGTTCGTAGTAAGGGTTCAGCAATGATAACTGAGAAAACCAACGTCATTTACCTTTGTTGTTGACGTTCAGGAGCTAACAAGGAAGACTAAACTTGACATGTTTCTCAAAATGACTCACGACTCCCTGGGCCTCAATAATACAAGGTGGGAACCTTTTCTTGATTCTGCTGTGGCCCTCAAAGCAGATGGCTGCTCTCAGCAGGGAAGTGTCAGCCTGGAGCCTGCAGTGTCTTGGGTTCATTGCTGGCTCGAATAAGGGACCAGACCACTCTGAAACCTTCCTTTGGGGGTAAGACTCCATGTGGCACAGTGAGTCTGAATACTGGCCATGGCCACTGGTTCCAGTGGGACCTCTCCTGAGCTGTGGTGCCTTCTGCCATAAAAGGGTGTTCCTAACTTCAGCTTACTGAGGTTGTTGGGAGAGTTAAGTAGCATATAAGGATGTATCTGTAGTGCCTGAAACATCTCCTTGAATTTTTGTTAGTAGTAGGATGGGCTCTTCATTACAGAGCGCTCTTTATGAACCTGTCCTGTCGCTCCTTCTGTAGATGTGTTTTCCTACGTCACTGGCCACGTAGACGACTGCATATTCAGAAACGTTGCTTTACAAATTTTACATAGTGTTAACGGCATGCTGTCCGGACTCTGCCTTCTGCTTCACTTTCTCTGTCGTCCACACTGTCATCCTGGTGCCCTAGAGGAGCAGGCAGGATGGAGGAGGAGCAGCCAGACAGGAGCATTACCCTCCCCAGCCTCTACCTGCTACTTGTCCACCTGTCCTCAGTGTCTCTGGTGGGGGGCAGGGGGGCGCAGCATGAACCGCAGTGTCAGGATCTGTGGGCGGGCTTCGTGTCCGAGCCATATTTGTGTGCTTTCCTTCAAGGTGGTGGGCGCCAAGGTTGTGACCAACGCCCGGAGTCCTGGAGCTCGCTGCTACGGCTTTGTTACCATGTCCACCGCGGAAGAGGCCACAAAATGCATTAACCACCTGCACAAAACAGAGCTCCACGGGAAGATGATCTCAGTGGAAAAAGTAAGGGGCTGTTTTCTTCCCGGGATGTGACCATGTTAGGAAATAAGGTAATACTTCCACCTGATTCTCTTTTTCAGGCAAAAAATGAACCTGCTGGGAAGAAAACTTCTGACAAAAGAGAAGGGGAGGGGAAAAAAGAGAAGTCTAGCAATGCTGACAGGTATTACTCTTCCCGAGGGGATTGTGGCCAAGGTGACCCTTTTCTTCATTTCACGTCCTTCACGTTTTCCACGGATGGGGAAGGCTGTGAGGCCCTCGCCCCCTTTACTTTTTTGCATTCGCTGAGGACGGTTTCACCACTAGTCCTGGGAGATGACTCCAGTCCCTTGGCAGGCTCCTTGTTCCCCATCCTGTTGATGCCTTAGAGGCAGCCTCCTCATCACTTGGTGCTCATTGCAAGAGTCCTGTCATCATCGCTGGCTTTTTTCCCTCAATATCTCTTCTCACCCACTTGTGTCTGGGGTGTTATTTTTAGATCTGCAAACCTTAAGAGAGAAGAGAAGCCCGACAGAAAAGATGATGCTAAAAAGAGTGAAGATGGAAGTGGAGAAAAGAGCAAAGATCAGGATGATCAGAAACCTGGCCCTTCAGAACGATCTCGAACCACAAAATCAGGTAGCTGACCAATGGGTATGGGAGATTTCACCTTGTGTTCTCTTCCTAGCTGGTGTGGTTAGTTGGCAACACAAACTACATTTGTTTTCTGTGGAGTTGAGTGTTGTTCCTCATTTGGAGGTGCCGCTTCTTATCTTGCTCCTTTCTTCCTGTAGGAAGTCGAGGAACTGAGCGGACTGTGGTGATGGATAAATCTAAAGGTGTGCCTGTTATCAGTGTCAAAACATCAGGATCCAAAGACAGAGTGAGTGTTCCTTCCCCACCTAGGGTAGGTATTTCCTCTGACGTTCCTATGTGTGTTTTAGGGGCTTCTTGAGCTTGAGAAAAGTTGTCAGCCTTTTCAAAATGTAGGTTTTTTTGAACTTTAAAAATGGGAAAGTTTAAAAGCTTTGCTTCATAGTTTGTATAATAAGAATTGTTGCTTTTTCATCTTTTATAACTAATTTTCAAATTTAGTTATGGGAGTGGTTGGCTTTGTTTGCCTGAATCAGGGTACAGTAGTCCATTTTCCTTGCCAGTCTGGAAGTTTCAGCAGCTCTCATCGTGCATTCCTAAACCCCTGTGTGACCCAGCCAGCCTTCCGGCCCGCCTTTACAGCCAGTCCATACTCTGACTCCTTGCAGGTGCTCCACAGAACACGGAATCCACAGAGTGCCAGTCTTAGGTTCTTACCACTTCACTCTGCCTGCCACTGGGGTCATGGGTAGCTGTTGATATTCATACGTTCAACTTTTGACAGGCTTACAGCTTTGATGGATGTGGGTCCAGGTCCCCAAGGCTATCCACATTCTGAGATCCACTGGGGGCCCCCCTGGACTCAGCACATAGTTGTAGTCACAGTCAGGATTGGCTTCAGTGATGCAGAGAGGATACACAGCTGGGGAGGCGGGGAAAGACAGGTGTGGGGAGTCTGGAGGGGACCCTGCAGGCTCCTTTGTGTTCTCCCTCCCGTGATGGCTCCCGCAACAGCGACAGTGCAGCCACTTGAGGGTGATACTTCTTCCCAGGGAGGCCCGTTGTAGCCTCAGCTCCCAGGGTTTTTACTGGGGCTGGTCACGTAGGCCCCTCTCCAGGCAAGTACCAAAGGAGAGCAGGTTTTCAGCAGAAATCATCGTTTGCATGGTCTGGGCACAGTGAACCACCTTTGCCAGTTAACTGTTGACTAGGGACACTCTGAATGCCAAGTTCTCTAACACCAGCCTCAGGCCTGCCATGTTAACCTGTGCTGCCCAGAAGATAAACCGTTTAAGCTTCTGAATGTTGTGGACCATTTATTTGCAAGCTGACATTTCTATTATGGCATTTCAGTCTGCCTGTGTTTGTGCAAATATTTTACTGTGTTAGAGCGGTTTCCCCTTACTTTATAATATATGATGTAGAATGGCAAATTGGAAGTGTGAATTTGAGGGCTGAGGCGGGTAGATCTCAAAAAATAATGCAGTCGGCACAAATAAGGAATCCTCAAACATACCAGAAGCAGTCTCAATTGGGCATCGCCACATGTTTAATATTAAAGAATGTGTTTGGGACGCAAAAGACAAAGTGAAAAAAAATACTTTTTTATCTTACAAAAAGTTTCTGGTAAGATACTCGTTTCCATTTGACTAGTGAAAGAACTCGAGTCATATTTTAGCATTAAATGGTAATGACAGTCTGTGACTCTGAATTACGATAAGCAAACATGAAGTTCCTTAGGAGAGAAGGCTTTGTTATCTGTTTCGTTAAATGTTCATCTTCACTTCTGATCTTGGATGCTTGGACCTGGACACACCTGATTCTTCCTGTTGTTGTTTCTACCTTAACTTTTCAATGTTTCTTGGTGAACCAGGTTTCCAAGAGCCAGGATCGCAAATCGGCCAGCAGGGAGAAGCGGTCTGTTGTGTCCTTTGATAAAGTCAAAGAGTCGAGGAAGTCACGAGACTCAGAGTCCCGCAGGTGAGTCAGAATCCAGGAATGTGGGCTGGTTTGGGTGTTGCCGTTGACTGGTGATAACTCTGTCCTGGGAGGATATTTTCCAAGTCCCCTGTGGGTGGAATATTGCTTTAAACCTCTGTTCCTTTGGCTCTTAGTTCACAGACTTCCTGTGCACTGGCTTTCTTCTGTGACTTTTTTCAAACTGTTTTCTCAGGCAGATATTTTGAAGATTCTGGGAGGTAGCAATGGCAGGGAGATGGAATGCTTTCCTGGGACAGTAGTGCTAGTTAACAGAACATAGCAAATTTGCTCCAGAAGCTGTGAATAGGGAAAAACAGTGGGACAGACCCAATGAGAGAGCTGAGAGGTCCTCGTCCTTAAATAAGCCCAAGACAAGGTCCTCATAATTTTTAAAAACTAAACAGAAATGACGTCGATCACGTTGAGTGACAGTTAATGTTTCCTATCAAGAAAAAAAATTAAAAATGTAGTTTAAAAAATAAGAACCATTAGTAAAAAGGCTAGCAGAATGAGACTGAGAAAGGGGGCAGGAGCACTGTTTTCTGTAGTATGCCGTACAGAACTTTGTGCTGGAAAGGGAACGGCAGTGGGCAAAGAAAAAGTGCGGTTTTGGTGAAGTAATTAGCAAATGAGTAGAACTGACCCATGTGCGTGTGGGAGTTTAACATGATAAAAGTGACATTTCCCACTAGTGAGAAAAGGACGGGGCTCGCCCCAGAATGGCTTCAGGTCACTTGGCTGTGCCTTCGGACAGTCCTTTGGATCTCTGGCTCACATCACTACAAATTGTCAACATAAACTGCTGGCTGAAAAACATAAAAATTAGTTATCCGTGTAATGCAAAAGTAAATATATTTATGAGTTTGAGATTTTGAAAGGACTGAAAATTTATAAAGGAGAGGTAGAGTAAATTAAAATTTCTATACGATGAAAGACCAAAGAGAAAGTGCAAAGATGTGTGACAGATGGTGGTAAAGGTGTTTTGAAATAGATAAAAAATAACCCGATAGAAGATGGACAGAAGGGGCTGTGTACATATGGTCATGAAACATGAAACGTCGTTCAGCCTCACCAGGCATCAGGGACATGCAGGTGAAAACAGCAGTGAGACTGGTTTTCCATCTATTATTTTGATCTGAATTACAGTGAGGGGAGACAGATGCTTGTAGTGGTGGGAGTGACCTGTCCGGGGGGCACAGCAGCCTGGAGAGCGGTCCCGAGGTAGCATGGGCTTCTGAATCCTGGTGTTCCAGACCGAGCAATGCCACTTCCCCCAACTTGCCTGAGAGGAACCTGTGCTAAGAAAGTGGGGCGGGGTGGCCATTTCCCTGAGGCTGGGAACAACCAGAAGGCCCACATCTGCGAGTGGTCATGTAAACTGTGGCCTCTCACTCCGTGGGCTCCTTCCCAAAAGCATGCCGTACATCTGTAGAGGTGGGGACGCACAGGGTCCAGGACATGGTGCCTGAAAGCAAGGAAGCTGCAGCCATTTTTTCCTAAGTCGCAGACACAAAGTAAGGCAAGATTAGACATTTCTGCTGGTATGATTATGTGTCTAAACACATAGCAGAGGATAGACAGGAGACAACCTGGCAGCTGTACACGGAGACTGGAGGGAAGCACGCTGGGCACCATCAGTATCACCTGCAAAAGCAGGGCTGTCAGTGCCCTCAGCCTTGGCGGGGTCCTGCACAGCCGGGCTGCGTCCACCACCCAGCGGCCGCTGGCCCTTGCTTGTTGCTAAATGTATCTGCAGCCCGGGCCCCCCATCCCACCCCGGGGCGGAGCCGTGGTTCCATCCGTAGCTCCCCCTGCTGGGAGAGGACCTCGGTACTGGGCGCTGCTGCGGCCCCTAGGCCATTGCAGCCTCTACTCTTTGCCTCCAGGGTGCGCGAGCGCAGTGAGCGAGAGCAGTGCATGCAGGCACAGCTGGAGCGGGAGGAGCGCAAGCGGCTGCTCATCGCCCGCGAGAGGCTGGCTTTCCACAGACATCGCCTGGAGCGGGAGCGGCTGGAGCGCGAGCGGCTGGAGCGCGAGCGCATGCGCGTGGAGCACGAGCGCAGGCGCGAGCAGGAACGCATCCACCACGAGCGCGAGGAGCTGCGGCGCCAACAGGAGCTGCGCTATGAGCAGGAGCGGCGGCCCGCTGTGCGGAGGCCCTACGACGACGGGCGGTAAGCCACGCCACTCCTAACCGCCACCCCTGAGGTGGCCCCTGGTGTTTAGAATTGTGCCGTGGTCCCCAGAGTCCTGTTAACACAACGATTTTTACTTAAAAGGAAGCACAAGTACTTGTTACAGTCAAATTTGGTATTCTGTACTTCATCTGGGAACCTGAGATAGTTTGAGATCGGTGGAGAAATGGTTGGATAAAGTGGTGCTTATTAAATCATTAGGTTCAGGTCCCAGCACAGACCACCGCCCCCTCCCCCAGGAAGGAGTTCAGACACCCAGAGCAGCACATAACACGTGGGGCTGGGCACGCGGCCAGCACCTCCTTCTGGGCACCTTCCAGGTTTTGTAATCATTGCAGTAATTTGTGTTGGTTCATTCTGTTAATGAGATTGGTTTTAATTCCCCAGACATGCTGATGTGCCATACGAATACTAAAACGCTAACCACCAGTGAAAGGCCTGTCTCAGGTCTTGCTGTCAGGAGTCTGGGGTGATAATCCTAGCAATGATCCTATCAGAGCTTTTCCACATGCATGGTGTCTTGGGGGAGACTGCCTGGTGGTGTGTGTTTGTTCCTTTGTTTTAATCTTCTTTCTACTGGCATGGGTTAGAGAAGTCCCTGTGTAATGTATCACTGAGACTTCTGTAAAGGGCCTTTAAGGTGTCTTAGGACTTTTTATGCATTTTACAAGATACTGAGGGGAGAGCCAGAAATGTTTTTGAACCAATACATTTCAAGTGCTACTGAAAGTCCTCCCCACCTGGTGTCTGCTGGATCAAGTCTGCATTGGGATAAAAGGACAGCAGTGTACTAATTGTCCTGGTAGACTGGCCGACCCTCATGGCCGTGAGAGGTTCCCAGAGGGGATCTGCTGACACACACTTCACTGATCCCCTCCTACAGGGAGACCTGAGCTTTTCTGTGGGGGACAAGGGGCATGTGGGGTAAGAGAGAACGGAGCCCTTCAGTCACATCCCACGTCATCCCTCCAGGCGCTCTCAGCTCATGTGGGCGCTAATGATAAAGTTCCTTCTTGTTTTGTGAAGTGATAGGGGCAGTGGGAGGGTCAAGTTTACCAGCTTCCGCAAAGGTAATCTATTTGGAGGGGGAAATGCACGTCCTCTTTCTTGCTTCCTCTCCTAGGCGAGATGATGCTTACTGGCCAGAAGCTAAGCGGGCCGCCCTGGATGAGCGTTACCATTCTGACTTCAACCGCCAGGACCGCTTCCACGACTTTGACCACAGGGACCGGGGACGCTACCCTGACCACTCAGTCGACAGGTCAGCCACTGACCCTGCTTGCTTGATGCATGTTTTCTTTGTCTTGGTTCATTCTTTTCTTTTTTATTTTTTTTAATGTGGATCATTTTTAAAATCTTTATTGAATTTGTTACAATATTGCTTCTGTTGTACATTTTCATTTTTCGGCCCCGAGCCATGGGATCTTTCTTAGCTCCCCAACCAAGGATCAAACCCTAGGCCCCTTCATTGGAAGGCAAAGTCTTAACCACTGGACCACCAGGGAAGTCCCTGTCCTGGTTCATTCTTAATGACAAAGAGCTCGAGTGGCTCTTCTAGGCTCTAGGCTTCTAGGTAGCCAGCCCACTTGAACCAGCAGAGTGTGTGTGAATTACCTGGGTTCAAGTGGAAATGTTTTCCGTTTGGGGTCTTAACCAACCTATCTTTCTCCTTATGCTTTCATTTAAATTGCTTTTTTCAGGAGAGAAGGTTCAAGGTCAATCATGGGAGAAAGAGAAGGACAGGTGAGTCAGAAGCTGTGATTGTAGCCACAGTTTTCCCTGTACAGTTGGTTCTCTTCCCTTTGTCTGCCTTCTTCCTCCTCCACCTGAGTTAGAGGAAGAACGAGTAAGGGAGTGCGGCACCTGCAATGTTCTGTGGGATGACCGTGTGAATAGCTTGTGCTTTGTGCTGGCCCAAAATTCAAACAAGTATTCTGAAGCCTTGTTTGGCTTTGACCCTAAGGTTCTATATACCTTAGTGACTACACCGGTACTAAAGTGCTGGAGAGCCTTGCATGAGTCTGGCAGGCTCTGTTGGGAAGTGCCTTGTGACCCACAGCACTGACTAGACGCGATGCCTCGTGTCACGGAGCCCAAGTGCCCCTGGAGTGTCAATGGTCGCAGGGTTAACCCGCCCCCGCTGAGCCTCGGGAAGCAACTGAGTCAGGCCCACACGTTTTCTTTTTGCAGGATGAACACATTAGAAAACAAGCTCAGTTTTCTCCTTTTTTCCTATCTTACATTTAGATTGAGAACTTCCCCAAAGAGCCTTGACTTCTTAGTGGGTTTCCTTGGAGAATCAGAGGGATGAGGGAAAGTTGTGGTCAGGGCATCGTTCTGGCAGAATCGCTGCCCCGTGGGTCGGTCTTCTCCCTGACTACAGCACCGACGTTCAGTCCTATCCTCCCTCCATGCCTGAGAACATGGCTGGGAATGGCTAAGCTCCTTGACTGCATCTGAGGAGTTCGCTGCCACCTCAGGAGCAATTCCATGACCCTCACGGGATTCCTGTTTCTCTGCTCCCGGGCATAAATCTCCCATGCAGCTAAATGTACCCCTAGTGTCATGGGCATCCTTTGGTGGAGACATTGAGCACAGTGGTTAAACGTCCAGGCTCCAGAATCAGGACCAGGGTCACATCGCGGGGCCACCACTGCTGCTGAGCCTGTTTCTCCAGCTGTGAAAGGAGGGGAGGGAGGGTGAGGTGGAGTGGGGGTTAAATGAGATGACATACGTGTCTGCGGCAAGTGTTTGCCCAGTCCTGCCGTGTTGCTCTTGATCATGGATAGCTATTCTCATCTGATGAGATAGTGCTCTCCTGACTGAGAGGAGTGTTTGTGTTCTCACATCCATAATCACAAGTAAGACACAACTGCTGCCCCGAACGGCAAATGGTGACATCTGACACAGAAAGGGAAAACCAGCACAGGCCTCAGGGCCTTGTTGGACTGGTCCGTGGGTGGGTGGGTTGTTAGACAGGAGAATGTTGGTTAAATTTTAAAACACCAGGGAGAGATGGGAATGGGCTTTAAATAACTAGGTCTTGCTGAGATGAACTTCTATCCTTTCAGTGTTTGTCTGATTAGTCTTCAGAAGGCTATTGATAAAAGGTCATTCTTAAATGTTTGTCCAAAATTAAATGAAGCTGTGTAAAGCATGAGCTATAATTTTTTTAAAGTCAGTGCACTTTGAAGGTTGTTCGTAGAACTACTTCCGGAATCCCGTTTGAGAGCCCTTGTTACATTTGCCAGCACTGACTTTCCTGGACACGTTGTCTTGTGATTTTGCCCCTTGAAGGAACAATGTTCTATTTTGTCCATCTTGTAAGATAGACCCCCTTTTGTTGTGTTTAGGGCGGTGTGGGCACACATTTGGGGACGAGCGGCCGTGGGGAGCAGGCAGCGGTGCTGCCCAGTGCGCCGAGGGCCACGAAGTCAGGGCTCCCATGTGGAGCCACCGTGTACCTGCCCTGGCCCAGGAGATTCCCGTGGATGCAGACGGGGACAGGGCCGCTGGAGTGGGACCCCAAGGGGCTTCGTTACCAGGACGCCTTTCTCCTTCCTTCTCAGTTAGACCATAGTCCTGGGGCAAAAGCCCCAAAGCCACAGATCAGGTTTGTGGAACAACAAGAGAACAGGGCTGTGGAGCCAGAGCCACCTCGCCAACTCCATGAAAGTCAGCCTGGGCCTTCTTGCAGCCGGCAGGGACGGGCTTGGGTTGGGGCTAGAGTATGAGGTGTTCTCTTTCATCCTCCTGGGGTCTGTGCTGGCCAAGCAGTTCACGTGGCCATTGCCACTGAGTAAGCTGCTGGGCTGCCAAGGAGTCGTGTCTGGACAAAGCAGGACAGGATGCCAGGCCCCGGAGTGAATCATGTCAAAGGATCCCTGGTGGCTCTTCTGCTCTGGTGGCTCCCTGATAATATTCTGAGCACAGGCACCTGGCACAGCGTGATCCATTCCTGGTGTGGGGCAGTCGCTCAGCCCCAGCACGCTTCAGTCCATTGGTGCCTGAATCTCTGCCTTCTGATTAGGGAGAACATAATTTGGTCTTGGGCTCCATGAGCACTGCTCCTCCCCAGGCCTTGAGCAGACTTCGGGGGTGCGGCTGTGTTGTGCCAGCTGAAAGGTTCTGTGTGGCCCCAGACAGTGTAAAGAAGGCCTGCCGGCACTGTCTTGGGCCTGCAGGGGCTCCTGTCTGAGTCATCGTCCTTGTCATTATTAACTTGTTGCTCCAAAGGCCCTGGGATCCAGGGTTGTACTGAGGCCTTCTTTCGTTTTGACCCTTTAACGTCCAGCATTACCCCGAACGCCACGGAGGACCAGAGCGCCACGGACGGGATTCCCGTGATGGGTGGGGCGGATACAGCTCTGACAAGAGGATGAGCGAGGGCCGGGGGCTGCCTCCTCCCCCCAGGTTTGTGTCTTACGTCCCATGGTGCCCATCGGGGCCTCTCACCCAGCTGGCAGGATTGGTGTGTCTGGCTGAGGACCCCTGGTCTTGGGCATAAGCTGAGTGCGGGCCCAGCGCACTCGCCACGGCCCAGGCTGCCTCTGAGTTCTCTGAGCAGCATCGGATCGAGTGCCACTTCCGTTCCCCCGCAGCCCCCGTTGCTCAAAAGGCTGGGGTCACAAAGTGCTAAATGCACCCTCTCAAACCCAGTGCCATTGCTCTCCTGGAGGGCAGAGGTGGGGGCAGTCCAAATCAGAGATGTCTTTCTCCAAGGGGCAGACGTGAGTGGGGGGACCACAGCCGAAGAATGGAGGATGACCGTGCGTGGCAGGGCGCTGCTGACGGAGGCATGATGGACAGGGACCATAGGAGGTGGCAAGGTGAGGACTGGCCCTTGGCCAAGGCGCATCTGTCTCGGTGGAGAAGCATCTGGGAAGCTGGGGTTGCCCCTGCTGTACGTCGGGCACTGCTCGTGAGGGCGGGAGCAACTTTCTCTGCTCTCCCTAGCGTGTGGCCTTGCTCCTTACGGCCTGGGTGGGTGAGTGGGTGAGGTGTGGCACAGGAGGTGTGCCACAGGTGCTGTAGCTCCTCTTCACCGTAACTTAGCAAGGAGAGTGGGTGTGTGCAATCCGTGTGCTCACACATCCTCACGGACGGACCTGTGGCTCAAGAAAGGGACTGGAGTTGTCTGAGCCCCGTGTCCTCTGAACTTGATGTCCTGTGCCTGGAGGCGCTGTGTGAAAAGTGTTCCTTGTTTTCCAGGCGGTGAGAGAAGTATGTCTGGTCACTCGGGGCCAGGTCACATGATGAACCGGGGAGGCATGTCAGGGTAAGGCGCATTGTCACCGGTCTTGTCTTTGCTTGTGGGCTCGCGTCAGTGAAGGTGCTGTGTGCTTGGGCGGGTGTCACTGCTGCTAAAAGGAAGGAGGCCCCAGAGAGCACAGGCACAGGGCAGAGCCCACTGAGTGAAAAATAAAAATAATTTGCCTTTGTTTCAGGCGCGGCAGCTTTGCCCCCGGGGGGGCCTCTCGGGGCCACGTGATCCCTCGTGGTGGCTTCGGGGGCCAGAACCGGGGGAGCCGACCCAACGACGCCCGCTTCACTCGCCGCTACTAAGTGCTTGGGCTCCTGTGTTATGTCACGTGGCAACAAGAATATGTTCTGTTAAGAGTTCCCTTAAACTGTGTACAATAATTTTTTTTTTATCTGCTGCCATATTGTAGCTCAATACAATGTGAATTTGTTTTTTGTTTTTTTTTGGTTTTTTTGTAATAAATGTGTTTCTGTTCACATACCCTTTATTTAAAGCGTCGTGTCTTTTTATTTTCACGTCTTTAAGTAAAATGAAATTATACTCATAAGTGCTAAGCCACAGCTCTTCTTTCAGGGAAGGAGGATGGAAAGGGGCAGCTTTTGGGGACTGTTGGGTTTTCCAGAAGCACTTTGCCAGCAGCACACCCCTTCCAGCCTGCGTGAGCCCGGGCCCGGAGTTCATAGGACCCGTCTGGGTCGTGTGTCTCAGCCTGTCTGGCCTTCCTCATGGGCCTTGTGACATACCTCAGATGTTTGTTCCAATCGCCCACATTTTGCCTCCATGTATGACACCCTTGCTGAACGGGCTGTTTTGTGTGGTAAAATACACGTAACATGAAATTGACCATTTTAACCATTTAAGGGTAGAGTTCAGTGGCATTATGTACATTCTCAGCGTCATACAACCATCCCCACCGTCCATCTCCAGAACTTTTCTTTCTTCCCAAACTAAAACTCTGTCCCCATCAAACACTCAGTCCCCAGCCCCCTGGCCCCCACCACCTACTTTCTGTCTTTGAATCTGACTCCTCTAGGGACCTCATGAGTGGGATTGCATCCTCGTGGGGAGGAGAGATGACCACGTGTGCCGTGAGAGGAGCAGAAGAGCTGTTGGACACCAGGTGATGAAGTCCACCAGGTGATGAAGTCCACCTCGGGGAGTGGCAGGGGCCGGAGTGGAAGGAGAGTTGCCGGGACAGAGGAGTCGGAGTCGGGGCGGGGGGTCTCGCCCCACATAAGGTGCAGGTGTGTTCAGGGTTCAAGTGCTGCCTGGACTCCAGGGGTGGCTTGGTGGGACAGTGCCACCTCCCCAGGTCAGCTGTGTTCCTTGTCTCTAGGGGCCCTGGGTCTGTATGGATGGAGCTGGGGGCAGGCCCCCCTATTAGGGGAACAGTGCTCAGAGGCCTGCCTCTTGGCTCTATCTCACACTCAAGAAGGGTCTGGCCCTGTCTGAAGGCTGAGATGTACCAACAACCAAGGCTAACCGGGCCCCTGTCCCCCCAGGGCCCAGACAAGGGAAGACAGACACAGGACCAGGCCTTTCCACCTATTGGCTGAATACACCTCCTCCATCAGGCCAGGCACATCCCCCTCCTAATCCCTGTAAATTTATACCGCACGTGGCAAGAGGGACCTGCAGACAGGATTAAATTAAGAACCTTCATATGGTATCTGGGGTTACCCAGGTGGGTCCTTGTAAGGGAAATAGGGAGAAGGGCAAGAAGGGGACACGACAGCGGAAGACCACACTGCTGGTTGTGAGGACAGAGGAAGGGACGCCAGCCAAGGATCACAATGGCCTCTAGGAGCTGGGAAAGGCAGGAAACGGATTCTTCCCAGCGTCCAGAAGGAACCGGCCATGCCCACACCTGGATTTCAGCCCACTGAGACCCATGTTGGACGTCCAACCACGAGGTGATTCTGTCCCGCGAAGACAACTGGCAGCACCAGGAGACATGTGCGGTTGTCATACGTGGTGGGTAAGGAGGCACCGCTGGCATTTTGGGGGTTGGAGGCAGGGATGCTGCTCAACACCCGGTCCCTGGGGTGGCCCCAACATGGATTTATCCTTCCCGATATCAGCGATGCCAAGCTGTGGAAATCTGCCCCAAGGTGTTGGGCGCTGTGATGGGGCACCCACAGGGCACTGAGGAAGCCCAGAGAGGGCACTTGAGGAAGGGGACAGAGGAGGCTTCCCAAATGAGGGGGCATCTCAGCTGGGGGCAGGATGAACAGAGGAAGGATGGCCTAATGAGGGGCTGCAAAGTTGTGGGCAAAAGCTGGCGGGAAAGCCAGCTGTGTTCTGAGAACTGAGGGCCACTGGGCTGGCATATCCAAGGACTGAGGGGAGGCAGGGCCCCTGAGGAGTCTGGGCTCACAGGGAGGGCAGGGGGAGCTGCAGGTGTTTGAACAGGGGGTGACGTCATCAGACATGGTCTCGGGAACAGATGGAAGGGGGCAGGCCCGGAGGTGGGGGTCAGCAGGGAGGTGATCACTGGCAACAAATACAAGTCGATGGAGAGGAATAGGGGTCTGACTGGATGAGGAGACACAGAGGCAAGAGCAGCACTGGTCTCCAGGCTGTCAGCTTGGTCTGTGTGGACAGCGGGAAAGCCATGGGGTCAAGCAGAGCCCATGGCCAACCCTGGGCCAGTGACCATAGGCTGGTTTCAGTGCTAGAAAACGCGCGCGCGCGCACACACACACACCCATGTCCCCAGGGCAGCTCAAAGACTGGCTTCCTTTGAGGCTTCAGGGAGCCTCGTGGAACACATGGCACCACCCCAGCTCCCTGCGCCCTGAGCACAAACCCCTCCTGTATTCTCCATCTGTAAAAAATGGGCCCACGAGGCTGCTGGAAGGGCTCTGTGGACGGAGAGTCAGGCTGGGACAGCTCACAGGGCTTGTCCTTGAACTCAGGATGTGCCCTCAGCCTCCGAAATGGCCAGCACCAGCTCCCTCCTCGGCAGCAGAGGATCAAGGATGGCCCCAGGCCCCACTCATCCCACCCTCATCATAGACCTGCTCCCACCTCCACAGGGGCCCAGGTGGCTTTCAGGTGACACACAGGACATGGGAGACCCCACCTGGAGACCATTCCTGGAGACCAGGGTGGCACAGGTCACTCAGGGCTCTCCCTCCCCAAGCACCACCCTGCCCTCCCCACTCCTCCCTGGCCAGATGGATGGATGGACACGTGCTGGCTTCTGCTCCCAGGCGAGCCTGGGAAATGCCCCGGCCTCTGGTCTCTGCTTCCCTCATCTGTAACAGTGCCGTCCCCTCCTGAGTCATGTCCCTGGGTGAGTTCTATTCCCTAAACCAACTGACATGAACTCCGAACTCTTGGGAACAGAGGATCCTGTGCCAGCTCAGGGCACCATTACCCAGGCCTCCTCCCTGTTCCCAGGGTAGCTTCCTGGGCCAGTCATTGGCTCCCACCCAAGCCCACCTCCTACCCTGTCTGGGGCAGAGGTTTCCTCCTGCCATCACCATGGTGGGATGCTCTGTGACTGGGTGCTGGGGATCTCACAGGGAGCATCTGAAGGGCCCACCCTCCCCAGAGCTCCAGCTGGACAGAGAGACATTTAGGTCACCAAGCAGCTGACACCACGGGTGTCAGAGAAGGCTTCCCAGGGGAGCAGGGAACATCTGGAAAACAGGGCCCTTGTGGGCCAGGGAGACTCCCTGCACGGCCATGACCGCCAGGTCTGTGCTCCCCAGGAATCCCCAGGTTGTGGGGAGAGGGTGGAATGAGAGTGGAAACCAGGTGAGGGCAAGAGGACAGGGACTAGATTAGGCGGGCAGATCAGTGAGCCGAGCAGGACAATCAGTGGCTCTGGGGGCTCGCAGCTGTGTAGACCAGCCCTTACCCCCAGATTGCCCCACCCTGTGCTCAGCCCTCCAAGAACTGAGAAGACCCCAGACCCAGATGGGCCCTGAGCCCCAGGGCAGTGGTCTGCTCCCACTCACCATACAAGGTCGAGGGCCCACCAGTGGGCAGGGCCCAGATACAAAGGGGTGAACCTTGGCCTTCGGTCAAGGTCAGGCCCTGAAGAGCCCCCAGGAGCCAGAAGCCCACGCCCCGGGGGCCAGCACACGGATCGGGGAACACTTCCAAGTCCTTTATTGGGCCGGCAAGGCCGGGAGCTGCCCTAGGAGTGGGGTCCCAGTCTGGCGTCCATGGCGCCCTGGCCCCTGTTCCCGCCTGGGGCAGGCAGCTTCCTCTTGACAGGCTACTTGGTTCGCTCCTTCAGGTATTCCCAGCCCTCCTTGGAGTACTCCCAGGCTTTGGAGGGGGCCACGGACAGAGCGGACATCACCGTGATGATGCCTGTGGGGAAGGAGGGCCCAGCGCTTTCAGCAGAGAGTTTGAGAGGCACCACTTCCGGCTCTGTCAATTCCATGCAGGGAAACAGGTGGAGGCCACATATTGCTCCCACCTCCCTGGAATCTCCACTCCCTTTTCTCTTTCAGATCCGTTGGAGGCAGCGGGGCGGGGAGGCAGGGGCAGCAGGTGCACACAGAGCAGGAAGGAGAGTGGTGGAAAGGCATGGCCAGGAAGGGAGGTGGGAAGTATCTGGGGCCACTCTCCTGCAAGCAGACGGACCAAGGCCTACCTGAATTCCAGGACTCGCGGATGTGAAAGTTAAACTTTGGAGGGGCTGGGAGCTGGGAAGAGAGGGGAAGAAGGGGCTGGTGAAAGGGGAAGGCCTGGCAGCCCGCGCCTCCCTCACAGGCAGGGAGAGCAGCACATGCTCCAGTGTGGAGAAAGCCAAGCAGGGCTGGAGGGACCGGGGATCAAAGACCACCCGAGCTGACGCCCCTGCTCCCGCAGAGCCGTAGCCTCAATCCAAGCTCGGAGTACCTGGGGTATCTTCAGGCCTGTCTGCTCGCACACGTACTGGCTGAACTGGTACACGGCGGTGGGGACCACCTCCTCAGCTTTCTGAAGGACCGCCTGGCTCTTGTCGCTGGGCCCCAGCAGCTCCTGGTCGTACACCAGGTAGACAGCGCCCCCAGCCACACTGCCCTTGATGAGGAACCTGCAGGCAGAGAAAGGAACCACAGCAGCTCAGCAGATTCTGCTGGCCACCTCCCGGGTCTAGGCCCGCGGGTATGGGGGTGAGGGTTAGACCCCTAGGGGGAGGGGCGTGCCCACAGTCCAAAGAGTGACACACCTGAAGCCAGGCAGCTAATGCGGGAAGCACAGGGCATTTTGGGAGCCCAGAGGCGTGCCTGACCCACAGCACTTAATCTAAGGGGTGCAGGGATACTCAGCTCCATTTAACTGGTAAACTGAAGCCTGGAGAGAAACAGTGTCACTCAAGATCCCGCAGAGGGCAGGGAACAGTGAAGACTTAAGACTCCTGACCACCTTCTACCTTCCAGCCCCGAGGGATGCTCCGCGAGGAACCCGCGGGGGTTTTCTAAGTGTCCCTGGTCATTTCCTGTCATACGCAGCTCTGGGTGCGCATTAACCTCCCAACAAAGGCGTGCGGCACTCCCATATTACAGAGTGGGCAGCTGAGGCTCGGAGGGATCTCGGGTACAGAGTGGGAAAGGCACGGACTCGCTAGGAAGCGGGAGGGGGGCGAGAAGCTCCACCCTGTCTGGACAGACACGGGAGACCTGACACTACGGGCGGCGAAAAGCCGATCGGGAGCAAACCAGATGGAGGGTGCTCGCAGAAGGGAACATTCTTGGGGGCTTGGGGCCCTCCTGGTGGCCCCACGAACCTCATCAGCGACCACACTCCGGATACCATGACCGCTCCGCTCCGCGCGCAAGGACACTCGGCTCGCCCGTCACTTCCGGTCGCGGCGTCGCAGAGGCCTCTGGGAGGCGTAGTCTCTTGTCAGCCGCAAAGGCCTCCGGGAGTCGGAGTCTCGGCACCGAAACAACAGAAAGAGGTTGCGGTCCCACTGCAAAACAACCGTGCGAAGCTTAGTCCTCAGGGCCCAGCCGCCGCAAAGCTGTCTGGGAAAAGTAGTCGGCAAGTCACGTGAGGCGCCGGACGGCTCGTTTAGCCGCCAAGCCTCCTGGGAAATGCAGTCGGGGGCGGCACGGCCCTCGTGACGTGAGGGAAAGAGGAATCGGGTGACAAGAGTGGGGCCTGAGGGGGACCCACAAGATGTCGTCTCCCGCGCCGGCGCGGGGGACTAAGGGCCCAGGCACAGGAAGAGAGTGCCTGGAAGCTGGTTGTCACGGCAACATGAGGGCTGATTTGTACGAGAAAGGCGGGCCTTTAGTCACGTGATCAGGTCAGTGGTCGAGGCCAGAGGAGAGCTAGGCGGGAGGCTGTTGCCCGGCAACGCCTGGGCGCGGAGTCCCCACAGTATAGCCCCTCCCCCCGAGGAGGTGGGCTCGGAGTCGCGTGACTCAGACCCTACGGGAGGGGGCGCGGTCGGAGACTGGCGGACGCAGTGGTGAAGTGAGGGAAGCGGGGCGCACGCGTGACTCCCAGGCCCGGACCCCAGCCCCGCTGGACAGCGGGAGAAACTGAGCCCTGAGTGGGTGAGTTCGCGATTGGGAGAGTGCAGTGAGTCGCACGCCCCCTTTGTCCAGAGGGGAAACTGAGGCCCGGCGAGGTCAGGGGGCCGGTGGGTTCTGCGAGGATCGGGTTTCCTCCTTTCCTCCCCCTTCAGAGCCTGGCTGTTTCATCCATCCATTCATCTCTCCGCCCACTCACCCACCCAGCCTGCCAGCCAACCCCTGCGAGGGAACTATGGTCAGGGCCAGTTTGAGGAGAATGTTGAGCTGTGGGGCTTCAGGGCTTTCCCTGGAAGTGGGGAGAGGTGGGAGAGTGTTCCCTGCTGAGGGGACGCTGGCGTGACTGGGTTAGGGCGAGGAGTTCACTTTTCTGAGAACTGATAGATTCATGGATAGGAAGTGGGGAAGATGAGGATGGACAGAGAGCCGAGGCCAGACCTGCTGGGTCTCGTGGGCTGAGGTGAGGAGGGTGTGGTCTCCATCTGGGGCAGTGGTGAGCCCTGGGAGGGTTTGGAACAGGAAGGGACATCTCAGATGTTTTTGGACAAAGATCCCTATGGCCTTTCCTCTTTGCCCCATGCAGTTCAGAGGATAGAAACCCTAAGATGTAATGGGCTTGTGCCCTTTTCAGGGGAGATCCTTGACCCCCTTAACTTTAATCACCTGGCCTGTTTTTATCTTTCACCTTCTCCCTGGAACAAGTAAATCGGCTTCCCCAGCTGAAGTCACATCTTAACCCTGATGACACGGGCACCTCCATCTCCAAGCCAGTCCTGAGTGTCCGATTCCTTCTGGGTGTCTCCAGACAGAGTTATCTTTCTGGGCTCCCCCACCTCTCACCTCCCACATTCCTCATATCACTCTGGGTCAGTCTATCTGTTGAGTACCTACTGCATGTCTGGCAGTTCAGGGCACGGAAGATCCAAAAGGGAGCAAAACAGAAGCAGGTTTCCATTTCCTTTCTGCCCTCATGGAGCTGAGTCTAAGGGGAGAGAGGGATCCTGAACAGGTAACAAATCATCAAGATGATTTCAGGGGATGACAAGTGCTGAGAAGGAGAAAAATTCTACAGGTAAGAGAGAGGGGGTGACCAGGAACAGAGGTGCTTTAGAGGAGGAGGCCAGGGAAGTGCCCTCTGAGGAGGTGATTTTTCCAGCCAAGACTTGAAAGAGCAAGCCGTTGGGTTGTATTTGGGAATACAAAATACAACCTCGTAGAGGGAACAGCCAATGCAAAGGCCCTGAGGCAGGATGGTGAGTGGCTGGTTCCAATGAACAGTGAAGAGGCTGGTGTGGCAAAGCAGAGTGAGCAAGAGGGGCTGGTCCAAGCAGACCCTTTTTGGTCACCAAGGCTTTTGTTCTAAGTGAAACGGGCAGGGTTTTCAGTAGGGGAAGAAGATGGCTGCAGTGGTTCAGGTGAGCTAGATGATGACCTGGACCAGGTGGTGGCTCTGCAGATGGAGAAGAGGGGGCAGGGCCAGGGGCATCACCGCTGGCTCTTCGAACAAAGACGCCGTTGGGGAAATGGGTGTGACTGGGGTGCGACTGTGGGCCAGGCCTGTGCCGGCCCCCCCCCTCTCCCGCTGCAGACTCAGGGAGGGCCATGAAGGTGCTGCTGCTCGTGGGGCTGGGAGCCCTGTTCTTTGCCTATTATTGGGATGACAACTTTGACCCAGGTGAGCGCCTGGGAGTGGGGGTGGGAGGAACGTTCTGGCTGTCCTCTCCATCCCCCAAGCTGACCACCCCTACTCGCTGCCAGCCAGCCTCCAGGGAGCCCGTGTGCTGCTGACTGGAGCCAGCGTGGGCATCGGGGAGGAGCTGGCATATCACTACGCGCGCCTGGGCTCCCACCTGGTGCTCACTGCCCACACCGAGGCTCTCCTGCAGAAGGTGAGACACTCCATCTCAAGTTTAATTGGGGGGGGGGGGCGGGGAACAGGGCCTGGGTTTGAATCCCTGCAAACATTCAGGCTTCCTGTGTGGCCTTGGGTAAGTCACTTAATCTCTCTGAGGCTTAGTTTCCTCATTTGTAAATCAGAGACAATAAAAGGACCTTCTCCTGGGTTGTGATGTGGGGTTGCATCAGTAAGACAGTTGTAAAGCAAGGACTGTTCCTCACTAAGTAGGAGTACTGACAGCAACCAAAGGCTGTGCGGACAGCTGGGGTTCTCAAGTTCAAAAGCGGGTTGCGCAGACCCTTCTTAGCAACAGCCCAGTGTTATTTCAAGGAAATGTGCAGCTCCTGGGGATGAACCTTACAAAATTTCAAGAGGCCAGAAATCTCAAGATTTATTTGAAATCTGCGTTTTAAATGTTGATGGTTGAACAAGCAAAATGTCCCCTATTCTGGCCCATGGGCTGCCAGTTTGCTACCCCAGTGGTAACGCTTCAGACATGATGTTGAATGGAACCTGAGGCTCATAGCAGGGGAGGGGGCTTCAGGCTGGGGCCCCTTTAGGGCCGGCAGGTGGAGGGGGGCCAGCTGGGGTGGAGGGGCCCACGGGCAGCTCTGGCCCCCCCAGGTGGTAGGGAACTGCCGGAAGCTGGGCGCTCCCAAGGTCTTCTACATCGCTGCGGACATGGCCTCCCCTGAGGTGCCCGAGCGCGTGGTGCAGTTTACGCTGGACAAGCTGGGTGAGGGGCGGGGCCTGGAGTCTGGGACCTTGGCCTAGGCCTTAGGGGCACGACCCAAATTGGGGCGGGGGTGTGGTAGTAACGGCCGTCTGAGGGCGGAGATTTATGGGTCCGGGGGCAAGGCTAGGGGTGGCGCCTTATGACATCCAGTGGGTGCAACTCTGGACCGGGCCTCATTAGATCAGGGATGAAGCCTGGTTAGGGAGTAGGGCGGGGTCTCTTTGATCTTAGTTGGGGCGCTACCTGGGTCAGAGCTCATTGTGTCAATGCTCTGGCCGGAGCATCGCTAGTTCAGGGGGCAGGGCTATGGGTGGTGTCTCGTAGGGCGCGGGGGGCGGAGCCTTAAGGACAGCTCCGGGCTGATGGGCCTCTCCGGGCCAGGAGGGCTGGACTACCTGGTGATGAACCACCTCGGCGCCGCCCCAGCAGGCACGCGGGGCCGCAGCGCCCAGGCGACACGATGGCTTATGCAGGTTCTCCGCCCCTCCGCGGCCCCGGTTCCGCCCTCCCGCCAGACTCCACCCTCTCACCATTCCCCTCTCGGACCCTGCCCTTCCCAGCTCCAGACCCCAACTTTCCTGGTTCTAGGCTCCGCCCTCTTGACCTTGGCTCCGCCCCAGGCTGGTGTTCCCCCTCGTCCATTCGGAACTCTGCCCCGGTCCTCGAGCCCCGCCCCTACATACCAAGGCCCCGCCCCCAGGCTCTAGGCTCCGCCCCTGCCCCTTCTGGCCTTCGGTTCCTCCTCCGCCCGGTGACTCGCAGTCGCCACTTACAGGTGAATTTCCTGAGTTACGTGCAACTGACTTCGTTGGCGCTGCCGAGTCTGACTGACAGCAAGGGCTCCCTGGTGGTGGTGTCCTCGTTGCTAGGTGCGTGTACGCGGGGCGGGGAGTGGGGAAGCCATGGGGCCGATGGGGGCGAGCCTGGAGCGGGCAGGAAGGCTTCCCGGAGGAGGAGCAGCGGCGTGTGGCCGCTCAGCCACTGCCCTCCCGCGCCCCCAGGCCGCGTGGCCACGTCCTTCTCCAGCCCCTACTCGGCGGCCAAGTTCGCGCTGGATAGCTTCTTTGGCTCTCTCCGGCGGGAGCTGGATGTGCAGGACGTGAACGTCGCCATCACCATGTGCGTCCTGGGCCTCCAGGATCGCGCCTCGGCCGCCGAGGGAGTCAGGTGAGGCCCAGGACGCGAGCCGGGGCCAGGCTGAGCGGGGAGGGGGTGTGGGGGGCCGCTCAGCCGTAGCCACAGTCCCCACCGCACCCTCCTGTCCCCAGGGGCGTCACAAGGGCCAAGGCGGCCCCAGGGCCCAAGGCAGCCCTGGCTGTGATTCGTGGCAGCGCCACGCGTGCCTCCGGCGTCTTCTACCCGTGGCGCTTCCATCTGCTCTGCCTGCTTCGCGGCTGGATGCCACAGCCAAGGGCCTGGTTCATCCGCCAGGAGCTCAACATCACGACCCCCGCTGCTGCCTGAGCCCCTGGGCTTAATGCCCCTTCGTCTTCCCAGAAGAAGACCCTCCAGCCAATCGTCCTGGAGCCCGGACAGACACCTCTGAGCAGGTGGCCAAGGGCCAAAAGAAAGTCATCAAGACAGAAAAGTAAACCTGAGAAAAACTACCAGCACCTGAAAGCAGTCAGAACTCGGGGCGTGCCCGGCATCTTGTCAGGGACTTGGAAGGCAATTAATTACCTCAGTCTTCTCAGCTGTCATTGATGATATGATTGCTGCTTCCATTTTGCAGATGAGCAAACTGAGGCTCAGAGAGGCTATGTGACTTGCCTCAGGGCCCTGGCCACATCCAGCAGGTCACAACACTACTGAGCCACCCTTGGAACCCTCTCTATTTGCGACCTGAAACCACTGCGTCCCTGATTTGTTCTTTCCACTCTCAGCCTGGGAGCATCCCCCAACCATTTTCCCGAGCAGGGGAGCCCTCGAAGCTGTCGAGTTGATGGTGGGGTCTGAGGAGGGGGAAGAGGAAAAGAATGTGTTCTGGGCTGGATCCAGCCTCCCATTTGATAATAAAAAGCTTTCTTCCCTTCCACATCTGTTCAGACTCCTTGGTCCTTCCAGTTTGCTGGCGGCAGGAGGTGAAGAGGGATGTGTGTATTGGTGCCAGAACTCTCACCTTCATTTCACAGGTGGAGAAACGGAGGCTGAGAGACAGATGGACGTCATCCAGGAAGTCAGGGATGGAAGGAAGTGTAACCGATTGTGGGCCAAAGGCTATATTTGCAGCACGAAGAACGTGGTTTGTGCACCAATAATGATAGCCTGCATCAGGAGCTACGCACTTGACATTCATGACATCTTCACAACCAGAGGTTAGTGCTACCATTGTTACCATTTTATGGATGGGGAAACTTAGACGGGAAGTCAGAGACAGAAGCTGGGATTCTGACACCAGACTGTCCCTCTTTAAGGCAACGTGTGGGCTGCACCTGCACATCACTGGTATTTAGATTAATGAATTAAAAATTGACACTTTCCTTAAAATGGTAAACCAGCAGTGCTCGCATAAAGAAAAAGCAACTGTAAAGATAAAAACTAAATGAAAGCAATGTTATTAAAACAAAACAATGTTTTGAAGAATGAAACAATGTTATAAACAGCTAGCTACGGGTGGGATAGGGAGGGTGGGAGGGAGACGGAAGGGGGGAGGGCTATGGGGATATAAGTATAGCTGATTCACTTTGTTATACAGCAGAAACTAACACAAAAATGTAAAGCAACTATACTCCAATAAAGATGGTTTTTTTAAAAAAAAAAAACTAGTTCCTGTTGGCTGTCCAAGCCTCCAAGATTAGCAGGTGATCCAAGGGCTAACCCCAAACAGACCAGCCTCAAATTCATACTGTCTCTTGGAAATAAATAGGATTGAAAGATAAAAACCAGAAAAAAAGAATATTTTTTTGTTCCCACCACGCCGCCTATCCCTGCACCTAAAATTACATCAAGTTATATCAAGTGCCACCAGGGGGCACTATATCACAACGCTTTCCTTAGCTCTACCCCAGAGCTTGGCTTCATATATAGTAAAACCAATTTCTCCGATTGTGGAAATTTTAGTTTGTGCCAGTTATCATATCTTGCTCAAACAGTTTGGAATAGGTACTATTGTTGTCATCATTCTATAAATGGAGAAATTCGAGTAGTGGGAGCTGAAGTCTCTGGCGCTGGGACAGCCAGCTGGCGGCACAGGTTGGATTTCACCTCTCAACCCACGCGCAGAGGGAGACACCGCAGCCACAGCCACGCCCACCCGGTCCGACTACTGGTTTGGGCCCGTGAGGATAAGCGCGCATGCTCAGGGGGCCCACAGGGACGCCTCCAGCCGCCAGGGGGAGCCCGCGACATTCCTGCCTCTCTGGCCCGCGCCGCCCGCGGGTCGGTAGAAATCCCAGAGTTCGGCGCGTTTGAGGCCCTTCCGCCGCGGCAGCCATTAAGGAGCAGCAGGTTAGTGAAGCCCAGCGCGAGTACCATCAGCTGCCATCCGGACCCTTGGGGCTCCAGTGCAGCTCGGGGGTATGGTTGGGTGCAGCGAGCAAGCCCGGGGGAGCCGAGGCGCGGGGTTCCGGGCGGCGGGGACCGAGCTGGGACTCACCTCCACCCCTCTCTCCCCACCTCTGTCCGCAGCCATGGCTCTGCGCTACCCCATGGCCGTGGGCCTCAACAAGGGCCACAAGGTGACCAAGAACGTGAGCAAGCCGAGGCACAGCCGCCGCCGTGGGGTGAGTGCCGGGAGCGCCGTCGGGAGTCGAGTCCCGAGGGCAGTGGGTAGCCCTGGTGTCTTGTTTGTTTGCGGTACGCGGGCCTCTCACTGCCGTGGCCTCTCACGTTGCGGAGCACAGGCTCCGGACGCGCAGGCTCAGCGGCCATGGCTCACGGGCCCAGCCGCTCTGCGGCATGTGGGATCTTCCCGGCCCGGGGCACGAACCCGTGTCCCCTGCATAGGCAGGCGGACTCTCAACCACTGCGCCACCAGGGAAGTCCAGCCCTGGTGTCTTAAACGGAAGAAAGGGGGTGTCAGGCTTGCGCAGAGCAGAGTGAAGATGCCGGTTACGCGCCTGCGCGGCGAACGCCCGCCGGGGCTAAGTAATGGGACCCACCTGGCCCGTGGATTCGGAAGCTGGGGCAGGAGCGAAGTGGGAGCGAATTTTGACGCATGAGCAGGAGTTTGCCGAGTAGAAGGGTTTCTGGATCGGGGTTGGAATGTGGAGGGAAAGCGGATTCCTTGTGTGTCAGGTTGAGGAGTCGTAGGCTCATGGGGGTTTATATATTTCTTCATTAAGCGGCCCCGACTCCACGGTGCCCAGCTTGTGTCCAGGGCGAGAGGGTTCTGGGCCCGGGGAACACCCTGTGCAAAGGCCGGGTGTGACGTGCCGCTTTAATGTTGATAAGATTGGGGACTGGGGAGGATTTGGGCTTCCCTTGTTAGCAGACATACAACACTCCACCCGGAGACCCCCTCCGAGCCCCGCCCTGACGCCTCCCCTCTCCCGCAGCGCCTCACCAAGCACACCAAGTTCGTGCGGGACATGATCCGGGAGGTGTGCGGCTTTGCCCCTTATGAGCGGCGGGCCATGGAGCTGCTCAAGGTCTCCAAGGACAAGCGGGCCCTCAAGTTCATCAAGAAAAGGGTAGGTAGGACCCCTGTTAGGGCCGGGGTGGGACTTGGGGCTTAGGCTCACGGCCCTCCTTGCCCGGCAGGTGGGGACACACATCCGTGCCAAGAGGAAGAGAGAGGAGCTGAGCAATGTCCTGGCCGCCATGAGGAAGGCGGCAGCCAAGAAGGACTGAGCCCTTCCCCTCTGTGCACAATAAAACTTTTCCAGAAACTTGGGGTTTCTGTGCTGCCAGTGGGAAGGGGGGGTGCCATCTGCTGGGGCACACGTGTCCCTGGGCACCTTGGTGACAGGCAGGGTGGTGAGCACAGAAAGAAGCCACAGCCAACCAAGCAGTACTGGAAACGGCTTTTAATCATAATTAAATAGTCAGTGATTAAGCCATGATTGAGGGCGGGCTCCAGGCCTCTCCTGAGCTTCCTGTGGCTCAGCTGCCTGGAGCCTCTCCCCTGAGCGCAGTTCCAGCCCCGGCGGGCCCAGCGGTGCCTGCAGTGCCCAGAGCCGGCGTCACCGCTCCACAGCCAGGGCCTCGGCCTGCTCCTCGGGGAAGGCGATGTTGAAGATCTCACGGTAGTGCTCCACGAAGTGCACCTCCAGGCCCTCGGTGATGAAGGCTGCCAGGTCGTAGAAATCCTTCTTGTTCTCGGTTGGCAGGATGATGCACGTCACTCCAGCACGCTTGGCCTGGGATGGGGGGGGCAGTCAGGTCAGTGTGGGAGGTAGGAGAGGGCTGGGCATGGAGCCAGGTTTCCAGTGGCCACCCTGCTGAGGAAACTGAGGCCCAGGGTAACGTCACCAGCCTCTGTTCCAGTAGCTTGGCAGCAGGAACCCAGGCCTCTTCTGGTGTGGTGTCACCCCAGAGGCTCTCCCCACCCCCAAAGGTGTCTGGAAATACAGGAATTATGAGGTCCATGGTTTCTGGGGTTAATCACCACCCACTGCTTTACATTTAGAGGTCTGGCACCTAAGACTGCCACGCGCCCTGTCGCACCTGGGGCCTCTGAGCTGCTGTCCCTCAGCCTGACTCTGCCCCTTGGTGGACAAGGGTCCCCATGTGTCACCATGTGTTGCTCTAGGGATAGCATGCAGTGACTCACTGAACCTCTCACTTTGCGAGACAGGAAAGCAAGGTGCAGAGAGCCTCCCACACACCTTGCCTGGGTGTCCCTATCACGGGAGCCCCTCCCTGTGGGCAGCTGGGGCTGCGGTCCGTTTGAGGTAGACAGGGAGAGGCCTGGGGGCTCAGGTGAGAGAGACTGGGGTGCTGCCAGGAGCTCGGGGGGGCTCCCAACACTGGGAAGCACAGCCCACCCCACCCCCCCAATCCACCACAGTCAAACCTACAGCACACCCAGTGAGACGCTGGGCTCTGGGCCCTCTGTCCACCTGCAGTGCCTAAGCCTTGCTCCTCCAGCCTCTCCTGCACCCACAGGTCTCAGTGCTAGGCCACGGGGGGGGGGGGCGGGGGGCGAGGAAGCAGGAGACCCTACTCATCCCTGAGGAGCTGAGATGAGGGCTGAAAAGGCTGAGAACCACCGTGGAGGGAGGGGCAGCTAGGCAGTCAGTTCAGCAGGGGATCCAGGCCAGGCAGATCCAGATCCCATGCCCACTGGGCCTCACTTTCCCCTTCTGTAAAATGGGCCTGTCACTCTTCTCACCTGGGGGTGTTAGCCCTGACACGTGAATGATGGCTGTGCACTATCACACGGGACACTCACCGCAATGGTCTTCTCCTTGATGCCTCCCACAGGCAGGACCTTACCCGTGAGGGAAACCTCACCCGTCATGGCCAGGTTCTGCCGTACCGGCCGGTCCAGAGCCAGGGACAGCAGGGCCGTGACAATGGTGCAGCCAGCGCTCGGGCCATCCTTGGGGGTGGCGCCCTGGGGGGGAGACAGGCTGGTGGGCAGGCGGCTGCCAGGTGGCGGGTGTGGGGCATGGGCGCGGGTCCAGCCTCACCTCAGGCACATGCAGGTGGATGTGCGAGGTCACCAGGTACTCGTTGGTGGGGTCGTACTGCATCAGGAAGGCCCTGGCGAAGGTGTAGGCGATGCGGGCGCTCTCCTTCATCACCTCCCCCAGCTGGCCTGTAACCTCCAGGCTCCCGTCCTTGTCCCCCTTGCTGTCACGTGGCCGCCTCAGGGACGTCTCAACAAATAGCGTGGAGCCTCCTGAGGAACCGAGGGCAGAGCCCATGAGCCCAGGATGCCTCAGACTCCTGGATGGCCACTCCCGCCACACCCTCACCCTCATCCCCAGTGATGGGACGCCCCTCACCGTCCCTTCCCTGGCTCATCCCAGCCTAGAGCCTTCTCATCCCTCACACCTCAGTGCCTGCACTGTCCCTGCAGCCACCTCGGGGCAGCAGATCCATCTGCGGGGACCAGGTTACATGAAAACCTGAGAACGATCTCTGTGCTGGGCCTCCGCGTTCTACTTGCCCGCGGCGCAGAGCCTGCTGGTGCCAAGCTCCCTCCTCCCCTGCAGTTCCTCTCAGTGCAGCCCAAATCAGTCAGCAGATAACAAGTGGCTCAGAGCCTGCCCCCTCTGTGCCCTGCCCCCCAGGACCGCACCCAACCCTGCCTGCTACACAGGCCCTGAGCCGCCCCCGCCCCCCCGCCCTTGTAGCTCCCAGACCCAGCGTCCCCAGTGAGGGTGGGCTGAGCCACGTCGCCTGGACAGGAAGCCCCTCGGACCCTTCTCCCCAGAGCTGCCTGGCCCTCCTCCCCCACTGGGTGGTGGCCCCCCCAGGCGACAGGGTCTCGTGCTGTGAAGGGCTGTCCTTCAGGCAAACCTGAAAACCACGAGCCCAAAGAAAGCTCACGGGGGCACTGCGGCCACCTCGCGGTCCCATCGTCCCTGATGAGCCCTGGTCCCCTGGCCTCACTGCACCCTGCCTACCAGTGGAGAGGGCGTTCAGAGCAGCCTGCAGTGAGGGCTCCCACCTGTACCGGGGGACAGACGACCACAGGGACGTGCAGAGCCCCCGGCGCTGCCTGCTCTAGCGCAGGCCACTCACCCATGGCGGTCCAGGCCAGGCCCATGGCCACACCGGGAGGCGTCATGTCGTACATGCGCTCCACTGTGAACACCGGCTTCCCCACGAAGTCCTGCAGGTTCTCCGGCGTCACCTCCACGAACTCAGCCTCGCCGCTGACAATCTTGTAGGCTGCCTTTCGCAACACCTGTGTGGACGCAGCAGGCTGGGGGGCAGCCAGGCCACAGAAGCAGCCCCCACCCCCTGCCCCCAACTCTCCTCCACCTGCCTTTCATTTTTTACAGTTGTGATAAAGTACACGTGACCTAAAACCATCTTAACCATTTTCAAGCGTACAGCTCAGTGGCAGGAAGTGCATTTGCACTGGTGTCCAGCCATCCCCTCTAGAACTTTACCTTCCCAAACTGAAACTCTGTCCTGATTAAACACTGCCTCCCCAGCCCCACCATCTACTTCCTGTCTGTGGCTGTGACTCCCCTAGGGACCTGCTGTGAGTGCACTCAGACAGCATGTGTCCCTCCGCCGCCGGCCAGGCAGGCTCACCTTCTCCACCTGCTTCTGCAGGTTGCGGACGCCGCTCTCCCGGCAGTACTGCTTGATGAGGAGGGTCAGCACGTCCGATGACAGTGTGGTCTTGCTCTCGTCCAGGCCACACTGGGCACGGGCCTGAGGCACCAGGTACTGCTGCCAGGGAGGAGAGTCGCCATCAGGACCCCAAGGGCCTCTCCCGTGGCCCCTGCCCACCCCTCCAAAGACCCCTGGCCGGGTAAATGAGGTCACTGAGGTAGACCCTGGGCCTGCCCCGTGGAGCCCCTGTCCCCGGGGGTACCTGGGGGGCCATTCAGCAGAGTGTGTGAGGGGAGGCTGCTCCCAAACCACACCTGAGCCGAGACCTGAAGGGAGGAGAGCCAGCAAGGCCAGGAGGGGGTGGCAGAGTGTCCAGGGAGAGAGCCCAGCAAGTGCCAGGATCCTTAACGGTGGGCCTAGGACCTGCAGGCGCCCGGCCTGCCACCTCCACGTGCTCCCAAGGCTCATCTTAGCTGCCTCTTCCTCCAGGAAGGCCTCCTTGAACCCCCAGACTTCCTCCTCATACAGAGACCGGTTACGTGACCACTGCACAGAGCAGGTGGGGATGCGGAGCAGGTCAGAGGCTCCAGGGTCACTCGGGGCCCAGCACCACCCCTGCCGCACAGCAGTCAGTGGAGTCTGAGCAGTCCTGAGCACTGACTGCAGGGCAGAAGTGTCCCAAAGCCCTCGTGTGCCTCCTGCTGTCCCTTCAAGGATTTGAAGGAACCCCTCCGCCCACACCGCCAAGCCTGCCCCACCTCTGCCTGGTCGAGTGTCCAGGCTGCTGGGAGACAAGGGGAGTGACAGGGAGTCCCAGTACCCCTGCGACCGCCCCAGCCAAGAGCTCCTCTTCCTCGCCTCCCACCCCCCAGGGGATGCAAAAGGGGACAAGATGCACTAAAGCCCTCTCTGGAAAGAAAACACTGTATCAGGAACTCGAGCCCTCTGGAAGGGAAATCCGGCTCTCCCCTGACTGGCTGCAGGCTAGTAAAGCACCGCACACACCCGGGCGCCAGGAAAAGGGAAGGATCCCACCAGCCCGGGAAGCGCTTTCCTACAAATAGAGATGCAGACAGAGGCCCGCATCCCGGGGGACCCTGGGCCCAGGAAAGCCCAGGGAGGCAGTCCCATAACCCGGGGAAGCACGGCTGGTGGGTAGACGGACAGCAGCCTCACTCTCGCGCCCACAGCCGTTACTGACCTGGCACGACACCGGCCATGGTGCATGACCACAAGGCAGCGGGGCAACTCAAGGGGTAACTTACTGTCAGAGCTGAACTCACAACCCCAAGACAGTGCTGGGCCCTGAAGGCCAGGGTGGGGTCGTGTTACCTTCAGCACTGTGCTCACAGAGTGTCTTTCCTTGCTCTTGTTCTACGGCCTGTGATTATAACAAGAAATACATATTGGGTCTTTGGCCCCAATTCCCTGCACAAGCGATTATAAGACGCTTGGAATTTCCTGAGTGACAGGCACGAGAGGAGCATCCTTTCTTATTCACAAGAAGCCCCTTTCAAGAAGTGATCATTAGCATAGCTGGATGGGGGCTGGTGGCCAGAGGAACCAAGGGACTGGAGGGATAGAACTTTCACCCCACCCTCAGCCCCCAGGGAGGGGAGCTAATCACCAGTGACCAATGATGCAATCAGTCATCCAGTCAACCATGCCTAGTAATGGGCCCTTCCCCACACCTTGCCCCAGGAGTCTGTTTTGGCTGTTCCCTAGTTGTATCCTTTATAATAAACTGGTAACAGTAAGTAAAAACTCTTGTCTTCCTGAGTTCTGTAGACTGTTCCAGCAAATGATCAAACCGAGGAGGGGGCTGTGGGAACCCCCGGTTTATACCCAGTCAGTCTATAAGAGCGGCCAGGGACTTGGGGGCTGGCATCCAAAGCGGGGGCAGTGCTTTGGTCTGAGCCCTGAACCTGGGGTCTGATGCTGTTTCTAGGTGGGTAGTGTCAGAACTGCACTGAATCGTAAGACCCTCGGCTGACAGCTGGTTGGGGTGGGGAGCCCCCCGAACCCCCGCCTTGGTGTCGTCTGTGTCTTGTAATCACACCACACGGGCAGATCCCGTCCACATCCGTCTGTCTCCTCCTGGCTCGGGAGCCCCAGAGCAGGATCTGCGGGTTGCACCCCTAGCTCCGGTTAAGGGCCTGGCACCTAGTGGGCACTCGGATATTTCCTGAGCCCAAGTGGCGGCGGGGCACCCCTCCCCAGGGCCGGGCCAGTGGGGCCGCCTTACCTCTGCGATGGCGAGCTTCTCCTGGGCCACGTAGCCCGACACGTTGATCATCTCCATCCGGTCCCGCAGCGGCTCTGGGATGGTCTCAGTGATGTTGGCTGTGCAGATGAACAGCACCTGGGGGAGGCGGCAGCGAGGTGTGGTAGGACGGGGCATCCGGACTCTCCCCACTGGCCCAGCCCCCGGGTGGGACACGCACCTTGGACAAGTCCACAGGCACGTCCAGGTAGTGGTCCAGGAAGTTTGCATTCTGCTCAGGGTCCAGCAGCTCGAGCAGCGCTGACGAGGGGTCCCCCTGGTAGCCCCGGCCAATCTTGTCCACCTGAAGGGGCAGCAGGGGGTGGCGGTTGTTAGCCCCTTGCCCTCCCCCAGCGCCCGCTCACCGGACACCCCAGCGGGAGACCAGACCACTGGGGGTTGGGGCTAGGGAAGCCCAGAGCAGGAGGGCTGGGCTGACCGTGTGGCCACGGGCAGAGACCAGGTCCTCCAGGGCGGGAGGGGGCCGGTGTTATGAGACAGCCGGCTGCAACAAGGCTGCCCACAGTGACTCAGGCACCATGGAAACCGCAGGGGGCCACAGTTTCACCTTGAACACAGACTCCGTCTGGTCAGGGCCGCCTGCAGCTGTGGGCCAGGAAGGCCCAGGGGCCACATCCAACCTCAGGGAAGGGTATGAGCCCAGCCAGGGCCCAGCCCTCAGGCCCCACCCACCTCATCTATCAGAACCAGGGGGTTCTCCGTCTTGGTCTTCTTCAGGCACTGGATGATCTTGCCGGGCATGGCGCCCACATACGTCCGCCTGCGGAAGAGGGCACAGCGGGGCGGTTGATGCCCCAGCGCCTGGGGTAGCCACACTGGCGCCCAAGGCCCAGCTCCCCTGGAGCTGCGGGATCACCACATGCCTTCCAAGGCCGCCCAGAGGAGACACAGGGAGACGCACACAGCGTGGCCCCGGCAGAGGATAAATGCTTCCGCACTGTGCAGGTGGGCAGAGCACTGGGTCATCCTGACGGCGTAACGGTCCCAAGTCCTGGGGCTGTCAACGTGCTCCCCCAGCTCAGGCTCAGGGCGGGAGACAGATTAACAGCCAAGTCTCACTCAGACTCTTCCCGCTAGCCAGCACCTCCTATCCAGACGGCAAAACCCAGCCAGCATTGCCCGATCCAACAGAAGGAAAGGGGCAGGGAGCAGCCAGGGCCTGCGGCAGGAACATCCCCCACGCCTGGGTCCTTTGGCCTCAGGGTCACCAGGCCCAGGGCCCGGCCCCAGCTGGCACGTCCTTTCAGGAGTGTTTCCTGAGAGCCTACTTGTCTGCCCAGTTTGGCTGCAGGTGCCTGCCTGGCATTCTTAGGAAAACAGACATGAGTCCAGTGCTGTGAGCTAAGGCCCAGCAGGGCAGACAGACCACAAACCAGGCAGAGGAGAAAATCACAAGGTACAAAAGACTTCGTTCGTATCTGCGACAAAGAAGAAAAGCAGGCATGGGGGATCGGGAACGCCACTTTGAGAGTGAGGCAGCATTTTAAGGAAGAGATAAGGAACATCTTCAGGAAAGGCTACAAGCAGAGGAGGTGAGGGGGAGCCACATGGATGTCTGGGGGAGGGGCATTCCAGGCGGAGGGCACAACCCGTGCAAAGGCCCTGGGGCAGCACCGTGCCTGGTGTGTTGGAGGAACAGGGAGGAGGCCCATGTGTCTGGAGCAGAGTGAGCGAGGGGAGGGCAGGGAGGGGACGGGGCAGGTCGTGCAGGGCCTTGTGGCCCACAGGGAGGACTTGGGCTTTAACCTGAGGGAGGTGGGAGCCCTGGAGGGCTGTGGGCAGAGGAGGGTTTGGCTGTCACCAGTATAACAGCAGTCAATTCCCTGTCCCTAGACCAACAGCAGCACAGAACGCCCACCTGCTCGCACGCTGCTGGGTGCCCTTTCCCCAATGACTCACCCCCAGCGTCACAGATCTCCTGTGCTTGTTTAGAAACTCCAGCACATGGTGCTGGTCTGCAGCTCCCTGTCCTTCCTGAACCAGGGCCCGGCTCTGCATCTGCCTCCAACTCCTCTACCTCCATCCTGCTGCACCTCCCAGCTCAGACCGCAGCTCCCGAGCACACCTGCACCATTCCAGCCTGCAGGCCTCCCAGTGACCCCGCCCCCAAGGCTGTGCCGGCCTCGTCCCCTCCTGACCCCCACCCGGGCCCCACCATGCTCCGGCTCCCTTCTCCAAACCCCTGGAGCTCACACCGGGCTCTGGGCTGGGGAGGTCTCGAGACTGGCCACTGTCCAGGGGACTCGAGAGAGCCAGGAATGGAGGGGGGCTGCAGCAGACTGGGGTGCTTGCACCCTGCCCAGCGGGCAGCCCAGCTCTGGAGCGTTGCTGCCAGGAGGGCCTGTGAACCCTGGTGCCCAGAACTGTCCGTGCTTTTAGAAAAGCCAGAAAAGTAACTTTTAAACACAGATTTAAACCTTCTTTGGACACTACAGGATGGAAATGCATGGCCGACTTGGAACAGACACTTGTGTACCCACTGCGCTTGTGTCTCACCGAGGCTTTTCAAAAACCCACCCTCTGCGGAGGCCAGCGTGGCGGGAAGCCCCAGAACACAACACCCTTAATGTCCCACAGAAGGACACCACGCACGGGCCAGGTGGCTGTCAGAGCCTGCGCACAGGGGATGCCAGCCCCACTCTGGGCCTGACAAGGGAGGCAAGAACCAAGACAGGTGCCGAGGCCTCACTGGGGAGACCGTCTCACCTCCCACTCTAGTCCCCAGTCCCCGGGCCTGTGGCCAGTGTTGCCGGGGTGCGGGGTGCTGAGCTGGTGGGATGGAAGCTGGAACCAGGGGGCCGTCTGCTGACAGCCTGGCCGAGAGGCCTTTCCAGTGGTTGAGAGGCTGAGGTTTTGATCCAATTTGATCCGAGGTTTTTAAACACCTGGACTGAGCCAGGCCTGACGTCAGATTGGACACGCTGACTTTCCAGTTACCTATTCCAGCGTGAGTGGAGTTTGCTGCCTGCCACCATCACGCTACAGGGTAGGAAAAGACCCAAGAGAAGGAAGGCTGATGGGAGGCGGGGTGAGCCCCGAGGGGGAGGGGCCGGGCCAACCTGTGCCCCTTGATCTCGGCCACGTCCGTCATGCCCCCGACGCTGAAACGGAAGTACTCGCGGTTCAGGGCCCGGGCGATGGAGCGGGCGATGCTGGTCTTGCCCACACCTGGGGGACCGTAGAAGCAGAGGATCTTGCCCTGGGTCGACGCCCGGAGCTGGCTGACGGCAATGAATTCCTGCAGGCAGAGGCAGGAGGACCCCGTGAGACAGCACTGCCCTTTCCACAGGGCAAGGGCCCCCGCCGGGCCTGAGCCTCCCCATCGTCCAGGCATCTGGGGCTGCGAGAAGGGACAGGGCCTGACCCAGAGGGGCCGAGCTGATTGGACTGTCATTTGACACAGGAGGGACAGCCTATGGCACCAACAGGACGAGCAGGCGGCAAGGGGACGCGGGTGACGGACTCTGGGTGACCCCGATGCCAGGCCCACCCGGCAGCTCCCCACCTGGATCACAGTGTCCTCTCTCCCCGCCAGCCCACCCGCTCTCAGCCAGACACCTCTGGCCCTCATTTCCTCCTATCACGAGCACAATTTTTATCCCCCTGGGGAAACCGTGAGCTCCCTGGAGCGGGCAGGCGGGCCTGGGCGGCCCCGAACACCTCCGAGCCACTCCAACCCCGGTCCCTCCGGCTGGGCCCCTCCATCCCTCACCCTCCTCGGCCCCTGCTGACCCCACACCAGCCTTGGCCCAGCCAAGCCCCCCCCAGACCCCCAGATTCTCCAGGGAGCTCCCCTGGGTTTCCCCCACCACACAGGGGGAGTCCTGGCTCCCGGGACCCAAGGCCCCCGCCACCCTCACAGATCCAGACACGATGGCCGCCGCCTCTCAGAGCTCGGCCAGGTGCCCCGCACACGAGTGGGGGGGTGGGCGTGGCCCCGGGGAGGGTGGGTGGCCGAGCCTCACCAGGATGCGCTTCTTGACATCCTCCATCCCATAGTGGTCCTCCTCCAGCACCGCCTGGGCCCGGGACAGGTCCAGGTTCTCGTCGCTGTACTTGCCCCACGGGATGGACGTCAGCCAGTCCAGGTAGTTGCGGGTGACGCTGCCACAGGACAGACAAGAGCTGGTGAGCGGGCCCGGTGAGCCGCCCGAACCCCACTCCATACATCCACAGTGCTGGGACCCACGTGCCCGATGTGAGAACTACACCAAGTGTCAGCTGCGGCCCGAACTGCCCTGAGAAGCCGGTCCAGCCTGGCCTGCCCCACTCCCGGCGCGGTGCAGACGCGCCTCGCCTACCGCGCGTTTTACACCTTGAAGGTTTGTGGTAACCGTGCCTTGTCAGGTGATGGTCGTCTTAGCAATAAAGTACTTTTTAATAAAGGTATATACGTTGTCTTTTTTTATACATAACGCAACTGCACACTTAACAGACTACAGTAGAGCGTGAACATAACTTTTACACGAAGGGAAACCAAGAAAATTCACGTGACTCGCTTTTCTGCTATGAACCGAACCCGCGGTGTCCCCGAGATCTGCCTGTATGGGTGCAGTTCCTGGCACAAGGGCTACCAGAGACTCTGCGAGCATGGGGCCGGCGCAGGGTCCCACAGCACAGGAGGGGCCAGCGGGTAGGATGGGGGAGGAACAACCTGATGAGGGCAAGTGGGGAAACTGAGGCCTGGAGCGTGACCCCAGGCCGAGGGCTGTGCACCCAGGGACAGAGGCGCCCCTCACAAAGGGCCTGATAAGGAGGAGGCAGGGAGGTCAGAGGAAGAGGCGAGGCAGACGGCAGAAGCAGAGGCTGGAGTGACGTGCTCAGAAGATGGAGGAAGGGCCAGGAGCCATGGAACATTTCCGAGAAACTGAAAAGTCTGGAGACAGAGTTTCCCCAGAGCCTCCAGAAGGAGCCTGTCCTGCCCACCACACCAGACGTGAGGGCCTCTGCCTCCAGACCGCTACATGAGTCTGTGACGTTCTAAGGGACTAAGCATGTGGTCACCCTGACGTCGGTGTGGAAAGCGCACTCACTGCCCCAGGAGAGGAGCTGGGGGCATCTCTGGTGGGGAGGCCTGCGGCGTCCGGGGCAACCAGCATCTCCCAGGGTCCTCGTGCAAAGAGACCAACCTTCCCCAGACACCCTGAGCCAGAGAGAGGCCCGGCCCAGCAGCCCAGGAGGGTCCGGTGCTGCAGGCCCGCTCAGATCCTCCCTCTGAGGAGCTGTCCCACGAGCCACCCCGGAGCAACGCCCACGCCTGGGCTACGGGCAGGGCCAGAAGCATCCCACGGGGCCCCGACCCCTAGCCAGTGTGCATAGGACAACACCCGCCGGGCAAGGCCAGGGCCCCAGGAAGACGCTTGTTTCCTGGCTGACTCTCAAAGCCGCCAGAGGGAGGCCAGGGGAGGGGGCGGCCTTGGAGCAATGGCCCTGGGGACTCCTGGTCCTGACTGGTGGCACTGGCTTCAAATCCCTGTCTCCATCTGCCAGCCCAGAGGCAAGGGAACTGATGTAACTTCTCCAAGCCTCGACTCCCTCATCTGTGAAACAGGGGCGACAGAGACACGGCCCGCACAGGGGCGATACGAGGGGATGGACACCCACCGTGACCGAAACATGCATGAGGGGCCCACCCTCCTGGCTTTCCAGGGACCCCAGTCAGATGCCCAGCTTTCCCGAGGCCGGGGAACGAGACGGGCCCCCTGCGCTCACTTGAACTCGGAGGAGTGGTTGTCCAGCAGGCCCAGCTTGCTCAGCTCCTCATCCACCACGTCCATGACATGCCTGGGGACCACGAGCTCCTTCAGCCGCTCGCGGAACTTCTCCTCGATGGCGTCCTTGTCGTCCTTCTCCAGGCCCAGCTCCTTCTTGATGATCTTCAGCTGCTCCTGCAGCAGGTATTTGCGGTGCGTCTGCTTGATCTTCTCCTCCACCTGCAGGGCCCAGAAGTCGCCGTCAGAGCAGAGGGGACGCAGCCCAGGGCGGGCCTGCTGCTTCCTCAGGACATGGGAGAGAAACCCAGGGCACCCAGCCTCCAATTTCCCCCACGTTCCACCCTAAGTCCTCCTGGTCACGGGCCTCACGATAAGTAACACCGAATTCCAGGGGAGGAAGTGATCCACCCTTCAATCCTGGTTACGACCAGGAAAAGCTGGGCCTGATGCCAGTGTGTCCCCCACGTTAATCAAAGGGGTGCCACACTCCCTCTAGCAGCCGGAACAGCAGGACACGGGCTCAGGCCCTAGGTCAGCATCGGCGCCCGCCCGGTGGCCTGCTGTCCTGTGCCCTTGCGTGTGAGAGCTGCCTAGTGGCTTTTTCAATTAAAGATATGAGACAAGAGATTTTCCTGGTGGCACAGTGGTTAAAAACTCTGCGCTCCCGATGCAGAGGGCCCAGGTTTGATCCCCGGTCAGGGAACTAGATCCCTCATGCCTGCCGCAACTAAGAGTTCGCATGCCACAACTAAGGAGCCCACATGCCAGAACTAAGGAGGCTAAGAGCCACAACTAAGGAGCCTGCCTGCTGCAACTAAGGCCTGGAGCTACCAAATAAATAAATATTTTAAATAAAATAAATACGATACGAATATTTTCCCTAACATAAAAATTAAGTGAGGGCTTCCCTGGTGGCACAGTGATTAAGAATCTGCCTGCCAATGCAGGAGACATGGGTTCAAGCCCTGGTCTGGGACGATCCCACATGCCATGGAGCAACTAAGCCCATGCGCCACAACTACTGAGCCTGCACTCTAGAGCCCGCGAGACACAACTACTGAAGCCCGCGTTCTGCAACAAAAGAAGCCACCACAATGAGAAGCCCGTGCACCGCCACGAAGAGTAGCCCCCGCTCGCCGCAACTAGAGAAAAGCCCACGTGCAGCAACAAAGACCCAACGCAGCCGAAAATAAATAAATAAATTCATTAAAAAAAAAAACCTAAGTGCTATAACAGCCTCTATGGCAAAAGAATCTAAAAAAGAGTGGATGTATGCATACATATAACTGACTCACTTTGATGTACAGCAGAATCTAACACAACATTGTAAATCAACTATACTCCAATAAAAATTAAAAAAAAAAAAAACAACAACTAAGTGATAAAAGTGAGTTAAATCTGGAAAACGTTAAGTAACCAAAAATCCAGGCAGTCCATGCGTTTGCCCAGTTGGGAAGGTGGGCCTCCAACAGCTGAGGCTGCGGAAACAGCTTTCGACCTCTCCCAAGCTGGCTCCCAATTTCTAGCATTTCCCCCCGGGCTCCCTCAGTGGTCAGGAGGGTCCCGGGACCTCTCACTCTGCACTCAGCTGCTCGCACCAGTTTGACATTTTCGCACAGGTTCCCAGCCCCGAGGGGGAGCGCAGCCTCACAGCAGAGACTCTCTTGCGCACTGGGGCCCCGCCCTGCCGCTCACCTCCCGGCCCAGGCGCTGCTGCAGCTTGCTCAGCTCAAACTCCTTCTTGAGGAGGGACAGGGCCTTATACAGCCGCTTGGGAATCTGCCAAGAAAGGGAAGACGTAAGAGGATGGCCATCTGTGTGGAGGGGCAGTGGGGAGGGAGTGCGAACCAGGGCATGTGGACAGGCCACGCCTCCCCAAATCCGAGAGGGGCGCACGCTCTGCCCCAGCAAGCCCAGCGCTCCAGCCACGCTCCACAGGTCTGCAGGCCATGTGGACCAGGACACTGGCAGAGGTGCTGCTCATAACGACGAGACTGGCGACAACCCAAACACGCCACCCACTGACGGGCGCCGCCCAGTGGGACACCACGCGGCCACTACCAAGAACGAGGGGCCAGACGTGGTCAGAAGGACGTGGGCTAACGTGAACCCACCCCAATGCCGGAGCCCAGGACAGCAGCCAGGTGGGAAGGCCGCACTCACGTTGGTCTCCTCCAGGACGTCCTGCAGCTCGTGGGACTCGGCCCCAGTTAGCGCGGCGCCCATGTCGCTCAGGTAGATGGGGTTGTCCACCACCCTGTGGCCGGCCTGCATCATCTGCAGCACAGACTCTCTGGAAGGGATGGAGATGCTGCCACGGGGCACCGGGACCGCCATGGTCCTCACTGGGCTGTGGCCCATCCTGGAGCGGGACTAACGCCCCAACGCCCAGACATAAGTCACCCTGGCAGCCATCCAGCAGCCCTCCTGAGATGCCTTCCCCCTACCTGGCTGATGATGAGAGAGCCGGGGCCAGGTAGGCTGTGCCCCCTCCAACCTCCCACCCGCCCCGGGGCCTCCCTGCTGGGAGGGAAGCGGCTCCCCCCTCAGAGGCTAGGCAGTCCCCAAGCCCAGCCGGGATCTCAATGAGGACAAGCAGCCAGACAGGCCCAGCCTGGCCTCGTCAGGAGACAGGAGACCAACCTGTAGAGCGGGTTCAAGGCAATGATGTCCCGGATGGTCTTCACGATCTCTGCCGTCAGGGCCTGGCAAGCAGGGAGGCCACGTGGGTCACTGGGACCAGAGCGGCCTGTGGCCCTGGAGCCCCTCCCACCCGGCCCAGCCAAGGACGGCCCCAGAGGCCCAGGAGCGGAGCCCCAGTTCACAAGTCACAGGGACTCAGGACCCAAGAGCAAAAACCAAACCAACCCTGTCTCCGTGGACCGCTCTGAACCTCGACCTTAGAACGAGCCATCTTGGGTGGGGAGAAGGGGCTCGAGGTCTGTCCCCCCCAGAACCTTGCCCCAGCCGGCTCCGCTATGGATGCCACAGGTATTGCTGTCCTTTTTGCCTTAGCTGCCACCACAGTGAGGCCAGTGACACTCCCGGCAGGATCACTGGACACAGTTTATGGCATAAATCCTGCACCTCATTTCCAGAGGCCACAGGTCCCGGCACTTGGCACTCTGCTCAGGGCACTGCCAGCACGAAGCAAGAGCCACCACTGCTGGGCTTTTTCAGTGTGATCCACCGGTCTCTGGTTAATGGGTTTGTCCCTGATCTGCCTGGGATGACCTTTGTAGAAGGAACCAGAACAGGCCAGCTGGTGGGCCTGCATGGCATGCGCGCCAAGAGGGACAGGCACGCTCCTAGCTCCCCACTCCCCTCCCCTCCCCCCAGACGAGAGCCTTCAAGGAAATACTAAGGCTGGGCTGCCCAGGACAGCAGCCACCAGACGCTGCTCACATTGAAGTGAGTTGAAATGAGATACAATTAGACGTTCTGTTCCTCAGTCGCAGCAGCCACAGGTCAAGTGCTCAACAGTCACAGGGCTGAATGGTGCAGAGTCACAGAATGCATTCAGCACGTGGGAAGTTCTCCCCGGCAGAGCTGCTCTGGAGGGCCCCACGGAGGCAACTGCCGGCCCCGGGCCCCTTGCAGTGCCCGCAGCAGACATCACCAATGGATTGTGGCACTCCTTCCCACCGAGGTCAGAACCCACCCCAGGCTCAGACCAAAGCTGTCAGCTATGCCAAGGTGGTGTTCCCCTTGGGGAGGCCAAGGACACCGGGTGCGGGCGCACCCGAGGAGCCTTCCACCTGCCTTGCCTTTCTTCTTCACCTCTCCCCGTTGGAGGCAGGTCACCCTGCCCATAACCTACATGAGAAGGACGGTGGAAGGACATTTCCCGACACCCTCTCGAGAGCTGGCTCGCCATGCTATGGAGAAGAAGGCAGGCCAGCCTAGGCTTGGGGTCAAGGTGGCCAGAGGCTCTTTTCCGTTTTGGAAGCACGGGTCACAGAACCAGCTACATGTGCCCTGCCCACTCCCCCAGCCCGGGGCCCGGGAGGAGGAGCCAGGGCCCGGGTTCCTTCACAGCAGCCAAGGCTCCAGCGCACTTCCGACCTTCCCGACGCCAGCGCCAGCTCCTCCCAGGCCTCCTGGAGGAAGAGGGTGCTCTGCCCCCATGCGCACTCACCTTCACCTCCTCCGTGACCTGGAAGTCCTCGTGGGCGACGTTCTCCACCTCCACCATGAGCACCTCACCAGCGGGGCTGGGCTCCGGCTCCATCACCACCTGCAGCTGCCGCTTGGCGCCGCCGTCCTCCTCCGCGTCCTTCTTGCCCCGCTTCGGCTTCCTGCGTAGCTTCTGCCTGTTCTCGCCCTCGGGCTCCTCCGGCTCCACCTCCAGCTGCCTGTTGATGTGAATCCTGAAGACGGGGAAGAGGAGGTGAAGCCACCGAGGCTGGGGAGAAGGGGGGCGTCCTGCCGGCCACAACACTCTGCGGTGCTGATGACACAAGGGCTCGCTGGGCCCAGGCCCCTGCAGCCACCAGGGCTGGTGGGAAGAGGGGAGCTGCTGTCTCAGAACCCAAGACCAGCAGGCCCTCTGCCCCTGTACTCCAGCCAACCCATCCATTGTTTCCCACACCAACATCCGCTGTCCTCCAGGAACGAGGACGCCAGTGGCAGCCCGCGCTCTGGGGCCCATCAGGGACTCCGCCTGCCCTTCCCCCGGCCTCCAGCTCACCACACAGTGGCTCCTGCGCAAGATTCAGCTCCAGGTTCAAGGGCGCCTCCACTGAGGTCCTCCCCAACCACTCCACATGAAGTCCATCCCCACCTGCGCACACACCCACCCCACCCCCCATCCATCGTCATTTTCACCCCAAAGCACCCGCCACTGTCAGAATTTAGCTGATGACCTGTTTTCCCCATGCAGGGGGCGGGCTCCCCAAGTTGGGCCCCTCGCCGGCTACTCCGCTCACACCCGAGGGCCTGGCAGACACCAGGCGCCCGGTGTTCAGTGACGTGTTGGCTCTTTTCTGCCACACGGGGTAACTAACAACAGTACTGCCCTTAGAGAGCAGGCCTGAGCGCTAGCGGGGACGCGGACTCAGTGGCGGCGGACACCAGCAAGATGCACGGAGAAAAGGAGGTCGGGACTCGGTGAACACCGAGGTGGCCTGGCCTCAGGACGCAGCAGGACTCGTTCTCCAAGGCACCCTGCAGGTTAGCAGAGCAGTGAGTAGCCGCCCCATCTTTATTAATTTTGGTTGTATCTTATTCTGTTCTTTCTGAGCCATGAATCCTCCCAGGAGACAAAGGAACAGCCTCTTCCCTAAAACAGACTCTAACGCGAGCAGGTGAACACAGGCATGGGGGCTTGGCGCAGCGGGGACGCCACCAGGACTGTCCACGGAAGCGCTGCCGGCCGGGACCGTTTCCCCGGTGTGCTCTGGGGGAGCTGCCGGCTGACACAGAAAAAGTCTCCGTGAGAGGAAAGGATGAAGGGCTCTCGAGTCAACAAACACCAATGGGCATCTGCAGTAAGAAGCTTTTCCAAACACTACGAACTTGACGGTTGGTGAGTCTGAAATGTCTCCCACATGTGATCACAGGACACCTTTGACAAGCATCTCATCTTGGGAGGCCAATGTTCCTTGGAACACGTGAAAAGAAACGAACACGTTCATTTCTTCCAGCTTCAACCCAGCTGATCATGTAGGTTTTTCTTAATTAGCCGTAACAATACAGCAGGTTAGACTGGGCTTGCAAATGCCATATGAAGCCCTTCGGCAGAGGAGGTAGAGGTAGACTGGCTGAGTAAAAAACCGCAACCTGGACTTCTATGGGTGTCCAGTGGTTAAGACTCCGTGCTTCCACTGCAGGGGGCACGGGTTCGATCCCTGGTCCAGGAACTAAGATCCCGCAAGCTGAATGGTGCAGCCAGGAAAAACAAAAAGCCCAACGTGCCAACCTGAATGGAGACGCAGATGCAGGCACCAGGGGGAAGGCGTGCTGACACCCAGACGTGAACCATGAGGCAACGTGCTATCTCCTGTCTCGTGGTGCTTTTTGGACTAACGGGTGTGAGAAATGGCTTCTCACTGACCACCCAGACTGCCGCTTAAGCAGAGCGGCTCTGAGAAGCTGGCGGGGGGGGGGGGCGGTTTCCACCTCCAGCTTTGGCCTGGTCACTGCGGTGACCGAGAAGGGCAGGTCGGTGCTGGAACCTGGGGCACCCCAGGCCACTCTTCCCGCCCCACCCCGTGCACTTGGGCTCCCGCACCTTCTGTGTCCCATGACGATCATGCGCAGCTTGTCCCCAAGGTCCTGCATCTCGTGGATCTGGACAAACGTCCCCGTGTGGTAGATCTCGTCCAGGCTCTCGACCACGTCAGACTCGTTGCTGAGGGAGAAGGGACACAAAGGAACATGGGCACAGGTGCTCTGGCTCTCTTGAAAAGAGAGAGAAGAGAAACACTCCTCCTGGCCTTGACCTCCTTGCTCCTACAGGTGCTCTGGGCCGCCCCTGAGGGTCACCGCATACAGGCAGGCGTGGCCAGATGGAATGTGGATTCCACTCCACACCTCTTCTTATGGAGCCTGCGTAGGACACACCTTCCGACTTGGAAGTGGAACTCATTCCTACCTGCAGTCCAGGTAGATGTGCCCAGAGCCCCTGCATCTAAGGCTGCTCTGAAGCAGCCTCACCCTGGCCTAACACCAGGGGTCCCCAAGGTTAGCTTCCCCGCACCTGGACCACGCATGAAGCCCAGGGCCTGGGGCAGGGTCTTCAGCCCAGGCTGAAAAGGGATGCTCAGCTCTCGGCCTCATCCCCGGAGGTCTGACCTGGCTTCTTTCAGGTCAGGAGCCAGAGGTCCAGGCTACTCTACGGAGCAGGCTCTGTGGTGAGCTACAATGCAGGGCAGCTTCAACAAAGGAGTGAAGGAAAAATTACACTTACTTGTCATCTTTCTTTAGAAAGACGCCGGCATACGGCTGGGCAAGGCGGACTTTCCTTCTCAGCAGCTCAACCAACTTCTTATTTTTAACCTAGCATGACAATGACGCCAAGGTGAAACGCAGGGTAGGCTTTCTAGCTGACGCTTTGACAGCAGCTCTAGCGTTTTCTGTAATACTCTCTAGGGGTGTGCTAATCTGATCCAGGACTAACCAACACGGTCCAGGAACCTCTGAACCGAAAGAAAAAAAAAAAAAAGGACGGGCAGTATTGAAGAGCTGCATTCCTTAGTTTTTCCCTCTTCCTAAAAAAAACTAAAAGGAGACAAACGGCCGGTACCAAGAAATTGATTTCACATCCAATTTCAAGAGCTGTTTCTGTGGCGAAATGCCTTGGCTTGAAAATCCCAACTCTCTGCTTTGCTTTTCGGGAGGACAAAAGTAAATGTGTGTATCCAAATGTGACACACCCCGCAGGCTGGTCATTTCCTCCAATTCTCATGGAAAGTACATCCCAATCACATCCATATCCTAGTCATTGATCATCGGAACCCACCGCCCATCACAGCACATTCTCCTGTCATTCCATTGGCAGGTAGAGGACTAAAGTTTCATAGGAAACAGCTGATGGGAGGAGCACAGGTGTCCTTTGGGCTCAAATGATTTCCTTCAAGCCTGTGTTAATTCCTAGACCAGACTCTAACTAAAAACTTAATGGCCCTCAAACTTTGGCACAAGTCAGGGCTTCTTAAAACAGATGGCTGGGCCCCACCCCTGGAGTTTCTGATTTGGGAGGGCTGAAGCAGGCCTGAGAGTCTGCACTTCAAGCAGACTCCCAGCTGATGGCTGCTGGTCCAGGAACCCGGCTTTGAGAAGCGGCGTTTTAACTCCATGACCACACGGTATGGGAATTCCTGACACTCTAAATGCATTCTCCCCAGAACAAAGGTCCATGACATCCATCAAGAGGGTTACATGACCCACCCAAAATTAAGAGCCACTGGTCTACACTCAGAGGCCACTAATGAGGAGAGACGCCACTGGGGCAAGTTAGCCACATGCAGCGTCAGCTACCAAACCAAGAGTGACCAGAGCTTGGCTAACAGGTTCGGAAACACTCACTGGGTCCCCTGGGAGCTCCAGCTTTCTCCTTGACTACCAGCTGACCGCTGCATCTTAGCACCTGTCCTTCCCGCTGGTGGGATCCCTTTTTCGTTATTTATAAAGTAACAGCAACAGGAATACCACATGCGAGTTCCACATGCCAGTCTCACACTACCCGCAGCATCTCATGCAACCCTCCTGGCTAGCCCTAGATTGGCACACAGAATCTCTTGGAAGAATCCTGTCTCTACTTGGGCACTGGGGACAGGGGGCATCTTCCACTCTGAGGGGCTGAGGGGGCCGTACCTGCTGAACATCCTGGCCCTAGGGGCCTGGGAGGGGAGGGTAGAGAGGACAGCTGGGGTTGGGGGCGTCAAGAATGGAGAAGAGACCCCCAGGGCTCGTTTCTGAGGTGTCGAAAGCGCACCACATGGGTAACAGCAGCCGCTTCTTAATGAAGGCGTATCATGCACCAGGCACGGTTCTGAGGCCTTTAGACGTGACCTCATTTACCTCCCATCACAGCTCTAAGAAATGAGGTACTATTACTATGCCCATTTCACAGATGAGACAATGGAGGCCCAGAGGAACAGCTTGCCCAAGGTTATGGAGCTAGGGGTGGAGGGGCCAGGATATGATCCCACAGGGTCCGGCCCTGGGGCCTGCCAGTAACCACACAGAACATCAGGGAAGGCCCTTGGAAGGGCAGCTCGGACGCACACAGTCACAGTGCTGGAGAGGAGGTGGAGGGGGCTCCTTCTGTCCCCCACACTGGCTAAATGCTGTCCCTCTGTACCGTCCTTTCCCTTTCCAGGGGATCGCTGAGATTTATTCAGCAGAGACTAGAGAGTGAGGGTAGAGACTGGAGGGTGAATGCAGAGCTGACTCATTGTATGACCTTGCTTAGACAGTTAAGAGATAACACTTCTCCTCCACGGACTCATTTCCACATCATTAAAAAACTCAAGTTCCTTGCACTCCTGCTGCTTTCTATTACATCTCCCTGGTCCATTTGCACCACCCCACACCCCGTGGCTCTTAGTCTGAAAAGATCTTTACTGTCTCTTGCACCAGAACGTAAGTTCCTCAGGCAGAGGGGCTGTGTCTGACTTGTTCTGCTGAATCCTCAGCCGGCTACACGGGAACAAGAACACCCTACTGAATAAATGAATGAATAAACCCCTGGGAACATCCTTATGCCATGTTCCTCCTAAGACTCCTGGACAATCCCTCGCTCTATCATCCCCTGCAGTACTCACAGCCTTCCAGTCCATAATTTACTTACTAGCCTTGTTCATTACCTCTCGAATCCCGCTGGAACCTAAGCTCCAAAGGCAGGAAAGTGTGTCCGTTTTGTTCAGGGCTGTATCCCTAACACTTGGAACCGTACCTAGCACGTGACCTCAAGAAACATTTAAGGAAGGAATGAATCCGGATCCCAAAGGGGCTCTTAACCAGAAGGTAGACCGCCCTGGGGGAGACGGTCACAAAACATTTACCAAGACCGGCAGAAAAGTAACCGAGTGGCAAGACTGTCCTGATCTTTCCCGGCACCGAATTTCTATGACTAGGACTGTTCAGTGGACAATCCTAAGCTCGTTGGATTCAACTCTCCTGAAGGGATCTGAAAGGGGGCGGAAACTGGCTCGAGTTCACTAGTAGTGAGAAAACTAAGACTCGAACGTTTTCAAGTTGTGAGGCATGAGGGTGCTGAGCGATCCCTCGGTCCAACCCGCAGCTTGCAGACGTGGGGGAAACGGAGGCCAAGGCGGGGGCTCTCATTACCTCGACAATCTTGATAAAGCGCGGGAACACTGGGTTGCGCGTAACGGCGATGAGCGGCAGGTGCGGAAATACGTCCGGTATCATCATGGGCGTCAGCGCCGTTATGACAGGGCCTTCCCCGCCGCCCGCGCTGCCCCCCACGCCCGAGGCCCCGTCCTCCGCGCCGCCCTCGGAGGCATCCTCGCCGCCCGAGAATGCGCCGCCGCCGCTGCGGTTGTTAGCATCCCGAAGTCCCCGCCAGTGGCCCGCGGCGGCGGGGCCTTGGCCCCGCAGCGCCCAGGGAGGAGAGGCGTCGCAGGCACGCCGGCCTCTGGGCAACCAAGCTCTGGCCGCAGTCGGGACCCGCCCCCCGGCGGCAGCCAGCAGCGGCCGCCGAAGCGCCCAACACCTCGCAGCTCCCCACAGCCGCACGTAGCCTGCACCCGCCGCCATAGCCCGGCCATCCTGGCGGCGCGCGGGACTTGCATCATTTCCGCGGGCTGGGCTGGGGCGTACGTGACGGCCGGAGCGTGCCTGCGTGCCCGAGGGAGGGGTGGCCGGAAACGGACGGCTGCAGAGGCGGGACTTGGAAGAGTGGAGGCGGGGCCTACGCGAAGTAGAGCCGGAAGCGTTCCAGCTCCCTCGTGGCATTCACCTTTTCCGATAGGCTCCTTCGGATCGCGGGGAGGGCTGTGGGCACGCGTGATGGCCCCTAGAAAGAGAGCAGCTGTGCCTGCAAGCGCAGCTTTGGGAACGTGCGGGCAGCCCGGTCCAAACACTTGGGCTTAGGAATGTGAGTGACACGCGCAAGCTCAAGCTCTGGCGCGCGCCACGGTTGGTGGATTCGGGCTTCCCGAGAGACGCTAAGCCCGTGCTCAAACTGTAGGCAGCCCAAGGGCGGCAGTGTGCGCATGCCCAGGCGCTGGGGGCTTGTTGAGGTGGGCGGATTCAGGCTTCTTGGGGAACAAGGTGCGTTTGCCCAGGCTCCGCGGCAGACTGCGCATGCCCAGGCTGTGAAGCGAATCCCCGCGGCAGTTGAGGAACTGTGTGTGAGCGGCGGCGCGTAGTATGAGATGCTGCTGTTAATGCTGGTGGCGGCGACTACCTTGCGGCTCTGCCCGTTGGCCAGAGCTCAGCCGCTGTGCCGGTGGGGCCGCCCTCCCGGGCCTGGGGTGCTGCCAGGGGTCGGGAGGGGGCAGGCTCATCCCTGCGCGGAATCCAGGAAAGATGCTCCGCTCCCCAACCTTATTGAGGCTTCCCAGTTTACCCTAGGAAGCGAACTTGATACCCACCCTTTCTCTCACCCCACCGCCTCCAGCTCATCACCAAGTCCTCCCATTGCCACTTCAAGACTTTGGCCCAATTCCGATGCCTTCAAGCGACCTTCACCACCATCACCCTAGGCTGTGCCCTCCTGTCCATCCTGGCAGCCAGAGGGGTTGTTTATAAACGAATCTGATCTCGTCATTCCCCTTCCCTGTGGCACCCGGAATAAAACCCAATTTCCTCGCGCCGTATCTGGCGCAGGGTTCCTCAGCGGCGCTGCTGACATTTAGGGCCTGATCATTCTCTGGGGTGGGACCGTCCTGTACATGGTAGGATACTGAGCAGCATCCTTGGCCTCCACCCACTCGATGCCAGTAGTACCTTCTTCTCCAGACTTGACCATCAATCAAATGTCTCTAGACATTACCAAGGGTCCCCTAGGGATGTGACAACCACTGATGTGGCCCCTACCCGCCCCTGAATCACTGCTCCCAGCCACCGGTCCCTTGAACTTGCCAAACTCGCGAACGGGGGAGACTTGGTGCCTGCTTCTCCCTCTGCCTGGAACGCTTTGCTTCCAGATTTTCTCCATGACTTCTTCCTGATTATTTAGATGCTGACAAACAGTACACTTCCTCATCTAAAGACCCTCTCCTCCCTATAGCTGCTTTTTCCTATCAATCACTAAATTCTGTTACTCGTCGCAAATTTTTTCTTGTCTGTTGCTGTCACTAGGCTCTTAGCTCCACGAAGGTATAGAGTGTTTTCTGTTATTCACTGCTTGCCCAGAACATTTTTGGATTTCAGTAAATGTTAGATTAGTAAATACTGTACACGCGGTGCCGTGGGCACGGGACAGATGCTAAAGCCCAGTTCCCACCCTCAGGGAACTCCTGCCTGGAATGAGCTGTCACATTCAGCAGGGCCCTGTTTGCTGAAGAAATAGAGAATGCATTTCTGTTGCATGGCCTCATGTGATCTTTACAACGAGTTTCATGGCGAAGTGATTCCTTAACCTTATTTTATAGACATGAAAACAGACCCAGCGAAATTAACGATACACTTGCCCTTAATAAGGGAGTGGGGAGTAGGACTTTCCAGCAAGATTTACTAGCAGGATGTGTCTCAAAGTCTGCAAAGATTGGTCACATCCAATTCTCCCGTTTCCCACACTGGTTCTCAGAGAGTGGTCCTGGGCCAACAGCAGCAGCATTACCCGGGAATTTGTTAGAACTGCAGTTCCCTGGATCTGCTGAACCAAAGACTCAGCAATGTGGCCCAGCAATCTACAGTCTATCAGGCACCCCCCCTCCCACCAGGTGCTTCTGACTCACATCCAAGATTGAGAACCTGCTGTAAACTGGAGCAACATTCTCCCAGCCACCAACACCTCCCCACCCCACAGACAAAAAACAAAATCTGGCAGTAGGCACTCCTCATTTGCCTAATCTGGAGTCTGCAAATGAGCTTAACGAGTTCTCAGGAACCACATCTCCAATTTTGCATATACATATGTCTGTTTCTAGGAGAGGAGGGTCCACTGTTTCATCAGATTTTCCAGGGGCTCCCATAACTCTAAAAGCTTCAAGAACAGCTACTGCACCGTTAACCCAGAGGCAACCTGGTAGGAGTCATGCCGACTGTTTCATAAACACTGACAGATGTTTTCTTATCTCTTACCTCTAGTATTCGTATGGTGAGGACAGGAAAGGTGTTTCACGTCAGAGAGCAAATTCAAGGGGTACGTGGCTCCACAGTTAACATTCATTCTTCACTTTTATCTAATCGCTGGATCAGCACTAATACTTCCTAGTATTTCTTGGGTGCCAGTGTTGTGTCCGGCATAGAACATTACTTCATCTAATCCTTACCATTGCCTTTTGAAATAGGCATTAACCTTTTGCATGTCACTAAAAAGCTAATTGAGGGCTTCCCTGGTGGCGCAGTGGTTGAGAGTCTGCCTGCCGATGCAGGGAACACGTGTTTGTGCCCCAGTCCGGGAGGATCCCACCTGCCGCGGAGTGGCTGGGCCCATGAGCCATGGCCGCTGAGCCTGCGCGTCCGGAGCCTGTGCTCCACAACGGGAGAGGCCACAACAGTGAGAGGCCCACGTACTGGAAAAAAAAAGCTAATTGAGAGAAAAGTCAAGTAGCCTGAACAAAGACAAGAGCTGCAGCTGTGTTTAGAACTCAGATCACCTGAGTTTTTATCCAGCGTTCTATCCGATAGGACTTTTTAAATGCAGAGTGACATAGGAAGCAAACTTACTTTGTTCACATGACACAGTGCAGCAGGAAACTTCCTTTCACCTGCATGTGCCTAAAAGGCATGAAGAAAAAAATATTTTGTCAGCTCAAATGTTTTTCCTATTGACGTTGTGTTATTTCAGAAGTGGTGTCAGCATTGCTAAATAATGAAGTGACTGGTTTCTAACTTTTTTTTTGGCCTCTGGCCTCTCAATAAGTAATCTGTAAATAAGTAACATATACACAGAGGGGATGTGATATGAATCATTATCCTGTGAGTCTTTTTAGATTTTTTATTTTGACATAATTATAGATTCACAGCATGCTGCAAAACAGTGCCGAGATGTCCCAGGTTCCTCTCACCCAGCTTTCCCCATTGGTGACCTCTGACAGAACCAGAGGATAATATCAAAAGAGGAAAATGGGCTTCCCTGGTGGCACAGTGGTTAAGAATCTGCCTGCCAAGGCAGTCTGGTCCAGGAAGATTCCCCCATGCTGTGGAGCAACAAGCCCATGCGCCACAACTACTGAGCCTGCGCTCTAGAGCCCACGAGCCACAGCTACTGAGCCTGTGTGCCACAGCTACTGAAGCCGGTGCACCTGGAGCCGGTGCTCCACAACAAGAAAAGCCACGGCAATAAGAAGCTCATTCACTGCAGTGAAGAGTAGCCCCCGCTCACCACAACTAGAGAAAGCCTGCACGCAGGAACAAAGACCCAAGGCAGCCAAAAATAAAATTAATTATTTTTTAAAAAGAGGAAAATGACTTAGATGCCGTCCACCTGCCTAATTCAGATTTCACCTTTACATTTTCAGTGTTACACGTTAGGAAACTGTTTTCATCAGGCGTTTATGAGCATTGATAGGATTAAGATTTTGTGACTCTCTCTCTAGGACCACCTGTATTTTTCATCTGGGACAACTCGCTTGATGAAGCATCCTTGTAAGAAAAACATAGCCCTGTATCTAGGGTAAGATATTGCTACTTTATTATTATTATTATTAAAACATTACGTTTGCCCTCATTCTTCGATTCCACAAACATTAAAAGAGACGGCTCTGTCCTGTGTTGCTAGATGCTGGCCTACAGGGAGTCCACAGTTGGGGTAGAGTTAAGGAATGACTGGTGAAGAGACACACAAGTAGCTAAAATAATTACGTGTAGCTTGTCACAGATGCTTGACATAAGGCAGTTATGAATGGTGCCATTCACAGTAGCAAAAAAAGCTTTATTTTTAAATATCTATTTATTTTTTGGCTGCGTCAGGTCTTAGTTGTGGCACACGGGCTCTTCGTTGTGGTGTGCGGGCTTCTCTCTAGTTGTGGCACATGGGCTCTCTAGTTGTGGCATGCGGGCTCTCTAGTTGTGGCACGTGGGCTTAGTTTCCCCACAGCAGGTGGGATCTTAGTTCCCCGACCAGGGATCGAACCAGTGTCCCCTGCACTGCAAGACGGATTCTTAACCACTGGACCACCAAGGAAGTTCCAAAAACTTTAAAATGCATAGGAATTAACTCAGTAACTCCTGTCTGCCTCAAACCATAAAATTCTTCTGGAGGGGGCAAGAGAAGGAGATCTGGATAAGGAAGCGATATACCATGTTCATGGATGGCCTTTTGCTTCTTAAAAGTTCCCTGCATAAGGGAGCATACTGTTTCTTTTATACATACACATTCCTGGTCTGAAAGCCTTTACTTTAGTGGGATCAGAGTAAAATAAAGGACAAAACTGAAGTTCGCCCTGAGCAAGACAAGCTGTCACTTAATGTACATTTTATATAATTTTATTTTTGACATGGTCACACTTTTCAAATAATGTTATTTCAAGAAGTCAAATATCCAGGCTATAGAGGATTATTCACACAAAAATAAATAGATGATCGAGGCTTCCCTGATGGCGCAGTGGTTGAGAATCTGCCTGCTAATGCAGGGGACACGGGTTCGAGCCCTGGTCTGGGAGGATCCCACATGCCACAGAGCAACTGGGCCCGTGTGCCACAACAACTGAGCCTGCGCGTCTGGAGTGTGTGCTCCACAACAAGAGAGGCCACGACAGTGAGAGGCCCGCGCACCGCGATGAAGAGTGGCCCCCGCTTGCCACAACTGGAGAAAGCCCTCGTACAGAAACGAAGACCCAACACAGCCAAAAATAAATAAATTAATTAATAAACTCCTACCCCCAACATCAAAAGAAATAATAAAATAAATAAGTAGATGATAGATAGATAGGGGCAAAATGGTTCCTTGTTAAGAAAAGAATTTCATTTGAATAGAACATTTTTAGAATGTCTGCCGTTGTCTTTTTTCTTTTCTTGTGTGAGATTGTCCTAATTGAACCCTTTTATTGTTTATTTCAGAAGACAAGTTTTTCTCACGAAGAATAGCTTTGAGAGTAGTGTCCTTCCATTTTCCATCCCTACGTCAATGCAGGTAGTTATTTTGCTGAACGATCCGAGGGATGCTTGAAATAAGTAATACTTAGGGTTAGATATAGTTCAGAAAACACCACGCTAGTCTGTTTTTGTTAGTTTGGAGGCTTATTTTACGACGTACCTCTTAAAGACGTTGAGAGCAATTTCTAAGCCGAAAGAAGGCTTGATTCTATTCTGCCCTTACTACCAAAACAGGTGCGCTTTTTTTCCCCTGAAAAAAGAACCAGAATTCTTGCAAGAGGTCCTTATAATTGGTTGTGTGATAGATTACATACACTGATTTCAGGGCCTCCCCAAATTGCCCTCAACCAAAACAGAAAAACCTGTACCCTCTCAGGAACTATCTTGAGAAATTTGACAGCACCTATGCTCCAGAAGCTTCCGCCATCTGCTAAAATACCAGTTTCTCTCATAAGTGACACACTTATCAGTTATGCTTATGATTCGTCATCTATGCTGTAGCCTTTATCCTCAGAGAAGATTTTTTTTTTAATATTTATTTATGTAGGCTGTGCTGGGTCTTAGTTGCAGCACTTGGGATCTTCATTGCGGCATGCAGATTTCTTAGTTGTGGCATGGAGTATCTAGTTCCCCGACCAGGGATCGAACCCGGGCCCCCTGGATTGGGAGCATGGAGTCTTCGTCCGTGGACCACCAGGGAAGTGCCTATCCTCAGAGAAGGTTTTGACACAGGAGAAGGAGATGGAGCAAATTTAGCTATCCAAGGGCACCAAACACCAATTTCGACCTCCCCGTTTTGCTTTCAGCTAATCTCCAAGATACATAGTTCCCAATATCTAGGACCCAAAGAACTCTTGCTGGAATGAATGTTCCATGGATGCGTGTCTAGAAGTACTGCTTTCTGAATCGATGTCCAAAGAGATGTACATACTGATATCGTATATGTCATTACTCTTAGGTTGGCATACCAGAAGTAACATCAGCACATTTTGCTGGTTCAGTATTGCTGTTAGTAGTGAATCGAAAAGTCTATGTTTATGATTATGAAGCCAATTCCTGGAATGCATCTACAGGTATGCGTATTCTGTATTTTTTACTCTTGTTTGCATTTGACCAACATCAGAGAAAAGGCTCAGAAGAACAGACGATGCAGCTACTTGGATGTCAGCCCCTGGACATTTTTTAAAACTATTCATTTATTTATTTGGCTGCGTCAAGTCTTAGTTGCAGCACGCGGGATCTTTGCTGACGCGTGTGGGATCTTCACTGAGGCGGGTGGGATCTTTAGTTGCTGGCATGCAGGATCTTTTAGTTGCGGCATGCGAACTCTTAGTTGCAGCATGTGGGCTCTTAGTTGTGGCATGTGGGCTCTAGTTCCCTGACCAGGGATCGAACCTGAGCCCCCTGCATTGGGAGCGTGAAGTCTTAGCCACTGGACCACCAGGGAAGTCCCAGCCCCTGGACATTACATTGTCTGGTTGTGTTTTTTTTCTGCTGCACCAAGTGGCTTGCAGGATCTTAATTCCCCAAGCAGGGATTGAACCTGGGCAGTGAAAGCGTTGAGTCCTAAACACTGGACCACCAGGGAATTCCCTACGTTGTCCTTTAAAATTCAATAAAAATTGGCCTGAACCCCCATCCCACGGGGGGGGACTGAGTGTTTCCATCGAGGATTGTGGTAAACACAGCATGGATGGGCCACAGAGAATGGATAACCCAAGTAAAGCTGGGCTGCCTGGGGGCCAGTCTTTTTGTTGTTGTTGTTAATATTCATCTATTTATTTGGCTGAGCCAGGTTTTAGTTTGACATTCGGGATCTTTTAGTTGCGGCACATGGACTCTTAGATGCAATGCGGGATCTAGTTCTCTGACCAGGGATCAAACCCTGGCCCCTGGCACTGGGAGCGCGGAGTCTTAACTGCTGGACCACGAAGGAAGTCCCTGGGGGCCAGTCTTATAACCATCTCATCAATTGGTCATATCCACCCCAAACATGCATCTGCCTCCAAGACATCAGTTGACCTACTCTTTACAGATCTTCCCACCCACAGCGACACTGCCTAAAATCTCTCCCTCCTCGCCACCTTCCTCTCTCTTCCTCCAAACTTCAACCATGTTGGGGGGCTTTTCCTTCATGCCCCAATCCTCTCCCAGTGCCCGTCCTAATCTTCCAGTCCAATTCTTTTCTCTCTCACAATTCAAGGCTCTTTTCCCTTTCTGGGGGGGAGGGGCATACAAGTCACCATTTTAACCATTTTAAAGTGTACAGTTCAATGGCATTTAGTACATTCGCAATGGTGTGCAAAAGTCACCACTGTTGAGTACCAGAACATTGTCATCCCCCCGAAAGGAAACCCCGTCCTCATTCACAGTCCCTCCCCCTCCCCCTCCCCCAGCCCCTGGCAACCACTCACCCGCTCTCCATTTGTGTGGATTTGCCTGTCCTGGATGTTTCATATAAATGGAATCACACAACATGTGGCCTTTTTCCTCTGGGTTCTCTCACCGAGCATCACGTTTCTGAGGTTCACCCATGTCGTAGCGTGTATTAGGAGGTCATTCCTCCTTATGGCTGAGTAACACTCCACTGTGTGGATTGACCACTTCTGTGTATCCATTCATCATCTGGTGGACATTGAGGTCGTTTCCCCCTTTGGTCCGTGGTGAATAGGGCCGCTGTGAACACCTGTGTACAAGTTTTTGTGTGGATACATGTTTTCAATTCTCTTGGGTAGATACCTAGGAGTGGAATTGCTGGGTCAGATGGAAATTCTATATTTAACTTACGAAGGAACCATCAGGGCTCCTTGTAATGTAAGTCAGTCTACTCTCTGTCCTTCCTCTTCTCTCCATCAATTTGTTTACTAGCATCCCAACAGCTAACTCCCCATCCTCCTCCCCAGCCCTGCACCCACAATTCTACTTTGTCTCTATGAATATGTCTCCTCTAGGGACCTCAAATGAGTGGGATCATACAGTATTGGGATCATACTTCACTGAGCATAATGTCCTCAAGATTCATCCATGTTGTAACGTGTGTCAGAATTTCCTTCCTTTTTGGGACTTCCCTGATGACGCAGTGGTTAAGAATCTGCCTGCCAATGCAGGGGACACGGGTTCGATCCCTGGTCCGGGAAGATCCCACATGCCGTGGAGCAACTAAGCCCATGTGCCACAACTACTGAGCCTGCACTCTAGAGCCCACGAGCCACAACTACTGAAGCCCGCGCTCCACAACTACTGAAGCCCATGTGCCACAACTACTGAAGCCCACAAGCCACAACTACTGAAGCCCGTGTGCCACAACTACTGAAGCCCATGCGCCACAACTACTGAGCCTGCGCTCTAGAGCCCGTGCTCTGCAACAAGAGAAACCACTGCAATGAGAAGCCCACGCACCGCAACGAAGAGTAGCCCCTGCTCGCCACAACTAGAGAAAGCCCGCGCACAGCAACCAATGCAGCCAAAAATAAATAAAATAAATACATTTATATATAAAAAAGAATGTCCTTCCTTTTTAATGCTGAATAGTATTCTATTGTATGAATGGACCACATTTTCTTATCTATTTATCTGTCAGTGGACACTCGGCTGCTTCCATGTTTTAGCGATTGTGAATAATGCCAGTTTGAACCTGTGTATACAGATGTCTCCTTGAGTCCCTGCTGTTAGTTTTTGGTGGGTGTGTACCCAGAAGTGGAATTGGCTGGATCATATTTTCCATTTTGTGAGGAACCTCCACACTGTTTTCCACACTGCCTGAACCATTTTACATTCCCACCACCAGTGTACAAGGTTTCCAATTTTTTTACATTGTCACTGAAGCTTGTTTTCTGTTTCTGTCATAGTAGCCATCCTAATGGGTGTGGGACAGTATCTCACTGTGGTTTTGCTTTGCATTTCCCTAATGATTAGTGATGTTGAGCATCTTTTCATGTGCTTGTTGGCCACGTGTGTATTTTCTTTGGAGCTGAAGCTTCTCCTTTTAAAACAGAATCAAAGAATGCCTTGCTAAGAGAAGGGCACCCTTCCTGCAATTTTGGCAGAGTCCTAAAAGAGTTTCTGCCAAAGCAGTGGGTTTTTTTTTTAATATATTTTCCCCCTGCCCTGCATGGCTTGTGGGCTCTTTCTTTTTTCAAGTTTTATCTTTTCTCTCTTTTTTAAAAAAAATTATTTATTTATTTATTATTTTTGGCTGCATTGGGTCTTCGTTGCTGCGCACAGGCTCTCTCTAGTCGCGGCGAGCGGGGGCTACTCTTCGTTGCGGTGCGTGGACTTCTCATTGCGGTGGCTTCTCTTGTTGCGGAGCACGGGCTCTAGAGCGCAGGTTCAGTAGTTGTGGCGCACAGGCTTAGTTGCTCTGCGGCAGGTGGGATCTTCCTGGACCAGGGATCGAACCTGTGTCCCCTGCATTGTCAGGCAGATTCCTAACCACTGCACCACCAAGGAAGACCCCAAACCAGTGGTTCTTAACGAGGGACAATTCTGCCCCTCACCCGCCAGATGACACTTGGCAATGTCTGAAGACATTTTTGGTTGTCAAGACTAGAGGAGAGGTACTTCCCTGGAGGTCCAGTGGGTAAGACTCCAAGCTCCCAATGCAGGGGGCCCAGGTTCAATCCCTGGTCGGGGAACTAGAACCCACATGCATGCCACAACTAAAAGAGTTCACATGCTGCAACTAAGAGTTTGCATGCCACAGCCAAGATCCCTCATGCCACAACTAAGATCTGACACAGCCTAAATAAATAAATTCTATTTGGAAAAAAAAAAAGACTCCGTGTTTTCACTGCAGGGGTCACATGTTCCATCCCTGGTCAGGAACTAAGATCCTACATGCCATAAATTTAAAAAAAAATTTTTAATTAAAACAAAAAAGGATGCTTTGTGATCTAAAGCTTAAGAAAACCTTAAAAAAAAAAGACTGGAGTAGAGTTCCACTGGTTAAATAAATCATTATATAACTAATTGAATAAGTTAAATAAGTCAGTAGAAGCAGGGATGCTGCAAAACATCCTACAGTGCCCAGGAGCCCCTTCAGCTGAGAACAATCTGGCCCCAGATGTCAGTGTGGAGGATGAGAAGCCCTGCTCTAACCTTCTCTCTGAACGTTCAGGGAACTCAGAGAGCATTTCAATGCCCTTTTCCTTTCAGGTGTAGAACACCCTGTTTCACATATTTCTGGTGACAACTGTTGTTACAGTGGAAATTCCTTTTGCATGGTGAGTACCATGTGTTGTATCTCATTTTTTACTCTGCTGTGAGCTAATTATGAATGGAAATAAAGACAGTGTAGGGACTTCCCTGGCGGTCCAGCGGTTAGGACTCCATGCTTCCACTGCAGGGGTCACGGGTTTGATCCCTGGTCAGGGAACTAAGATACCGCATGCCATAAAGCGAAGCAGGAAAAAAAAAAAAAGTGTAAGCCTTGAGGGCTGGGACAGTGATGGACTCAGGACTCAGGCCATGTTATCTCCCAGGGTTCAGAAGAGGACTGAGAGCCCGTGGGAGGGCTCTGGAGCTCCTGGGATCATCTGGCTGACACACTGTGAATATATCCATCTATCTTCTTTTTTTAAAACCTGTTATTTTGAAATCATTATAGATGTACAGGAAGTTGAAAAAATAATACAGAGTCCCATGTATCCCTCACCCAGTTTCCCCCAGTGGTTACATCTTACATAACTATAGTGATACAAACAGGAAATTGACATGGATACAACTGCCTAAAGTCAGAGAACCGCTATTGCCATCAAAACACTGAACTGGGGCTTCCCTGGTGGCGCAGTGGTTGAGAGTCCACCTGCCGATGCAGCGGACATGGGTTCGTGCCCCGGTCTGGGAGGATCCCACATGCCGCGGAGTGGCTGGGCCCGTGAGCCATGGCCGCTGAGCCTGCGTATCCGGAGCCTGTGCTCCACAGCGGGAGAGGCCACAACAGTGAGAGGCCCGTGTACCACACACACAAAAAAAGAAACAAAGGAAAACACTGAACTGATTCATGGCCCCCAAACTCTCCATACCTCTGTGCCCTGCCCTAACCCCGGGCAACCACTAACGTGTTCTCCATCTCTCTAATTTTATCATGTCAAGAATGTCGTATAAATGGGATCATTCAATATGAAACCTTTGGGGACTAGCTTTTCTCAGCAGAATTCTCAGGAGACTCATCTGATTTGTCACGTATATGTCTAGTCTGTTCTTTTCCACAGTGGTGGGTGTACCAGCATTGGGTTGTTTCCACTTTTTGGCTGGTGCAAATAAAGCCACTATAAATGTTCATGTACAGGTGTTTGTGTGGACATAAGTTTTCATCTCTCTGGGTTAAATGCCCAGGCATGTTATCACTGGCATCTGTCCTCCCTGCTTTTTAGATTGAGATGTAACTGATATACCACACTGTGTAAAGTTAAGGTATACAATGTGTTGATTTGCCACATTTACCTGTTGCGGTATGATTACCATCCTGTCGTGTCACAAAATTACCATTGCTTTTCTGTTGTGGAAACAAGATCTAGTTTCTCAGGAATGTTGAAGTTTCTAATATGGTATTGTTGTCTGTGATCACTATGCTATGCATTAGACCTCCAGAACTGATTTATCTGTTTAAAGAACATCTCCCCAGCCGCCACCCCCGCACCTTCTATCTCCTTTTAAAGAGACTGTTTTATTTGTGTGTTCTTCCAGGATATAAGTAACTCAGTTTTTGCTTATTTGCGTGGAGATCAGATATCTCAGGCCAATGTCTATTTCTCAAATACCCGGGGATACAGATTTCAGAAATATTCCCAGGAAAGACAGGTATGTTCAGTTTGGTAAGAAAATGAACAAACAAACAGAAAAATGTGTCCTGTGGGATAGGAGTAATTAGCTGTCTGTGGCGAGCAAGGACTTTTCTCTCTCGAAGAGTCCAGCGGATGGGAGCGTAGGGAAGAATTTCAGGTCAGAGCAGCTGGCTAGGGAGATTAGGAAGTTAGGAAAGGAGACAGCATGGTTCATGGAAAAAAGCTTGTGCCATAGTAAAGGCTGCACATGGATTACAACATCAGGTACCACCAGCATCCCCATCTTACAGATGAGAGAACTGGACTGGGTTGAACATGTGTCCCCCTAAAATTCATGTCCACCCTGAAACCTCAGAATGTCACCTTCCTTGGAAATAGGATTTTTGTAGATGTAATTAGTTAAGATGAGGTTTTCCTGGATTAGGGCTTAGTAAACTTAATTTCTACCGAAAGACCATACCTCCAAAAACCATCATTTTGGGGGTGCTATGGTCTGAATGTTTGTGTCCCCCACCGAAATTCATATGTTGAAATCCTAATGCCTGATGTGATGTATTAGGAGATGGGGGCCTTTGGGAGGCGCTTAGGTCATGAGGGTGGAGCCCTTATGAATGAGATTAGTGCCCTTATAAAGGAGGGCACTGTTGTTATAAGCCTCCCAGTCTATGGTATTTTGTTATAGCAGCCCTAACAGACGAAGACATGGGGTTAGGGTTTCAACCTATGAATTGGGGGAGGACACTGTATATAATAGAAATACTCCCCACCCCGACACACACACACACAACCAAATAACAGAGGCTTAAATAAGATGGTGGTCTTTCTCTCTTACCTGAAAAGTGTCTGGAGGGAGCCAGCTGGGTTGCCAGGGCAATCTGTCCCACTGTCCCTAGATTGGGGTCCTTGGCCTCATGCTCCAACTTGCCTGCTCGTGGGCACTTTGCTGACCAGCCAAAGATCAGGAGTGAGGAACCTAGGCAGGACTGAGGGACCTAGGCAGGCACCTCACAGTGTGGGTCACACCACTTCCCCTATCAGCCCAGGCAAAGCCAACTTCATTCAAAGTTCTGCCCTACATGCTACATTTTTACAGAGGGAAAACAGATCACAATATTGTTAAAAAGAAAAAGACTTTCCTTCCTTTTAGCTTACTGGATAATCTAGAGTTAAATTTAGAATTAAGCACATGTTTAAGACTTACTTATATTTTGTTTGTTTCGTAGGCAGAACTAGTCGGTTCCTTGGGCGGGATCTTCTACTTCTACTCCCTCTCACAGGTTGGGCTGCTTCTCGTTGACCAACAGAAGGTGAGTACCTTTTGGACTGGGAAGAACCACTTCAGTGACCCTTACCCCAAGCCAGGTTTTTGTCAAAACTCACACACTTAGATTTTCATATCTGAAATCCATCTAGCTTTTCACCTGTCCATCCATGTATCCATCCACCCACTCATTGACCCACCTACTCATCCATCCACATACCCATCTATCAATCTATCCATTCTTCCATTTATCTATTTATCCAACCACCCACCCATCCTTCCATCTACCTACCTACTCATCCATCATCCATCCATCCATCCATTAACCTACTTATTCATTAATCCATCCATCCACCAACCCACCTACCCACCCATCTACTCATCCATCCACCCATCCATCCATCTATTCATCCTTCCATTTATCTATTTATCCATCCACCTATCTACCCACCTACTCATCCGTTCATCAACCTACTTATCCATCCATCCACCCATCCATTAACCTGCTTATCCCTCCATCCATCCATCCATCCACACATCCATCCACCCACCCATCCACACATCCGTCCATTCATCCATCTACTCAACCATCCATCCACCCAGCTACCTATTCATCCATATACCCTTCCACCCACCCACACACCCACCATCTCTCTCTCCCCCCATTCATTAGCTCATTCAGGCATGCACTCAGCAATATTTAAGTAGGGTCTAGGAGGTGCTGGGCACTAAGGGATAAAATACAAGGTGTGGTGCATGTGTCACTGGTGGCACCCAAGACCATTTTAAATGCCTCACGTCAACCCTTTTGTTAACAGTTATTTTCACGTGGATTCAGAAAATCGGGACATGAAAACTGTGACTTCACAGGTATCATTTAGGATAAGACTAAGTTAAGAAGAGGAATCAGTCCATGCAAAGTGCATCTGAAGAAAAAATATTAAGTCAGGCAAAGATTAAAGTACAGTCAGTACCCCCGTGTTGCAAAATTTGTAAGCAAGGTGTGCCACTCTGAAGTTTGGGGGAGACCCACCATCAGGAAGCTCCCAGAGGCTGGGCTGCTACCTGGTGGCTGAAAGCCCCACCCTCTAATCACACGGTGGGCCCAGACCCTCACACAGAGTCCCCTCATGAGCACGCACTGCCAGGGCGCCTGGTGAATGAGACACTCCCAGACTCTGGAAATCCCAAGAATGTAGAGGTGGCTGAGGAGTCCGGCTCTGGTTACAACCTGTGCATGGTTTCCCAGATCTGACCACAGGCAGTCACAAGGCTCTACCTGGAGGGCATGGGGGCGGAGGTTGGGGGAGCTGCCCTCCCCACTCCACACCTGGGGCACGATGCACGGGCAGGCTCTGAAGGCGTTGTGGTCAAGGACTCCTGCCTCCGGTCAGGCAGGCTCTGCGCACCTCTGCATTCCCAGCCCAGGCTTGGTCTTCAGACCTCTGACTCCTGAGGGAGGGAGGAGGGGGAAGCCTGGAGCCACTTCCCGGCTCTCTGACTCAGTACTTTTCAGTTCCTGGCCCTTCCACCTCCCGAGGCCGAGGACCTGGGTGTGTTTGGTTTTTGGCCACACCATGCGGCATGCGAGATCTTAGTTCCCCAGCCAGATCAGGGATCGAACCGTGCACCCTGCAGTAGAAGCACGGATTCCTAAACCACTGGACCGTCAGGGAAGTCCCTGCAGGCGCCTTTTGACTGGGGCTCCCCACACAGGGAAATGAACCCCACCCCTGCGCTGACCCAGGGGACCCGCCGCGGTTCCGTTGCGGAGGGACGAACAGGGGCCCTTGGCGTTTTCTCTGGCCTGGGCTCTTAGGCCACCGCAGTGAGCAATCAAAAGCGGAATGCACTCTAGTGTTTGGCTCGTTGTCTTAATTGGCTACTCGGACCCCTGGCAGCTCTGCTGAGATGGTGCCTCTCAGGCTCCAGGGACCGGCAGGCAGCCAATCCATCGCTGAGCAGGCGCGGGCTGGGGGCTGCGGACTCACATTCACTCACGGTCCCTTAGCGTAGTGAGGATGGGTGGGTCTGGCCACTGCGGCCGCAGTGGGGGCGGGGCGAGTCAAGGTCAGCAGCCCGTGCACAGTCCACCGTGGCCCTGACCCGCTAAGCTTCTCTCCTCGCCCCAGAAGGCGCTTAGAAAGCCACCCAGGGAACTCCCTGGTGGTCCAGTGGTTAGGACTCGGCACTTTCACTGCAGGGGCCACGTGTTCCATCCGTGGTGGGGGAACTAGGATCCTGCAAACCACGTACATCTGCTGCAAACTTGGAGGCACTCGGCAAGCCATCCTGGGGAAAATCTCTCCCTCCGCCACGGTGCATCTTCTGGAAAACGGATGCCAGTATCTTGGTGGGACTCACTTATGAACCAGTGTCAGTGTTGGGTTTTTTTTAATATATAAATTTTATTTATTTTTGGCTATGTTGGGTCTTCGTTGCTGCACGCAGGTTTTCTCTAGTTGAGGAGAGCAGAGCTACTCTTCGTTGCGGTGCGCGGGCTTCTCATTGCAGTGGCTTCTCTTGTTGCGGAGCACAGGCTCTAGACGCATGGGCTTCAGTAGTTGTGGCATGGGGGCTCAGTAGTTGTGGTACACGGGCTTAGCTGCTCCGCAGCATGTGGGATCTTCCCGGACCAGGGCTCGAACCCGCGTCCCCTGCAGTGGCAGGCGGGTTCCTAACCACTGCACCACCAGGGAGGCCCCAGTGTTGGGTTTTTTAATTCCATCCTTGTGTAGTGCTGTCAGAGGTCTTCCGTAAAGAACAGATGATAGAAAAGAATCTGAAAAGGAATTTATATATAACTGAATCACTTTGCTATATACCAGAAACTATTGCAACATTGTACATCAACTATACTTTAATTTAAAAAAAAGAGCAGATGAGAGAGAACTTTGAGAACCACGGAGAGTAATTTAGACTTTACTTAAGAGCCAGACCTTAGAGGGTCACAAGACACAAAAGGCTGTTAGGAAAAGAATCGGTGGGGGCGGGGTTTGGGGCAGGTGAGAATTCCCTGGCGGTCCAGTGGTTAGGACTCTGCGCTTTCACTGCCAGGGCCGGGTTTGCTCCCTGATCGTGGAATTAAGATCCCGTAAGCCACAGGACATGGCCAAAAAAAAAAAAGAAAAGAAAGAAAAGAATCTGGGGACCAGCCCTGGGAAATCAGCTTGAATAATAATCCAGGTACAAAGGCACCAACGTGGGCGTGGCAGAGCGGAAGGAGAGAGGGCTCTCAGCACCGCGGGGGTGTCCTTTGTCATGAGGGCTCATCCCGGGTGCTGTGGGGTGTAGAGCAGCCACCCTGCCCCCACTTATTCGATACCAGGAGCCCCGCAAGTCATGACATCCACAGATGAGCCCAGACTCTGTCCAGTGTCCCCTGGGGGCAGAATCACCCCAAGCTGAGAACCACCGGACTAGGTAATAAGGTCTGAAGAAAGTTCCAGTGACAAAGCACATGGACTCACACAGTTCTATTGCGGTCATTTCTTTTCTTGCTCAAGATTCAATATTCTTCTCTCAGGCCATGTTCAGCTACTCAGACCACCCCCTGAACCGCAGTTTCGGGCTGCCCTTTGACTACAATGGGACCCTTGACATCCTTATTGCCCCGGGCCAGAAAGGCATCCTGATCTTCTGGTTTGAGAAGAGCCTGCTGGTTTCCCGAAACGCAGGTGAGCGAGGCCCAGGCTCAGGTTGGGCAAGCACAAGCGGTCATTTTTTTCTCTCCCTGACCTGAGTGGATGACGACAAGCCCATTGTCACTTTGCCATCCTCACTTCGACCCCCCAACCCCCATTTCCCTCCTCCTGGGATATTTAGGCCCTGAAGGCAGGTTCTAAAAGTCACTGGATGCCTAGGGCAGAGGGGCCAAGTCCAGGAACTGCAGATCTTGTTTTGAGGCCTAGACACATGAGCCCCAGCCTACCAGCCCAAGTAAGGAGAAGAGCAAAAGGCAGCCCCCCCAGGAGGAGGTGCTGTCAGGGACCTCTGGGCACAACAGTGGCTGCCAGAGCACCCACAATTGCAGCACGCCCCCTAGTACCAGTCAGCCACCTGAACACAGCTGTTTCCTTCCAATGCAAGAAAAGGGCTTAGGGCTGGCCTGGCCACGGGGGGTGGGTGGGGGGCATTTCAGAAAGAAAGTTCTGATTACATGTTACCTGTATAGTAAAAGGCATCCTGCAGTTCACCTGGTATCCAGTCCATTCCTCAGAGCTCTCACATCAAGAAGATTGGGCGGGGGGGGGGGGGTGTCGCATTTTCTTAAACCTAATGTATTCTATGTGATGTTTTACAGCATTGCATCTCACAGCTGCATTTTCCTTGATTCTTTATCATCTGAGTTGTAAACCGAGGGGCCAGGTGGGCAGCGGGGGATCCCGTGCCTAATACGTGCTCATGTCTCGCGATTTGCTCTGTCATCTCCTAGGTCAGCTGGTCAACCCTGTCCATGTGCGAGAAGGACAACACATCTTGTATTCTTCCATCTCTGAAGCCAACATCACCATCCACAGCGTTGCTGCCAGTGCGTGCCCGGCCTGAGGGTAGCTTTCTAGAAGTGCTTTAGACCTGACTTATTCACCTCTGACCCCCTAGATCCAGCCTGGCCAAAACAGAAACAAAATACGGTTATCACACATTCTGGAACTCGGAGCAGAAACTTTTGTGCCCTTTCACAGTGAAATGGAATGTCAGTTGGATATCGTTTGCTGGGGCTGCTCTGACAAAGCACCCCAAACTGGGCGAATTAGAACAGACATTTATTGTCTCCCAGTTCTGGAGGCCAGAAGTCTGAGGTCAAGGTGTTGGCAGGGCCAGTTCCTTCGGAGGCCTCTCCCGTCGGCTTGCAGACGGCCGTCTTCCCCTTGTGCCCTCCCATCATCTTCCCTCTGTGTATGCCTGTGTCCAAATTTCCCCTTTTTACAAGGACGCCAGTCCTATTGGAGTAGGGCCGACCCGAATGACCTCACCTTAACCGTATCACCTGTGTAAAGACCCTGGCTCCAAATCAGGCCACATCCTGGGGAGGTCCTGGGGGTTAGGGCTTCAACATATCTTGTTTGGAGGGGACACAATTCAGCCCATGACAGATGGCACCCCCAGGAGTTCTTTGCCAGTGAATTGTTGTCCTGCCGCTGGTTCAGTCAGGTAAAATGAAACCCACCAGTGTAATTTTTCTCCTCACATGCTCCTCACTATTTGAGGCAAATAGTGCAGCAAACTGTGGAGTCATGTGACCTTTTTTTTTTTTTTTTTTTGGCCACACAGCATGGCATGTGGGATCTTCCCTGTCCAGGGATCGAACCCGCACCCCCTGCAGTGGAAGCACGGAGTCTTAACCACTGGACTGCCAGCGAAGTCCCCTGTAATTTTTTTAAAGTATTTATTTATTTTTTTATTTGGTTGCACCAGGTCTCAGTTGTGGCAGGCAGGCTCCTTAGTTGTGGCATGCGAACTCTCAGTTGCAGCATGCATGTGGGATCTAGTTCCCTGACCAGGGATCGAACCCGGGCCCCCTGCATTGGAAGCGCAGGGTCTTATCCACTGTGACACCAGGGAAGTCCCACCCGTGTAACTTTTAAGATCCCATATTTCCCTGTTTGCCCATCACTGAGTTACCTCCTACTGTCTATGTCCATTTATCTGTTAAACGTTAATTTATCATGATAGAAAGTAATGATATAAAAGTAATTTATAGGGGCTTCCCTGGTGGCGCAGTGGTTGAGAGTCTGCCTGCCGATGCAGGGGACGTGGGTTCGTGCCCCGGTCCGGGAAGATCCCACATGCCGCGGAGCGGCTGGGCCCATGAGCCATGGCCGCGCTCCGCAACGGGAGAGGCCACAGCAGTGAGAGGCCCGCATACCGCAAAAAAAAAAAAAATGGATCGTAATTTATAATTAATGCCAGTTTGCATGGTCCTTTAAAAGTTTGTTTTTTTTTAAAACATTACAACTATAATTAAAGTCCTTTTGACCAGCTTTTTGAATCCAGGCCCCTCTTTGGCTTCCTAAAGGTCATCACTGTTAGGAATCTGGAAAGTATCTTTTTAGCCAGTTGAAAGCCTCACAACCTATATTAAATATGGACCTGCTGAAAATGTACAGCGTCATCTGTGTAGCTTGTTGTGGTTGCTTTTTTTTTTCCCTTTTCCCCCCATTTTTTCTTTTCATTTATTGAAATAGAGTTGATATACACTATTATATTGGTTTCAGGTGTACTACGTAGTGATTTGACATTTGCCTATGTTATGAAGTGATGAGTCGCAAGGATGGATATACAGCATAAGGAATACGGTTAATATTATTGTAATAACTTGGTAGGGGGATAGATGTTGTGGTTGCTTTTTATGTAAATGGTATCGTATTATCGTTGAGTCATTCTACTGTTTGCCTTTTCCATTACCCATCATTTTCTTTTTTATTGTGGTAACAACACTTAACATGAGATCTACCCTCTGAACACATTTTTAAGTGCACAGTACAGTTTTAAGTATACGCACAATGTGGTCCAGCCGATCTCTAGAATGTATTCATCGTGTGTAACTGAAACTGCCCCATTAAACACGAACTCCCCATCCCCCTCCCCCAGCCCCCACCATCCTACTTCCTGTCTCTATGGATGTGACTCCTCTAGGGACCTCCTGTGAGTGGGACCACACAGTATTAGTCCTTTCCAATTTCCACACATCCTCACCCATACTTGGCTTTCTGTCTTTTTCACTAGAGCCGTCCTGGTGGCTGTGCAGTGGTATCTCATTGTGGGCTCGATTTGCATTTTCCTACTGACTAATGACGTTGAGGGTCTCTTCACATGCTTATTGGCCATTTGTATATCTTTTCTGGAGAAATGTCCATTTAGATCTTTTACTTATTTTTTGATTGGGCTGTTGGTCTTTTTATTACTGAATTATTATATATTCTGGATACAGGTCCCTAATCAGAGATGGGATGAGAATATATATCAGAGATATATTCTCTCCCATTCTATGGGTTGTCTTCTCCCTCCTCTTTTTTTTTTTTTTGCGGTACGCGGGCCTCTCACTGTTGTGGCCTCTCCCGTTGCGGAGCACAGGCTCCGGACACGCAGGCTCAGCGGCCATGGCTCACGGGCCCAGCCGCTCCGCGGCATGTGGGATCTTCCCGGACCAGGGCACGAACCCGTGTCCCCTGCATCGGCAGGCGGACTTTCAACCACTGCACCACCGGGGAAGCCCCTCTTTTTTTTTTAAAAAAACCATGAGTACACATCACTTCCCATGTCTAGAATCTTTAATGGTTCCTTATTTTCTTTTTTTTAATTTTTATTTTTTTATTGAAGTATAGTTGATTTACAATGTTTCAGGTGTACAGCAAAGGGATTCAGTTTCATATCTATATATATAACTGAACATATATATATTCTTTTTCAGATTCTTTTCCATTACAGGTTATTATAATATATTGAGTATAGTTCCCTGTACTATACAATAGGTCCTTTTTGATTATCTATTTTATATATAGTAGTGTGTATCTGTTAATCCCAAATTCCTAATTTATCCCTCCCCCTTTTCCCCTTTGGTAACCATAAGTTTGTTCTCTATGTCTGTGAGTCTATTTCTATTTTGTAAATAAGTTCATCAGTATCATTTTTTTAGATTCCACATGTAAATGGTATCATATGATATTTGTCTTTCTCTGACTTCACTTAATATGATAACCTCTAGGTCCATCCATGTTGCTGCGAATGGCATTATTTCATTCTTTTTTCACGACTGAGTAATATTCCATTGTATATACATATATGACATCTTCTTTGTTCATTCACCTGTTGATGGTTGTTTAGGTTGCTTCCATGTCTTGACTGCTGTAAATAGGGAACATTGGGGTGCATGTATCTTTTTGAATTAGTGTTTTCACCTTTTCTGGATATATGCCCAGGAGTGGGATTGCTGGATTGGTTCCTTATTTTCTAAAGAATAGAGTCCAAACTTGCAAGGATTGCATGCAGGTTTGTGTATCTGGAATCTCATCCCATAGCTTACCACTGCCCTGAGGGATCCCTTTTCTCCATCTAACCGCTGGCTCTCAGCCTGGGGACACTGGGCAGTGTCTGGAGGCATGTGTAGTCATCACGACTCGGGGGGCTCCTGGTATCTTCTGGGTGGAGGCTGGGGCTGCTGCTCCACACCCCACTGTGGCCACAACGGCCCCCCCACAAAGAACCGTCCTGCCCCAGGTGTCAATAGAGCCCCAAACCTTGCTTCTTCTGAAAACTTCCTTGTCTTTTTTATTTTATTTATTTTCGATCGATTGATTGAATGATTGACCGTTTTGGCTGTGTCGGCTCCTTGTTGCGGCACGCGGGATCTTTCGTTGAGGCACATGGGATCTTGCGTTGTGGTGCGCAGGCTCCAGAGCACGTGGGCTCTGTGGTTTGTGGCACTCAGACTCTCTAGTTGAGGCGCGCGAGCTCTGTAGTTGTGGCACGCAGGCTTCGTTGCCCCACGGCCTGTGGGATCTTAGTTCCCTGACCAGGGATCAAACCCACATCCCATGCGTTGGCAGGCGGATTCTTAACCACTGCGCCACCATGGAAGTCCCCATCTCGTCCTTTAAAGAAGAAATTTGCTGACCCCTGGTCTGTATGATGGAATTTGGGGTAATTTTCTAATTTTAATATTTAAAATTAAATTAAAATTAAATTATTAAATTATTATTAAAAATTATAATAATTAATTATATATTATTTATTATATATTATAATAATTATATATTATATAATTATATATAATATATAATATAATTATATATTATAAAATTATAATAATTAAAATAATTTAATTATAATATTATTAAATTATTATTAATTAAAATATTTTAATATTTTACATTTTTGTCCATGGAAACAACCCTTGTTTCAATTTTTGTTCTGTCTTCTTTGGTTTTCCCTAGATGAAAATGAACTGGCCGTTTTAACTCAGGAGAATAATTTATACTATGGAAGCCTGGGAATCCTGTCAAGTTCTCTAATCAAAGTAGGTCAAATCCCGGCGCTACCCGGTTGGTAAGGAATAACGGTCTTCCTCTCAAATGTCTGATCCTTTTTCTTCTTCTTTTTCTTTTTTTCTTTTGTCTGATCCTTTTTCTGAAGAAATTGCTCTAGTTATTAAAATAGTAATAGTATTTTTAATAGCAATAGTGATAACATAACAGTAATTTCAATTAGTTTTACACCTGAAGAGTAGGTGCCTCAACAAAGTGTACTTATGACTTTGCTTGGTTTTTTGGTTTCTTAGGGTTTGGGTTTCTTTTTTTTTTTTTTTTTTTTGGTCTACCTTCTTTAAATATGAATCATAAGAAAAAGGTTACACCCTCAAAAAAGAATGAGAATGAGCTGATCTCAGAAGTCATTTTTTCTCTTAGTTTGCAGACCAAAACATCTGGTCCAAAGAGGCGGTCCTGATGTTCACTGACGTGGGCATGCTTGAGATACTGACCCCGCTCCCTGACTCAACCTCACCAGCTTTTGATTTCCAGAAGTGCCCCGTGAACATCCAGGCGATTCTCATGGATCCCCAACTCCAGGTTGATGTCTGCAAAGTATGTGGTCGTGACCCTATGGATTCATTTCCAGAAAGATGTTAGAGTGTCCATTTCCAAAGGGCCTTTGAGTCCATGGTGATCAGTGAAATGAAAACTCAAAGAAAGGCAACTGTGCCATGTACAGTTTATCGATAAAACACACTTTGTCTAAAACGTCCTTTTATGAGATGATGGTGCTCATAGGTGGGAACAGGGTTTTTTCTTATTTTCTTTTCTTGCCACAGTAACATGTCAATCCCCAGCCCTGAGCATTTTCCTGTGGGTCTTTGAAATCACATGTCTGGCATGTCTGGGAATTGCTGGTTTTATGCCAAGTGCAGGAAAATGAAAGAAAGAGAGAATGAGAGAGAGAGAGAGAGAGAGAGGAAGCCACAGCAAGGCTTTTATGCAAATATTTGGCCACTGAAACTGTTCTGAGAAAGATGGCGTTAGCAAGTAGTGTTTCCCCACCAAAAAAGACAAAGCGACTATGTAGCCTATCGAGATCCTATGGGTGAAAGCTGAAATAGTTGTGAGTCACAAAAATAACACAGTATTGGATAATAAGCTAAAGTATAAAATAAATATACACGAGTCCATACCGATGTAAATAAATGACTGAATAAATAAACGGATGGGAGACACCTCTCCATCACAGAAGAGTTCCAAATAACATAAGTACATACTCTCCCCTCCAGGAGGTGGTGTTGAATGACCCCTGCCTGCGTGTGGACTGGCCTTAGCGATTTGCTTTTAAAGAATAAAGTCTGGGGCTTCCCTGGTGGCGCAGTGGTTGAGAATCTGCCTGCTAATGCAGGGGACACAGGTTCGAGCCCTGGTCTGGGAGGATCCCACATGCCGCGGAGCAACTGGGCCCGTGAGCCATGGCTGCTGGGCCTGCGCGTCTGGAGCTTGTGCTCCGCAACAGGAGAGGCCGCGATAGTGAGAGGCCCGTGCACCGCTATGAAGAGTGGCCCCCGCTTGCCACAACTAGAGAAAGCCCTCGCACAGAAACGAAGACCCAACACAGCCAAAAATAAATAAATTAAAAAAAAGAAAAGAATAGAGTCTGGACAGGGTAAATAGCCTGGCAGATACCACCTTCACCAGGAGACCAGGATGCACACGGGCAATCATGAGTCCTGTTGCCAGGACAGGACATTTCAGTTAACCTTGTCATTCCTTGCCAACCCCAGACCTGGAATCAGAAGCAACTTATTGGTTCCCCTCCTAGCACGGCAGGCAACCAACCCACTGTCTTAAAAATGGGATCAATAGGGCTTACGAGGTGGCAGCGCAGTGGTTAAGAATCCGCCTGCCAATGCAGGGGACACGGGTTTGAGCCCTGGTCTGGGAAGATCCCACATGCCGCAGAGCAACTAAGCCCATGCGCTGCAACTACTGAGCCTGTGCTCTAGGGCCCGCGAGCCACAACTACTGAAGCCCACACACCTAGAGCCCGTGCTCTGCAACAAGAGAAGCCACCACAATGAGAAGCCCACGCACCGCAACGAAGAGTAGCCCCCGCTCTCTGCAACTAGAGAGAGCCCACGCACAGCAACAACAACAACAAAAAGGGGATAAATAAAAGGCAAGATGCAAGCATTTCTCCTCCTCTCCTTCACACCCTTGTAATGGGTCAGCACAGGGAAAGGGTCTCTTTATAAAATTATTCCGGTGAATACATGAAAACAAAATGATAAGGTATTGCCCTGTGGCAACCCCAGTGTCGGAAAAGAGAGACAGCGGGCCATTACGTGCCACCTACGGAATGTCATTCACCTGCTGGGTCTTGCCAACTCGATCCCACCGTAATCTGATGGATCCAGCCACCAACATGCCAAAAAGGCAGAGCACGTAGGAACGTGTGTCCATCTGCCCCAGGGAAACCCAGACAGTGGGAAATCTATAGGTCCCACGGTCTGGGTTCTTCAAAGATGCCTAGAAATGAAAATGATAAGGGAGGGAGGGGAAGCTGTGGATTGAAAGAGACTTAAAAAGACAAAATGTTCGCCAACAGAAAAATTATATCATCTAGGGATGCACGCTTGGCAATAATTCTAGGAAGAAACGCAAGCAGGCAATTACTGCAAGAAGTCAGGCAGGGAGTGGAGGGGCCAGGGTACTTCGGGAGAGAAGAGGGGCTGTGTCTGGGGGTGGGGGGAACCTTGAGGGTCTTCTGCGGGTGCAGGGTCTAGCGGCGAAGACAGTGGCTTGAGTGACAGCCCAGGTTGCTGCGCCCAAGAGACTGGAAGGTTCCATCCCTGGGGAGCCCCCTCCTGCCACTGACCACTTGCCCTGTAGTCTGGGGAACAGAGGCTTGATCTGATGGATTGAATGACTGACTGATGGATTTTTTCTTTTTTTTTTTTTTTTTTGCATTTCTAACTAGGTGGAACTTCTGCAGGGAGAATTTGAAAATAAAATGTATACCATTGATATGAACAGTGAGTTGGAGTTGACGGCCCTCATGATACCCCGGCCCAGCACATCACCCGTCCCACTAGTAAGCATGCTTTATCTGTTTGACAAGTGTTTCTGACACCTGGCATCCCTAGCAGCCTTGGCCTCACGTCCTGTGCCCACAATTCCCAGGCTCTGGAAATTCCCTGGCATCCCCCCGGAAGACACGCTCACCCAGGAAGCCCCTAGAAACTCCCCTTCTTCCTCACTAGGGTCCACATGCCTGGCCGTGGCTGTGCACCTGCCGGCCCAGCCTCCTCTCCCACTCCCTCTGTGCCGGCTCTCCACCCGTCTTCGGAGCTGCCCCAGAACCTTTCCAAAAATGCCCTTTCCTCCCTCTCAGCTCAGCCAGCGCCGGCTTCCCTCCTGGAGGGGATGCCTGAAAAACAGTGGGCGTTCCTGGAGCTGAAACCCACGTGTCCAAGCCTGGACTCTTGGTGCAAACAATCGAGCTGAAAACAGTGGGGTGGACCAGTGTAAGGATGCAAGGGGATGTCTAGCCAGCTGGGACCAGGGCCCGCGAGGGAGCGCCAGGCTGGCTCTTGCCTTGTGCTCTCTCATCACCCCCCCGCAGGACGGGTCCCTCCGCGCACCAGGGACAGTTCTGGGTCTTGCAGGGTTGCAACCCCAGGCTGTCTGCACAACGGGACTCAGAGCCACAGTTAGGGGGTGTAGATGACAAGGGGTGGGGGGGGGTGCATCTGGGGATGGAGCTGGCAGCTGCGTTTGCAGAGCAAGCTGAGTCTTCAGTTTGAAGGGGGACCGGGGTCACCTGTGGGTGCGCCCCCAGCTGCTCCCCGCCGCGCCTGCTGGCCTGCTGGCCTGCTGGCGCCGTACAGAGCGTGCGTCTCCCATCCCGCCCCCAGGTGATGGTGAGCAACCCCCATTCCCTGGGGCTGCAGGCTGTCATCTACGAGGACGGCTACACCTACGATGGGAACACCAAACACAGGCTGGTGAGGTCGCCCCTCCCCCCCCTCCAACTCGGATCAATAGGAGAGGGGCTCGGCCTTGACCCACTGGGCCAGCCAGGTCCAGCCCCCTCAGGGTGTCCCTCGTCGGACCTCCTTCCTGCTTCCCTTCCTTACACACACCCAGATAAGGTGCTGCAGAATTTTGAGGGGACACAGACCCTGCCCCTCCCCCACCCCAGGCAGGCCGCAGTCCCCCAGAGAGTGAGGGCGTCAGGTGTCACACAGAAGGGGCAAGGAGGATGTGGCGGGGCGCCTGACCCACCCGGGGAAGGCGTGAGACCTGAGTTATCTGGGTAAACCCTGGAATCAGGAGGCAAGCCAGGGCCACCGGGAGGGTCTTGGCCAAATACGGGTCTGGGGGATCCATAGGGCAGAGCCAGGCTCGCAGTCACAGCAGGGAGTTGGGACTTGACCCCAGACCACAACAAACTCTTTGGATCAGACCATGTCACATCACAGCTAAGTAGGAGGGGAAAGTAAGTCACGCCCCGCTGTGGGTCCCCGGGACAAAGGCAGGGAGCTTGGAGCAGGGGGGTCATTCCCATGAGCTTCCAGAAGCCTTTCACGGGCTTAGACCCAGAGGCAGGCTGGGTGGCTCCCGGGTTCCTCCTCCCAACACCCCCATCCCGCCCTCCGTCTCTCCTGAGCCCTGGTTGCAGGACCACCCGGGGCTGCTCCACTGCTGCAGTTGCATTTTCTCTCTTGCTTCCGCAGAACATTTCACTGAGGCAGCAGCAACACTGGGGCAGGGCTGACCCCAACTTCACCTCCAGGTACGTCATCACCGGATGGTAGCGGTGGGTGGCCCCAGGGTGTCCCCTTAGCAGGAGCCAAGGAATCAGGGCTGAGACCCAGACTCCCCCACTCCAAGGACAGTCAGGCAAGAACGATTAAACTCTTACAGGGAGACAAATACCATATGATATCACTTATTTGTAGACTCTAAACTGTGACACAAATGGACTTATTTACGAAATAGAAACAGACTCAGATATAGAGAACAGACTTGTGGTTGCAAAGGGGAAGGGGGAGGTGGGGGAGGGATGGGTTGGGAGTTTGAGGTTAGCAGATGCAAACTATTATAATACAGGATGGGTGAACAACAAGCCCCTACTGTATAGCACAAGAAGTAGATTCAATATCCTGTGATAAACCATAATGGAAAAGAATCTGAAAAAGAATATATATACAGGGCTTCCCTGGTGGTGCAGTGGTTAAGAATATGCCTGCCAATGCAGGGGACATGGGTTCAAGCCCTGGTCTGGGAAGATCCCACATGCCGCGGAGCAACTAAGCCCATGCACCGCAACTACTGAGCCCTCGCTCTAGAGCCCGTGAGCCACAACTACTGAAGTCCACATGCCTAGAGCCTGTGCTCTACAACAAGAGAAGCCACCACAGTGAGAAGCCGGCTCGTGGCAACTAGAGAAAGCCCGCGCGCAGCAACGAAGACCCAACGCAGCCAAAAATAAATAAATAAAATAAATTTTTTTTAAAACAATATATATATATATATGTATAACTGAATCACTTTGCTGTACAGCAGAAATTAACACAACTTTGTAAATTAACTATACTTCAATAAAATAAATGTTTTTAAAACTCTTAACAAATGGTAGTTTCTCAAAAAATTATATATATATGTAAAAGAAACACCGTGTAAATAACCTCTGAATCAAAGAATTCAGCTCAAATATATTCAGAGAAAAAATGTATAGCCCAAGCACTTTTATTATGAGGAGAAAAAATGGACCTAGTGATAAATAAACTAAATATTTAACATAAGGACCTAGGGGGGCAACAAAAAGAAATTATGGGAAGGGAATGAACCATGATACAATACGGAATGTATTAAATAGAGAACAAAAAGACAGCATAGAGTCAAGACGTAAGATAAAGCTGGTTCTACAGAAGACACCACAATCCTGATGGAGAAAAGACAGAATTAAAATGAACAATAGGAATGAAAAATGAAAATAAAAGTATGGATACCGAACCTGTTCAAAGAACAATGAGAAAACATTATATGCAGCTAGGTGATAATAAAACTGGGGCTCAGATGCTCTTTTCAATAAGTAATTATATATAAATTAACAAAACTGACTCAAGAAGAGGTAGAAACTAGAGGGAGGGTGGCGCCACCATGTGTGAGCAGATGTTCTTGGTCAATATTCTGGACCGACTGGATGAACAGATGAATGAATGAATGGAGAAATGGATGGGGGGATGGGTGGATGGATGGGTGGATGGATGGGTGGAAGGATAGATAAATGAATGGGGGGGGTTGTCGATGCTTTTTACTGCAATAACACACACTCCCATTGCCTTGCAGCATAAAGAGACCCACGATATCAACCATCACTCTCGACATAGCCAACAAAGAAATTTCATGCTTGGATCTTAAGCCACTGGTATGACCAAAACTTTTGCTGTCCCATACTCTTTTTTTTTTTTTTTTTTTTTTTTGCGGTACGCGGGCCTCTCACTGCGGTGGCCTCTCCCGTTGCGGAGCACAGGCTCCGGACGCGCAGGCTCAGCGGCCATGGCTCACGGGCCCAGCCGCTCCGCGGCATGTGGGATCCTCCCGGACCGGGGCATGAACCCGTGTCCCCTGCATTGGCAGGCGGACTCTCAACCACTGCGCCACCAGGGAAGCCCCTGTCCCATACTCTTTGTCCTTAATGTTAAGACTGATGACAGCAGGCCTTGGCTGGCTTGTCCCCTAGGGGCTGGCTAAGCTCACACTCAGGATCTGGAAATGGAGGTGATTCTGCCCTGGTTGCCAAGGTGACTGCCCCTTCCCCATCGTCTTCCCCCAGGGCTGTGAGTCAGGACTCACCAACCTCGGAGCAGGTGTACTAGCTGGGGGTTATCAGATGGCGGGACCTTAGCGGTGCCCCATAGATCAGGCAGGCTCTTAGGGTTTGACTCTGTGAGTCCCAGGCACCTGGACACCGCATTGCGACCCAGGCGCAGGGTTTCTGGTCCCGGCTGCGTCAAGTGCGCCCCCTCGTGGGCTTTCATGGTGCCCTCGCTGAGCGGGGTCAGCATCCTCATCCCCTCCTTGTCTCTCCACCCATCCCCCCGCCGATGCAGACAGCCCTCATTTCAGTCGGTTGTGACCTGGAGAAGAAGATCGTCATTCAGAAGTGAGTATGTCGATATGGGGTGGGGAGGGGGTGGCGAGGTGGGGAGTGGGGACTGGATGAGATGGTCACCATTGCTTCACAACTGCTAAAGTCGGGTGACACTACTCTGTCTGCTTTTACATATGTTTAACATTTCCATAACGAACAGCTCAAGAATTAATCCTAACAGATTAAGTTAGAGTCTACAGTGGGTGGCTGCCTCCTCCACACCGACTTGGTGAAATTTACATGTTCTCCCTGCTCCCTCATCCTTTGCTCATTCCCTTTCTCCCTTTTAGTCCCTGAGTTCCTCATTTTGATTAAAATTGCTCAGAGAGGGCTTCCCTGGTGGTACAGTGGTTAGGAATCCGCCTGCCAATGCAGGGGACATGGGTTCGAGCCCTGGTCCGGGAAGATCCCACATGCCGCGGAGCAACTCAGCCCGTGCTCCACAACTACTGAGCCTGCGCTCTAGAGCCCGCGAGCCACAACTACGGAGCCCGCGTGCCACAACTACTGAATCCCGTGTGCCTAGAGCCCGTGCTCTACAACAAGAGAAGCCACCGCAATAAGAAGCCTGCGCACCTCAACGAAGAGTAGCCCCCGCTCGCCACAACTAGAGAAAGCCCGTGCACAGCAACAAAGATCCAATGCAGCCAAAAATAAATAAATAAATTTATAAAACTGCTCAGAGATTCTGGGTTTAATCGCCCGCTGAAAATTTGAGGAACTTTGCCTCCAGGATCCATAGTTACTGCGGAGAACGCAGCCATGAGAAACCAAGAAAAAGAAAGGAAGAACCCCTGAAGACTGGCCAAACTGCCACACGGTCTCCCCTTCAGGCGGTGGTGGGCCAGCAAATGGGCGACAGCCAGTTCTGGGGGAGCCCGGATTTGTAGCATTTGCCAACTCCCGTGGTGTAAATGCTCCCATGGAGCCTATAGATCACTACCAAAGTGAGTCTATACTGGCTCATGAAACTCCTGAGGATATAACAGCTGGCTCTCGGAGCTAGTAAGAGCCAGCCTCAACGCTCCACTGCATGGGGCAATAATAAAGTCAACTGATGGTTTTACCAGATTCTCCCCCCAAAAGGGAGACGCTTTATTGAGTCAATAAATGATGTTATCAGTATTTAGAACATATGTGCAGGAAAGTCTTTAAAACAATATTTTCAAAGCTGCTGCCATAAAGAGACTGGGAAAGGTATTTGCCACACGTGTAACTAAAAAAGGACTTGTATCCAGAATTTATAAAGAATTCTTACGAATCAGGAAAAAAAAAAAAAGATAAACGTATAGAAAAAAAATGGGCAAAAGGCTTGAGCAGGCACTCCCAAAAAAGGGGGGGGAAAGGCTGATAAACACGAAAAGGTGTTGAAAAAGTGGTCAATTTCATAGGAAAATGAAAATGAAAGCTACGTTAGAGACCGATATTCAGCACGAGCATGGCAGAATTGACAAAGCCTGGAAAGTAGTACTCTAAGGATGGGAACCCCCTGGCAGCCTCAGGAACCCCCAGACATTGCTGGTGGGCATGTACATTTTTCGGCTGCTTTGGAAAGCACTTCTTTCCACCAGCAATTCCACTCATGCACGTCTGCACTGATCTAAGTTCCAGAATGTTCTCAGCAGCATTATTCTGAATAGCTCCAAGCTGGAAGCAGGCCAACTGAAATGTCCATCGACAGAAGGATGGGTAAACCCAGTGCAGGGTTTTGATACAACAGAACGTCACCGCAGTGAAAACGAACGGGGCAGAATTGCCTGGATGGATCGTACAAACGTGGGCGTGGAATCAAAAGAATACACAGCATGATTCTAGTCTTAAAAGTCCAAAATCAGGGGCATTCCCTGGCAGTCCAGTGGTTAGGACTCTGCACTTCCACTGCAAGGGGCACAGGTTCCATCCCTGGTTGGGGAAATAAGATCCCACAAGCTGGGTGGCACAGAAAAAAAAAATCCAAAATCAGGCAAAAATAAACTACAGTCAGCCCTTGTATCTGCAGGTTCCGCATCCGCGGATTCAACCAGCCAAGGGCGGATGGCGTTTAAGTTCGTGGTTGGTTGAATCTGTGGCCGTGGAACCCGAGGATACAGAGGCCCCCACTATGGGACCTGAGCATCCTCGGATTGTGTTATCTACGGCAGGTCCTGGACCAACCCCCTGCAGATACCAAGGCAGGACTGCATGTTGCTTAAGGATACATGCACAGATGGTAACAGTACAAAGAAACACAGGGAAAGGATTGTCTCAAAAGTCAGGACACCCAGCTCCCACATCTCCATGTGTAACATCATTCTCCAATACAAGGAATTAGGGCTCCTTGGCGAAATGGCTGATTCTAGGCCAGGCAGGGAAGATTCAAGATGAGCCTGGAGGGGCTTCCCTGGTGGCGCAGTGGTTGGGAGTCCGCCTGCCGATGCAGGGGACACGGGTTCGTGCCCAGGTCCGGGAAGATCCCACATGCCGCAGAGCGGCTGGGCCCGTGAGCCATGGCCGCTGAGCCTGCGCGTCCGGAGCCTGTGCTCCGCAACGGGAGAGGCCACAACAGTGAGAGGCCCGCGTACCGCAAAAAAAAAAAAAAAAAAAAAAAAAGATGAGCCTGGAGCATCTTGGAGAACCAGAAGGTAAGAAAGGGCTCAAAATCCAACCAATGGGGAGATAACATATGTTAAAGGGAACAATTCACAATTCTTTGGTCCCGCATGGGTTCAGGCAGCTTCTCACCATCTTTTGTTGCTCACAGTGAAATCTCAGCCTGTTACAATGGCATCCTCGACCCCGTGGCCCTTCAGGACAACTATAGCTACGTCATTGAGAGGTGAGCCCCCCCCCCCCCACCGCCAACACACACACATGAACCAAAGGCGAATCAAGAATCATTATTTAAATTTTTATTTATGTATTTGGCCGCACCGCGCCAGCATGCGGAATCTTAGTTCCCCCACCAGGGATTGAAACCCCCTGCAGTGGAAGCTCAGAGTCTTAACCACTGGACCCCCAGGGAAGTCCCAAGAATCATTTTTAAACCGTAATGGAAAAGCAAACAAATTTTTTTTGAAGAAAGGAAAAAAAGAATCGTTTTAAAATGGATACCCTGCCAATTGATATCCAGCCCACAGGGAATCCGAGGGAGCAAGCAGACAGGTAGGGAAGGCGGCTGGGCCTTCGGGGAATCAGTGTGATGTGGCAGGGCCCCTGGCCCAGGTCTGCACAGGCTCTGCCACCTGCTGGGCCAGCTTTCAGACCCCTCCCCAGCCTGCCACCAGCTCCTGGAGCCCGGTCCCCTATTCATCCCAGCTAGCGGAGTTGGCCAGACACTGTCCAGCCAAGGCACGAGGGGGTGGCCGGCCAAAGTGACCCCCTCTGCAGGGCGGCACGGACAGCCCCTCCCACACTGGTGCACACCACCAGCCCCCTGGCACGGGAAGACACTCGTGGGTCTTATATGACGTGACCCTCCCCCCTCCAACACAAGCCAAGAGTCCGTCCCCCATCCAGACCCACGGCCCAGACGGAAACTGGCCCTGCTGGACTTGCCAACCAGTGAGGCTGCAGCCAGAGAGCCTGGGGGCATGAGAGTGTGTGAGTCAGGGTCTCCAGAGAGAGAGAAGCCCCAGGATGTATGTGTGAGACAGAGAAACACAGAGGCACAGAGAGACAGAGACAGAGTGACAAAGACAGAGATTTATTTTAAGGACTTGGTTCCCCGACTGTAGAGGTCTGGTGAGTCCACAGTCTGACGGGGGAGGCTGGGGGCTGGCAGCTCAGGGAAGAGTTGCAGTTCTAGTTCAAGGCCATCTGCAGGCCGACTTCTTTCTTGCTGGGGGAGGCCCATGTCTGTTCTACTCAGGCCTCCAGCTGCACCCACATTAGGAAGAGCACTGCTTTACTGATTTCAATATTAACCTCTGCCCCAAAGAAGAGCCTCACAGAAACACCCAGAATCACATCTGACCACAGTCGAGGTGCTGTGGCCCAGCTAAGTGGACCGGAATGTCAACCACCGCAGGGGTCCCAAGGTCATTTCGACCAGGACTCTGAATCCCCCGCTCAGACACGCCTCCACGATCGTGACCCCATGTGCAGGGAAGAAGCGGGGCTGTGGGTGGGTGGACGTCCGGGTGCCTGGCGGGAGCTCGCCCGTGTCTGTGTCCTGCTCTCCCACAGGGAAGCCTACGACCCCAGCTTCCGGGGTCAGAAGGCCACGGAGGACCTGGAGGTGCCTTACCACTACGAGAAGCTGGGCTGCCCCATCCTCGTCTACTACGACACCCCATGGAAGCCAGTGGTGGAACTGTGAGGACCCACCCCCCAGTCCACCACCCCGCCAGCCCCCCGCCGCCCTCACCATCATCACAGGCCCCCAGAGCCCCCTCCACCCCTTTGCTCTGGCCGCATCCTCTCCCTGCCTTTTCCCTCCGTAGCTCTCAGCTCACACATTCCCGTCCCCTTGCCCGTCTTAGCTCTGCGGCCTTAACAAAACACCACAGACTGGGGAGCTTAAACAGCAGACGCTGACTTTCTCACAGTCCTAGAGGCCGGAAGTCCAAGTTCAAGGTGTGGGCAGGCTGCTTCCCCCAGGCCTCTCTCCTTGGCCGCAGAGGCTGCCACTTCCCGCGGCATCAGGGCCCACCCTTATGACCTCACTCAACTTCGATTGCCTCGTTAAAGGCCCCACCTCCAAATCCAGTCGCACGGGGGTTAGGGCTTCACATAGGAATTTGGGGGACACATTTCAGGCCATGCCACTCGCTCTGCCCCCTTCCATGGATTCTGTCTTCCTTCATTCCGTCTCCACCCCCACACCGCCCCCCCCCCGCAGACCACTGCACTAAATAGTTGTTGACGGACTGAACGGTGGTAGAAACCACTCACACGTGGCAACACTTAGGTTCATTAGAATGTCACGTGTTAGGTCCTCGTGGCCTTAGTCCCACACCCAGGTGAGACTGTGGGCCGGGCACACCCCTAACGCAGAGCTGCCACGTGGTGGGGTGCCTGCCGGCCTGGGGTGAGGAAGAAGGGAAGGGTCCCATCAGAGGAGAGGTGTAAGCCCCAACCTGGCAGGAGACAAACGTGCATCCAAAAATAAGTTTTGTTTTTCTTTTTTTTGGCCCCTGCGTCTTGCGGGTACCTTAGTTCCCCGTCCAGGGGTGGAAGCCGGGTACGCGGCAGTGGAATCCCAGACCCCTAACTACTGGACCACCAGGGAATTCTCCCCCAAATAAGGATTTAGAAAAACCTTAATTCACCGCCCTAAATGTATACCTCTGGAATGTTTACAGGTGTCAAAAAATAAGCAACCCCCAGTCCCCGACCCCGACCCCGTCAGCGTCCTGTCACCACCTGCCACTGCATATCCGCGTTGACTGTCCCAGAAGTGCCAGCCTGGTGGGCGGTGGGGGTGGCCCTGCCCTGCCACCTCCCACCACCCCCAGATGGTCTCACAACACATCAGGGCCCCCAGCCTCCCCCACCCCTGACGGCCCCCCAGGAGCCTCACCTGTGCATGGTGTGTCCCAGGTGGAGGGAAGGAAAGTTCCAGGAGGTGGTCAAGGCCGAGTACGTCCTGCTGGAGGTGAACGGGCTGTTCACGTACACGTACTCCCTGACGGCCGACATGGCCCTCTGCAGTTCCCAGCCGCAGAACTGGACCACCATCGCCAAGACGGCCGGCGACAAAGGGCCCTTCGCCTGGGACCGAGAGGTAGGGCCTGCGTTCTGATTATTCCCAAAACAGGTCGCAGAAGGCGACGACTGGTCAGGCCCACTGTGTGTTGGGGGCCGACTCGGTCTGTCCGGGCTGCTGTAAAGATCACCATAGAGCCTGTGGCTTGTAACAGCAGCATTGGTTCCTCACGGTTCTGGAGGCTGAGTCCAAGATCAAGGCGCCAGCAGATTTGGTGTCTGGTTCCCGGGTGGTGCCTTCTGTGTCCTCACACGGCAGAAGGGGGGAGGGAGCGCTCCTGGGTCCCTTTATAAGGGCGCCAATCTCCTTCAGGAGGGCTCCACCCCCAGGACCTAATCACCTTCCAAAGGCCCCGCCTCCTAATACATCACCTTCTGGGGTAGGTTTCGGCATATGAATGGGGGGGGGGCGATGCAGGGCAGACATTCAGTCCCTGGATGGGGCGTCAGGGGATGGAAATGTAAGACGCACAAACTCTTTGGGAATCTCTCCCAAGGGAATCGGAGACGATCGGAGGTGTAGGGACGAAGGCGCTCATGGAGCACACTGCTGATGATGCGCAAATTTCTGGAACCATCCAAATGCCCATTATTTAAGGGGCTGATTATACTTACGGTCCGTTCTGCTCAACGAGCGTTTCTATCACGAACGTTGGTTGGTACACGATTGACAAATAAGGTTATGGTGTCAGTGAAAGGAAGATATCGCATTGTTCCTCTGGGGGTGGGGGGGGCTTCTGGCGCATATTAATTAGTTTCCATCCACCCTCAGCCTCTCAACGCCGAGGGCAAGAACACGGCGCAATGCGGCCACGTCACCAGCAGGGGCGCGCGCGCTCTTCGCGCCCAAAGCCGGTTCCAGCGAGAACTCCCGGCTCCTTAATTTTGTATTTGCTTTCTTAAAAGCCCGCAGCCTCACCCGTTCCTTACACCCCATTCCATCGAGTGAGTTTGGTCATGTATTTTGGTTGGTGACGTTGGTTTTATTTATTTTTTAACCGAGGTGAAATTCACATAACCGATAATGAACGATTTTAAAGCGTGTAACTCCTACAACTCGGGTATGCGTTTTGTGCATTCGCAAGGTTACCCAAACACCACCTCCCTGACCGTTTCTTAAGAAAAAAGAACAAGCCACACACGGAGCTTTGCTTATTTATTATTTTCTGACTGTGCCGGTGTTTGTATTTGCATTCTTTTTATTAGCCCTTTCGTTCAAAGTGGCATGCATAAATTGAAGAGATTGTCCCATTACTTTTTTTTCCCCATCAGCCCTGGTGGCCGATTTTGTAGAACCCTGAGGGTTTTTCTATCAAGACCGAGCCACAATGCCTGCATGTCCAGCACAGTCATTGGACGGGCTGTTAAAAAGCTCCTGAACCGCTAAAACTGAACCACTGAACCACTAAAAACCATGAGGTGGAGCTAACTGTGGCAAATAAATGGTCGTTAGGCAAAGCAGCTGTCTCCTTTTTTATTTCACATAGTTTTTATGCAGCCCAGCTTTTTTTCTTTTACTCCCAAAGGAGTTTTTAAAAAATTTTAATTGTGGTCAAATATGCATAACATAAAATTGACCATCTTAACCATGTTTAAGTGCACAGCTCAGTGGCATTAAACACATTCACACAGTTGGGCAACCGTCCCCACCCTCCATCTCCAGAACTTTCTCATCTTCCCAAACTGAAACTCTGTCCCCATGAAACACTCACTCCCCATCCCCTCCCCCAGCCCCCGGCCCCCACCATCTACTTGCTGTCTCTGTGGCTCTCTCTAGGGACCTCCTGTGAGTGGGATCACACAGTATTTGTCCTGCGTCTGGCTTCTTTCACTGAGCATCATGTCCTCAAGGTTCATCCACATTGTAGCATAGGTCAGGATATCCTTCCTTTTTAAGGCTGGATAACATTCCATTAGTGGGTACGGACCACACTTTTTATCCATGATCTGTCAGTGGACACCTGGCTTGCTTCCACCTTTTGGCTGTTATGAATGGTGCTGCTACGAACGCGGGTGTGCAAATCTCTCTTCGAGACCCTGCTTTAGTTTTCTGGTGTCTCTTCTTATAAGGGAAGTAATCCCATTATAGGGGCCCAACCCTCAGGACCTCATCAAAACCTTATGACTTCCCAATGTCCCACCTCCAAATACCATCCCACTGGGGGATGGGGCTTCAACATACGAATGGGGGTTGGGGACTCGAACATTCAGTGTGAGGCAGGGGCGCGAAAAGTAGGACCTGGTGACGGAGGAAGAGGAGGCAAGCGTCAAGCACGGCCCCCCCAGTTTCCAGCCTGAGCACCTGGGCAGATACTTGCTCAGGGATGAAGCTAGCGGTGGAGGGAAACACACACAGCTTCATTCTACACCTGCTGAATTCAAGGTGCCACCGAGGAGGAGGGAGCCCAGTGGCCAGCAAAACATAGGGAGACAAGTCAGGGCTGGCGTTGGTTTGGAAGTCTTCTGCGTGTTGCGTGGTAACTTAAGGATGTGTCTGCCAAAGAGGCCAAGAGGAGGGGCCGGGGTGGTGGGACGACTGTGCTGGTGGGGACGTGAAGAGGCAGGGGCTCCGTGGGGGACTGCAGGGCTCCAGGCACCTGGGGAACCATCAACAACCGAGAGGAAGTATTGTTGCCGTTGTCGCATCTGAGGAGGGCCAGGTGAAGTCAGGTGTTTGGCACAGCTGAAGTCAGGTGTTTGCCCTCCATCCATTCCCATGGCCCCGGCAGCAGGGCCTGGGGACAAACGACGCCCATCCAGGTGGCCATCCACACCGTGGACACGTTTGCTTTTTGATTCTGACAACGTTTGAACTTTCTCCATAGTAGTACACAGGACAGCTCTTTCCATTACCCAGCACTACAAAACAAATCAGCCCCGAATTCAGTGGGATTTACTGTTTCTCACAAATCCGTGGCTCAGGTGGGCAGCTCCTGTGCCCCACATGGCTTTGGCGGAGGCCACCCGTGCAGGGGCATCAAGGTCTTCTCACCCGTGTACAAGGCTTCTGTTAGGGACATGGCTCTCCATGTGGCCGCTGGGCTTCTGGGCCCAGAACATTGTTGAAAGCAGGTTTGGGGTTCTGCCCAGATGCTACCTCTTGATGGAGAGCTGTGTCCACACTAGAAGGGGAAAGGAAGAGCTTCCTCATTTTACAGTTGCTTGTGGGAGGGGGGCGGAATTCCCTGGCGGTCCAGTGGTTGGGACTCCGCGATTCCACTGCAGGGGGCACGGGCTCCACAGTCACAAATCGGCTGGCCTGCCCAGCGGGCACTTGGTCCTGGACTCACACCCATGGGTGCTGGTGGGTGGTGGCACCGGTGGGGCCGTGTGTGCGGCGGTAGCACCTGTGGGCTGGCACGGTGTTCCCCGGCCCCCGGGGCCAGCAGGCATGTCTCTGTCCTCCTCCCCAGAATTATGTGAGCTGCCACGACCCTAACAACAACGCACCCCTGAGATGGCCCAAAGTCCCGTATCAGATCCTGGGAGGCCCGACAGAGAACAAGGTCGTTTTCGACCAAAGAAACGGCATCTACATCTTCTTCATTTCCATCGTGGACCCATACTACAGGTGAGTCGCCCTGTGCCGGGGGCCTCTGGGGGAACAGCAATGACCAGCAGCCCTGTCCCTGCCCTCAGGGACCAGAGTCACACTCATGCCATGTCCAACAGGTGGGGTGCAGGGGCCGGTGTAGACTGGCTCCCAAACACTGATCATTAGATATTCAGGGATTTTGCAAGCCGGTTGGCTTCCCGCTGGCAGCTGGAGTACTGACACCATGGAAACCGACACTCATTACAGGCCGGCCCGACCCTGCCCCAGGAGCTGGCTGTCCATACTCGCCACCCACTGTGCTGTTCAGATCATTAACGTCTCCCACTGGGAGGGGGAATATGGGCGGCATTCTTCCCCGCTCCCCCATCACCTATCCCTTCCAGACGGACACAAAGTCCACCTCCAAAAGCGCGGGGAGACCCTGCCTTCCCTAAAGGTCCCAGACCCTGGACCAGCTCTGGGACGCCACAGGCGGAAGGCACCGGGGTGGGGATGCCCAGGGGAGAGAGGGGTCTGCCTGCAAGGCTCATCCCCTGCTCTCCCTGCACCTTGCCTCCAGCAGAGCCCCCAACGACTTCCCCCCCCTTACCTGGGTGTCCTTCCCTCCATCCTGCCATTCCCACCTGCTCGCAGCCACCTGAGGGACGCTTGTGGCCCCCCTCACGCCCCCCACTCCGCGTCCACCGTGATGAGTGCTTTGTTGGTCTCTGCTGCCCGCCCCCCAGACTGAGCCTGGGCATGGAGGGGGTGGGAATCCCTTGTCTCCAGAGCAGGGGACCACAGGGGTCCTGGGGAAAAATATGGCCTCTGCTAAAATATGTAAGATGTTAAGGAAAAACCCAAACGAACTTTTTGGCCAACACAATACAGAGACGACTGCAGTTATAGAGGATAGAAGTTAAGTGGATATAAATGGAACTCAGTGCCCGGAGTCAATGCTCCAGGCCCAGCTCTTGTCCCTGTGAGTTTTAAAACGTTTGCTGGGGGAATTCCCTGGCGGTCCAGTGGTTAGGCTCTGTGCTTTCACTGCTGAGGACCTGTGTTCGATCCTCGATCGGGGAACTAAGACCCCGCAAGCTGAGCAGCGTGGCCGAAAAAAAACAAAAAACAAAAAACCAGTTTGCTGGGGTGAAGGGTGAGGCCCCCAAAGGCGGTGCCCCACGGCCTCTCCCTGCCCGCCCCTCGCAGCTACTGTCACCTGGAGACCACATTCAGCGTCTACGTCTATGGGGCCTTCCCACTGCCCATCTTCCCGCCTGAGATCACCATCGTCCTGCTCACGGGGGCCACCCTGCTGTCCGTATGGCTGGCCTACCTGATCCCCGAGCTGCTGCACACTGAGCGGGGCCTCAGGGTCAAGGGCTTCTGGGTCAGGCTGCGCAGGAGATGCAGGAAGTCTTGTGCGTGTGTCTGGGCCAGGTGCTGAGCACGCCCGGGGCGTGGAGGTGGGGTGGCAGGGTGGCGGGGAGTGGGCAGAGTTGTCTTGAAATAAAGCGTTTGGTAAGAGAGCCGGTAGCAGCGGGTATCACTCATGGTTTGTGGTTTTTCTACACCCACCTGCCCCCCTCAACATTCTGGCGCCAGAGTCCCTTTGAACTACGGCACCTACGTGGGCTGTTAACAGTAAGGAGGTGGGCAGCCCAAGTCCTAGCGAACACGAGCTTTTGGTGAAATGAGCCCGCACCGGCATGTGGTGGGAGCACTAATCGGCAAGCCCCAGAGATGCATCGGACACTTGACGTGTTCTCTTAGAGAAACATGAGACCCAAGGAAAAGGGCGGGGGCTGCAGAAGACGGGGACGGGGGGTGGGTCCACCTCTGTTGATGAGCCCTGACATATACACAGACCGACACGCTTACGTGTGTTTTGTAATGTCCACGAATAAAATTTGGAAGCATAGCACATATTTTACATGTACCAGTGTTATGCATACATACGATGCACACACGTGCATGTACATGTGTGTGCAGAGGTGTGTATACATACATGTATATAACATGTAGGTGCGTAAGGCATACACATGCACGTGTGTGGTGTGTATGTGTGAGTGTGCCTGTGTGTGCATGTACATGCATGTTGCCTATGTGCAGATGTGTACATGCATGCACATGTATGTTTGCGATCTACATGTGTGTGCATATGTCTATAATACACGTTCATGTACACATGTGCATGCATGCGTGGGCGATGTGTATATGTCACATACGAGCACTGTATAATGTGCACACATGCGTGTAGATACCATGCATGCCCAGTGTACATGCGTGTATGCATGTGTACAGATACGTATATGCACATATGAGTACACGTATAGGTGTGCATACAATGTACACATACGTGTATATGTACGTTTGATCAGTCTATCCACCTGTTCAGAACTTCCCTCTCCCACACTTCATTCAAACCTCAGGTGGCATGGGACAGCTGTCTCATTCTAGTGAAAACTTTCTCATTAACTTTTCTGATCACTCTTAGGTTAAAAGAACACATCTGACGCTCATTTAAACTGCCCAATACTGGGAATTCCCTGGCGGTCCTGTGGTAGGACTCTGTGCTTTCACTCCTGGGGCCTGTGTTCAATCCCTGGTCGGGAACTACGATCCCGCAAGTGGCTCGGCCAAAAAAAAAAAAAATTGCCCAATACGGTCTCCACCCAGTCATTAAAAACCTCCACTCCCGGGCTTCCCTGGTGGCGCAGTGGTTGGGAGTCCGCCTGCCGATGCAGGGGGCGCGGGTTTGTGCCCCGGTCCGGGAAGATCCCACATGCCGCGGAGCGGCTGGGCCCGTGAGCCATGGCCGCTGAGCCTGCGCATCCGGAGCCTGTGCTCCGCAGCGGGAGAGGCCACATCAGTGAGAGGCCCGCGTACCGCAAAAAAAAAAAAAAAAAACAGAAACAGAAACACGTCCACTCCCACACCCACTGCAGTGGGCAGTCACCTCACCCGCACCTCCGGGGGCTGCCTGGTCCACCTTCCACGCCTCTCTGGAGGGGACGGGTTAGGCTGTCAGGTGATACTCGTTTCACGACCCTCGGCCCACATTAATCTTAAAGAAAACCAAGCCCATCCTGTCGCATCCGCCTCGTTTGCCAGGGCCTTCCCTTCTTGGGGGTACTTCATATTTGTCTCGAAAATACCCCTAACACGGTTGCAGGCACAGCAGGCTCAGAGGGAAGTGAGGGAAGGGAGCTCCTAGCTCCTCCAGGCCCGCATCCTGTTCACAACACAGACAGGCGATGATCCCGGTACAGCCCAGCCTGGCTGGCCACCTCGGTCTCCGAGCCCTGGAACCCGCAGGCTCAAGGCGTGGTGCCGGCAGCCAAGACCCCCTGCCCACACGCGGCCACCTCCTGGGTCCTAATCAAGCGCCCGGGGTGCCCCAGCAGGGAAGGTCCCTGAGACCCAGCCCAGGGCCTGGGGCAGGAGGGCCCCTTCCTCTGGCAGGCAAGGGGCGGTCCATCTCTCCTTACCTCCTTAGGTGTCACTGAGAAACCGACTCACCCCCTTCAGTCGCCTGGAGTATTTCAGGGGAGGGTGCGGCTGGCAGCTGCCCTGGGCTCTCCAGAAGCGAAAGGCAGACGAGAGCCTGGCCCAGGGTACAGCGGGGAGGGAGCTCCGTGGACTGGAGAGGGAAGCAGCTGGGGCAGGAGGGAACAGGTGTGAGCACTGAAGCTCCCAAACCACCGCAAGCCCGCCCTGTGCCCGCCCCCCACCCCCACCCCGGGAAGCAGAACCCAGGTGTGGCTGGGCCCGAGGCGGAGACTCAGCACCCGGGGCCTGGCTGGATGCCCATCCTGGGACAGGCACGCCCACCCTGGCCTCTGGCCCCCAGCTGGGGGGATGTGAAGAGGCAGGGGCTCCGTGGGGGACTGCAGGGCTCCAGGCACCTGGGGGACCATCAACGACGAGATGTCACAATGCCGCTGCTGCAGGTGCACTCTGCACGCCCCAACACGTGCATGCCCGTTTGGGTCACCCGTGTGCCAGGTGGACACCGTTTCCCACATGCCTGCCCTGCCCCCACTCTCAGACCTCCACCCAGCACTTGCCTCTGCACCCCAGGCCCCCCAGCTCTCCGCGTGAACACGAGCGGACGCCTTCCCATTCACCATCGGCGACACCCGCCCCTCCACCTGGGCTGAGGCCGAGCTCAGCCCGCAGGCCTCTCCCCAGGCCTCACCCCGCTTGCTGCTGTGTCTCCAGGCAAGTTCCTGCCCATCTCTGGGCAGATCTGACTTTCCCCATCAAACATGGAGGTGAAATCCTTGCGGTGCAGGAGTCCGGGCAGTGTCTCCCCACCTCCTAGCAGCCCCCCATCCCTGCCGGCTGACTTGGATTTTCTGGTGCTAGGAGACGAGGGATTGTCCCGAACCCCAAGTCTAGGGCTCCCCGACTCTACTCTGGAAGCCCGGCACCCAGAAGGTGCCAGGGTCCTGAGGGGCCTCACCACGTGGCCTGGGGCCCGCTGGACGACAGGGCGGGCAAGGGGACAGCCCACGGCCCCCGAATGCCACCGACCGGACACTGCGCAAACAGCTCAAATCCGCTTTAATGGGGGGCGGCTCCCAGGTCCTGCCTGGGCCCCAGTGGGGTGGCGCTGGTGGGGACCACAGCCTGCTTGCCCTTGCTGCCCTGCCTCCCCTTCCTGGCAGTCGGGTTGCCGGCCTTCCTCTTGCCGGGCTTGGCGGTGGGGGGCACCCCCGGGCAGGGCGGCGGCTCCTCGTCCAGCGCCTTTAAGTTGTAAAAGAAGTCCATGTCGGACACGATATCCAGGACCTCGGGCACGCTGTAGTCCGAGGACAGCAGCTCGTCGGGCAGGTGCAATGAGCGGATGTCGCTGAACGAGCCGTTCCCACTGCCCCCGCTGTTGGGCAGGGCAGGCCCAGGGGACTTGCATGGGGCCCCGGCGGGCTCGGAGCCGCCCGGCAGGCAGTCAAAGAGCTTCATCGCGTCCTCGAGCATCACCTTCTTGGGCGGCGTGAAGGCCCTGGCCACCTCAGGGGTCCTGGCCTCGCCTGGCCCCAGCGGGGCCGCCTTGGGCTCGGTGGGGCCCGGCGGGTACAGCAGGCTGGGCCCGGCGCCAGGGGGCGGCTCCTTGAAGGTGAAGGTCAGGGGCTCGCCGGGCCCATCCAGCTGGGTCAAGCGGCCCCTGAGAGGGCCATAGGCGCCAGGGGGCAGCGTGGCCTCGGCGGGCAGCGTGATGAGCAGCGGGGGCAGCTCGCTCTCCTTGGGGGGCAGCAGGGGCGCCAGGCCTTGCTTGACCAAGGCGGGGGGCACTCCGTCCCCTACGAAGCCCAGGGCCTCGGGCCCGGGCCCCTCGGGCGGGAAGCAGGGCATGCGGTACCGGGGCCCCGCGGGAGGCGGCTGGTAGTGGGGTAACAGTGGGGGCGGCACCGGGGCCCTGAGGCAGTGCTGTGCGTCCAGGAAGTAGGTGCCCGGCGAGGCGGGGCCCCTGGCCGCCAGCTGGTACAGGGACGACTGGTCGACGTCGGTGGTGGTCCACTCGATTCGGTAGACGCGGGGGTCGAAGAAGCAGCCGCAGGGAGCCATCTGGAAACCTGTGGCCAGGGGGGCGGCCCTGAGAGGGGCAGTCCTGGGACCCGCCTGGGGTGGGGGAGGTCCAAACCGTGGGGCACGTCTGGGGCGTGGAGAACACGGACCAACTTCGGGGTCCATTTGGGGAACAGGCACGTAGGCTTTGCCTTTGGGGCCCTCTCTAGAGGTCAGGGGACCCAGGCCTTGCTCTGGGGGCCCATCTGGGGGGCGGGGACACCGACCTGGCTTTGGGAGACCTGTTTGGGGAACAAGAGACAGGCTTTGGCTTCAGGGCCCCAGCTAGGGGATGATGGACACAGACCTTGGTCCAGGGGTCTCTCTGGAGGACAGGGATTCGGGCCTTGCCTTCGGAGGCGGGAGCCACCTAGGGTCAGGGGTGGGAGCAAGATGCCCCTGCCCGCTCCCCAGTCATCAAGGGTTGGTGGGAGGCCGGTACCTGCTGGAGGAGCTGGAAACACCTCTTTCTCCAGGTTTGGGGGGTGACAGACGTTGGAGGAACCTGTGGACAAAAACAGGCAGCTGGGTGGGGTCCTGAGGCCGGCGGGCAGAGCCCTGGTCCCTGCCCCGATGGGTGTTCCCCACCCTCGTACCCACAACAGGAAGAGGCTCTGTGCAGGCAGAAGCAGGCTGGCTGCCGGGCCCTTCGGTGGCGTCCAGGCTCTGGGGACTGAAGGCTTCTTGGGGAGCGGCGAGTGTGTAGAAGTGTTTGGGGTGCTGCATGGGGAGGCGGGGGCCTGGCCGCGCAGGCCAGGAGGGCAGCAAGTGGGAGCACAGGCAGCCCACCCAGAGCGGAGGCACAGAGTCCTGCGGAGTTCTGTTTCTCCGGTTACTCCAGGCAGCGGATTCCAGGCTGTGGCCGACCCACTGGTCAGGGTTCCGGGTAATGGGGGGGGGGGGGGGGGGGGGGGGGAGGGGGGGGGAAAGGGGGGGGGGGGGGGGGGGGCAGCATGAGACAGTCTCAGGGTCACAAAAGGGGCTGGGTTTTAAAAGAATAAAATTTATTGCCTTTTCATTCCTTGGGGAGCCCGCTGGGCGCTCAGACACCCCCGCCCACCCCTGCAGCTACTTGTAGGCGTTGGCCTTGTGCTTGGGCAGGAAGACGAAATTGGGTGGCACGGGTCCCAGCAGCATCTCACTGTGAGGAGGGCGGGAGCAGGGTCAGGCCTGGGGCAGGGCGGCCCCCAGCCCAGCTGGCCCCACACCCGCTGGCTCCCTGGTGCACTATCTCCCAGGGCCTTGGCGGTTCCCGGGCACCTGATGCGGATCCAGTCGGCCGCCTTCTGGCTGGCCATGAGCGTCTCCAGGTAGTCGCGGCCCAGGTAGTAGGGCGGCCGCTCATTGATCCTCTGCGGGAGCCGCTCCAGCAGGCCCACGGGCACGTACCTGCAGACGGGGGCGCCGGGGATGGGGTTGGGCCGGGCCTCCCCAAGGCACCCCGCCCCGCCCCACTAATCCCACCTGCACAGGAAGGAGAGCCACTCAAGGAGGAAGCGGCGTGTCTTCTCCACGCCCTGCGTGTCCGAGCCCCAGTGCTCCAGGCCGTAGTGTGCGAAGTCCCGCAGGATGTCCAGGCGCTCAGACGACGAGATGTCCCAATGCCGCTGCTCCTTGATCTCCGTGAACAGCCACGGCTTGAGCAGGGCGCCACTGCGGGTGGGCGGTGGTCAGCAGGCCGGTGGCGGAACCCCAGCCCCCAAACCCATGGTCCCCAACCTCCCGGCCATGCTCACACAACCTTCAAAGCCCAAGAGTTCCAAGCCACAACCCTGAGCCCACAGCTACAGAAATGTCCAGTCCCCCGCCTCAGCCCCATAAGCTGCCACCTCTGACATCTCCCTGCCCGGGGAATAACAGAGCAGTGGGTGGGCAGGCGGGCTGGGGGCACCGGCGTCGGGGACAAACTCAGACGCGCCCTCACCTTCCCCGAGCCAAAGCCTGGGTGCTCAGGGGCAGCCCCGGCTGGTTCTTTGTATCCCCACCCTGAGCACACTTACCGGGCGATCATGATCCCAGCGACGCCAGTCTGCATGGCGCGGTTGGCGTCCTCGTACGACAAGATGTCCCCGTTTCCTGAGGGACAGAGACTGGGGCCTCAGGGAGCTGCGTGCAGGTGGGAATGCCGGGGCTTCGGGAGTTCTCGTCAGCCCAGCAGCATTCCCCATTGGGGCAGGAGGGGGCCCAGGCAAGGGGTGGGCCCCGGTGCGTGGCCTCCGGTGGCAGGGGACCCACCGAAAAGGGGCATGGGGCTGGCTGCTGTCACGCACTGCTCGATGTACCGCCAGTCGGCCAGCTTGGTGTAGCGCTGCTCCCGCGAGCGGCCGTGGAGCTGGAGGAGAGGCAGCCAGGTGGGGGGGAGGGGCAGAGGGCGGAGAATCAGACAGAGACAGAGAGAGAGAAGAAGACCCAGAGAGCCCCGGAGAGACAGACTGAGAGAGACAGACAGACAGACGGAGACAGAGATGGAGGGAGAGCCAAAGACCAGGAGGAAGGGGCAGGAAGGGAGGCAATGGTTAGAAAGGGATGCGCCTCGGGAGTCCCAACACCCGCTGTGCCCCGAGACCCACCGTGACCAGCGCAGCCCCCCAGTCCCGCAGCTCGGGCAGCAGCCGGTGGGCCAGATTCGTGCGCTCATGGATACCCGTGCGGAGCTTCACGGTCAGTGGCACGTCCAGCACCTGCGGGGACGGGTGTGGCTGGTGGGGCCCGGGGTCAGGCCGCGGGGAATGGCGGCAGTGGAGGGTGTCTCGGGCTGTACCTGGTTCATGCCGCGGACGATCTGCTGGAACTTGGCTGAGCGGTTCATGAGGGCGCAGCCCCCGCCCTGGGAGAGACGGGCGGTTCGGGCTTAGGAACGCGTGACTCTGGCTGGGCCCGACACCCCCTGCTGTCCTCTCTGTACAGATGGGGAAAGCGAGGCCCACAGGCCCCCACAGGTTCCCCAGGGACTCCGCCCACCCACATTCTGCCCCCCGTGGGGCGCCAGGGTTGAGCGGCTGGTACCTTCTTGTACACGAGGTCGATGGGGCAGCCGACGTTGATGTCCACGAAATCCACCTCGATGGTGCGGTTCAGCAGCTCGGCACACTTGGTCATGGTGTCGGGAAAGGCGCCCTCAAGCTGTGGCGGGTGGCCGGGCAGTGGGTGAGGGGCCCTCCCTGCCTGGCCCTGTGCCAAGGCCAGCAGCTACTGGAGGTGCATCAGGCTGGCACCTGGCCTGTGGCTCAGGCAGGGGGTCTGGGAGGTGAGCCAGGAGAGCCCGGACCTGAACGTGGCTCTGAAACATGGCGGCTGAGAGCCCCTCCTCCCTCCCTCCTTCCCTCCCTCCCTCGCTCGGGGCTGCACCGACCTGGACACCGAAGACATCCTCGCAGGGGTGGCGTTTGAGCAGGGCCCACTCAGACGTCTGGCCCTGCAGCAGGTTGATGCACACAGCCATCTCCCCGCACGTCACATCTGCCCCAAAGCGCTTACAGACCCGCCGGAAGGGCAGGTTCCCGCACTGACGACAGCAGGGGACAGAGTCACATGTGAGGGCACGGCAGGCAGGGACCCCAGACACCCTCCCAGGCCCCAAGCCCCCAGGGCGGGGAGGCAGTGGGTACTGCTGGGATGACCACGCTGCCAGCTCCCGGCCCACCTCACTGTGGGTCCTACCGTGGTGAGGGGAGCAAGGTACAGTTTGCCACTGATGTCCAGCTGGTGGGAAAGAAAATGCACAATGAACCTCCATCCTCCAACGTGGCTTTCAAGGCCTCTCAAGCCTCCAGCCTCCCCAGGTCTCTGCCCCACATGCTTTGATCTGCCCCAGTCAGCCTGGATCCCTTTCACCGCAGTGCCTCCGCACAGGCCAACCAATCCCTGCACCAGGAATGTTCTTTTCTCCATGTTCTCCTCCACTAGAAACTTCTACTCAACTGTCAAAACCCCAGTCCCAATGCCCTCTCTTCCAAGAAGCCTTTCCCACTGCCCCCCTCTGCCACAGCCTGGACCCTCCAGAGCTGGGAGTGAGTGTCCATCTCTATCTGCCCCCAACATTGCTAGTGTCCTCTGCAGGAACCCCATGACACGTACCCGCTTCTTCTCACAGGGCTGCAACCTGACTACATCCTCATCTGTCAGGGGCCCGCAGGTCCTTAAAGGGCCCCTGGGAGGGGGAACGGTGCCCGGCCCCTGGGGGGCCTGCTGGGCGTCACAGTTGTCCTGCCCTGGGGCACCCTCAGCCTCCATGACCTCGGGGACAGTGGCTTTGGGAGTGGGGCCTGGCAGCTGGCCCTTGCTCAGCTGGCGCAGGGCCTGCTCTGCACGCTTGAAGTGGATCTTGCGCTTTCGCAGTTGCTGCTGCAGGACCTTGTCCAGGCCATTGCGGATGGGCGGGGCCTGGACCAACCCCTCCTTCACCAGATTCTGGCCCTCGGGCCCCAGATGGGCCCCGGCAAAGCGGCAGGTCACACCATAGGGGCACCTGCCGAAGGTCTCAAAGAGCACACAGTGGGGGCCCAGGTCAGCTGGCTTGGTCTCCAGGTAGCGGCCCACGTCGTGCAGGAAGCGGCAGCGGTCGCCATAGAAACACTTAGCGGCGGATTCCTGCAGGGAAACAGGGAGGCAATGAGGGAGGACAGGGAGATGCTGAGGCAGCCAGGCAGCCTGGGTTTGAACCTCAGCTCTCTCCCCTCCTGACTGTGTGTCCTCAGACAAGTCAGTAACCTCACCAAACCTCAGTTTCTTCACCTGGAAGATGGAAACGATAACGATACTTACATCATAACGTCATGAAGATTGAATGGGGGGCAGAGAGGCTCACACTCAAGGCCTCTGGGACTTTCTGGAGACAATGACACTCACCTGGACCAGGGAGGGGCAGAGCTTGTTCTTGTCATAGTGGGTGGGCTTCACATGGGGCCGGCATTTGTTCTGACCCCGGGCCCTCTTCTGGGCCTGTGGCTGCTCCCCAGGCTCAACAGCCTCCTCTGTCTGCCTGTCCTCTGTCTGCCCATCCTCCAGCCGGATCCGCTTGGCCTCAGGCTCATCCAGGTCATTGCCAGCAGGGTCTCCAGCCTCGGTTTCCTGGCTGGGCTTCTCCTGCCCTTTGGCTTCCAGGAATTCATGGAAGTGCTCCTTGGTGGTTAGGTATCTGCCAGCAGAAGGGCAGGGGAAAGGAGGGCTTGTGGAAGAAGTCCCTCCCCTGAGCTCAGATTCAATGAATGCTGGGGAAAGGGACTGAGAACCCTTGTCCCTGATTACATGCTTCTACTGATGGGGTGCTCACTACTTAGAACTAGCCAGCCGCCAGCCTAGGAGCACCTCAAGGCCACAGGGAGGACCTATTTTGTTTATTTTCTTTATTATTATTTTTTGGCTGCGTCGGGTCTTAGTTGCTGCACGCGTGGTCTTCATTGTGGCGCGCAGGCTTCTCTCTAGTTGTGGCGTGCGGGTTTTCTCTCTCTAGTTGTGTCGTGCGGACTCCAGGGCGCATGGGCTCTGCAGTTTGCAGCACACAAGCTCAGTGGTTGTGGCACGCGGGCTTTGTTGCCCCCCAGCAAGTGGGATCTTAGTTCCTCCACCAGGGATGGAGCCCACGTCCCCTACATCGGAAGGCGGATTCTTTACCACTGGACCACCAGGGAAATCCCAGGGAGGACGTATTTTGTTCCTGGGTCCCCAGTGCTCAGCCTGACGAAGTACAGGTGTGAGGTGTGAATGCCCCCAGCTATGTTAGGCTAAAGGAAACTACATGTTCCCGCGTGCCTTGCAACGGGTCCAGAACCGCCACATTTCCTAGCATGCCCTTCAGCCCTACAAGCCCCAGCATGCCCCCGGGCACTCACTTCAGACACAATTCCCTGCCTGTAACTTCGGCTGGCCTGAGGTGCACTTGCGCTGTTCCCGCCATATGCTGGGACTACACTCCCCAGCATGCACTGCGGCCTCCGCCTCAAAACCCCGCCCACCCCAGCATGGACCGCGATGTCTTTCGCACATGTGACAGTCCCCAACGTGCGCGACCTCGGGAGCTCGCTGACCCTGCGAGCGAAGGAAGGGCCCAAACAGAAGAAGAACCTGCGAGCTTCCCGCGCTGGGTCGCTGCCCCAGCTCCCGGCATGCGCCGCTCGGGCCGCGCTACGGGTGCCGGGAAGGCTCCGTGAACTGCTCCCCCGACCCAGCGACTCACTGAAGTTTAATGGACGCTACTCCCCGTTCCGGCTCGATGGCTCCTGGCTCGCCACCGCCGCCACTCTCTGCTGGGGCTTCCACCGCTCCCTCCGCCATCGGCCCCCCCTCACACCCGCTTTGGAGTGTTGCGGCGAGGCCTTCCGGGTCGCGCGTGTGTCTTCCCCGGTCTACTGGTGGAATGCGCATGCCTGGGTCGCTCCAAGTGACGCCATTGTATGCGCGTCGACGCAGTTGGGCGGAGCCTAACAGTGGGTGGGGCCTCGGGTCCCGTTTATACCTCTGAGCCCTTTGCGGAAACCGGAACGTTCAGTAATCTGCTTGGGGCTCTGAAACTGGCTTCCCGCCGGCCACAATCGGCCCACAGAAGTGTTTTGATTTCCTGATGGGGTTTTTAATTGTTTAAATACTGCTACTTTTATTTAGGGCGTTCATTCAACAAATAACTCATCGAGTGCCTGTGTGCTAGATGTTGTCCTAGATTCTAAGGATACAGTAGTGAATAAAACAGACCAAAAACTCCTTGCCTTTAAAAGCTGAGATAGGAGTGGTGAAGACAATGGACATAATACATAAGTAAGGTATACTGTATGTCGGACAGTAATGAAGCAGGGAAGGGGAAGTGGGAAAGCCATTTTTGGTGGTTGCAGTTCTTAATAGAATGGTCAGGGAAAGCTTCACTGAGAAGGTAACATTTGAGTATTTTCGAAAGAAGTGAAGGAGCGAAATAGGGATATCAGAGGAAAAAGTGGTCCACGTTGAGGGAACAGCCAATGCAAAAGCCCTGAGGCAGGACCGTGCCTGGTGTGTTGCAGAAACAGTGAGCCCTGTGTGATTGCTGCTGAGTGAGGGAGGGGGAAAGAGGGAGGAGGTGAGGGCAGGGAGGTGAAGGGGGTAGGTCTTGCAGGGCCTTGTGGGCCTTTGGGAGAACTTGGGATTTTACCCCGAGGGAAGTGGGAGGGCAAACAGCCAAGGACAGCGGAATCTAGTCATTTTCCACAGTCCCCACCATGCCCTGTTGCACCCTCCTAAAGCTCCCTGTTGCTGAAAGAGCCTTGATGTAGTACAGGGACCTCAGGGCTCTGGACTCAGCCTGCCAGTTTCGAATCCCAGAACTTTCACTTACCATCTGGGAACATTGTCCTTTTTTTTTTTTTCCCTAAAATATTTATTTTTGGCCGCGCCGGGTCTTAGTTGCAGCATGAGGGATCTTCGTTGTGGCATGCAGGATCTTTTAGTTGCAGCATGCCGGATCTTTTAGTTGTGGCATGGGCTTCTTAGTTGCAGCATGTATGAGGGATCTAGTTCCCCGACCAGGGATCGAACCTGGGCCCCCTGCATTGGGAGCTCGGAGTCTGGACCACCAGGGAAGTCCCGGAACATTGTCCTTTTTAAAACTTTATTTATTTATTTATAAAATTTATTTTTGGCTGCGTTGGGTCTTCTTTGCTGCACGCGGGCTTTCTCTAGTTGCGGCGAGCGGGAGCTACCCTTCATTGCGGTGCATAGGCTTCTCATTGCGGTGGCTTCTCTTGTTGCGGAGCACGGGCTCTAGGCGCTTGGGCTTCAGTAGTTGTGGCACGTGGGCTCAGTAGTTGTGGCTCGAGGGCTAGAGCACAGGCTCAGTAGTTGTGGCACACGGGCTTAGTTGCTCCGCGGCATGTGGGATCTTCCCGGACCAGGCATCAAACCCATGTCCCCTGCATTGGCAGGCAGATTCCTAACCACTGCTCCACCAAGGAAGTCCAGAACCTTGTCCTTTAACTGCTCTGTGCCTCAGTCTCCTCATCGGAAAAATGGGGCTGATAGAAATATCTCTTTTAGAAAGTAAGGATTCAATAAATAACAATCAACAAATATTAATGACTATTGTTGTTACTGTTACTTTATTACTATAATTTGCCTTGAATTACATGAACACAGTGCACAAAGGGAATAACCAATCCCTTAGCTCCCCCCTGCATTTCACCGCTAAACTTGACAAAGCTTTCCCTGAGCAGGAAGTGAGGCAGGGACTGTGTTCCTTGAGTGACAGATGGAGAAACTGAGGCCTGAGGAGGGAAAGGATTTGCCTGAGCCCACAACAGGCTCAGCACCAGCTTTTCCAAGACCTGGGAGAGAATGGAATGGGGGCAGGGAGCAGCTTGTCTTCCATCTCTGGCCTCTGCCGCCCTCTATAGGACAATCTGGGAATAAAACAGTGGAGTCGGGGACTCTGGAAGCAACCACAGCGGTCCTTGGGAGACTCAGCCCCCCTTACCCACCTCCAGGGACGAGAGCTCGCTTCTTCCTGAGGTGCCCGTCCCATTGCCTCCTGAGGTTCTACCATCGTCTCCCTGACATCATCCCAGGGGCACCCAGACCACTCTGGGGAGACAATTGTTCAGGTGGGGAAACCGAGGCCCACAGAGGGCAACCTCAGGAATGAGCCTCCCCTCTCTGAGCCTCAGCCTCCAAGGAGAACCCTCCTAGGGCTCCCTGGCTGTGCCCTGTGATGACCTGCCTCCTCTGTGTAAGGCAATCCCGGAACGCTTCCTGTGGGGAGGGGGAGAAAGGGAGACTGTGGACTGGCCATTAACAACTATGGTATTAATATAAGTGACACACTATTCATTGCTTGCTTTTTTTTTTTTTTTTGGCCGCACTGCGCGGCTTGCGGAATCTTAGTTTCCCAACCAGGGATTGAACCTGAGGCCCTAGCAGTGAAAGCGCAAGTCCTAACCACTGGACCGCCAGGGAATTCCTGTTAATTGTTATTATTTATTATGTTATTATAATGGTGTAATATTAATCATTTACTGGTAGCTAGACAAGTTTTGAGCACTTACTGTATGCCAGGCTCCGTCCTAAGGTCTTTTCATGTATTAACTCTGTTACTCTTCTCTCTGATCTTATGTGGAGGGAACAGGTATTCATCCCAACGCTACCTGAATCCACGGGCTGAAGAGGCCCCTGGCCCAGGGGCTGCCCCACCGTCTAGCCAGAGACCTGGGCATCAGCCTCCCTGCCTGTCTCTCTCCCAACAGCCTGTCAGTCCCCATGTCCTCCCGGCTTTCTCTCCAGGGTCTCTCTATAGTCTATCCCCTCTCCCACCAACACCCCTTCCAAGGTCTCAATCTCCCATCCTGCCCCCAACAGCCCAGCCTCCCAAAGCTCTTTCTAAAACACAGATCTGACCATGGCCCTCCCCTGCTCCCAATCCTTCCATGGCTCCCTACTGCCCCAGCCCTGTACCACAGCCCCAAGTTTCCTGCATAATCCAGCCCCTGCTGCCTTCCCCAGCTTCATCCCTCTTCACCTCCTCACTCCCTAAACTCAAGCACCAAGTTCATTCCAGACCTCCCATGAGCCAGTCTTACCTCCCAGCCTTTGCACATGCTGTTCCCTCTCCCAGGAACACTATTCCCTGCACCCAGTCACCTTGCTCATTCCACTCACCCTTCTGTTCTCAACTTCTCCTTCTCTGGAAAAGGGATGCGTTGAGGATCTTCCCCATTAAACTATGAGCCCAGGGCTGGTGGGAGTCAGGTCTGCTCTGGTCACTCTGTGTTGCCACCATGCAGCACCGGGCCTGGCACACAGTAGATGCTCAGTGAACATTTGCTGAGTGAATGCATCTTGTCATAGCTAGGGAAACTGAGGCACAGGGGGCAGGACCTGCTGGGTGGGGGGTCCCACCTTCACTGAGGATTTGGCAGGAAGCTGAGGACTTCCCGGGTGTCAGTCTGGAGAGCGTGGGGACATTGAGAAAGATGTCCCCCGCCAACCCTGAACCAGGCGTGAGTCGTACCAATGCCTGACCTTGGCTGATCTGAGGAAGCAGGAGGGAGGCAGGTCGCGCTGGGGCCCCGAGCAGGTGGAGAGACTGAGGCACCCAGGAGGGGGTGGGCAGAGCCTTGGGAAGGTGCCACTGGCACTCAGCCCAGTCACTGGGGCTCCCCCTGCCTCTGTCCCTTTCTTTTATTCTTCCTGTTTCTGTCTCAGTTTTTTGGGGGTCTCTTTCTGTATTTCCTTCTCTCTGTGTGTCTATCTCATATCTTTCTCTGCATTTCTCTTTTCCCCGTGTATTGTCTCTCTCCATCTTTCTCTCTCTCTGCATCTGTCTCCATTTCTCTGCTGCCCGCCCCCCCGCAGGCATCTCCCCCCTCTGTCTCTCTCTCCCTCCACGTCTCTGTCTCCCCTGCCCTCTCTCTGTCCCTCTCAACCAGGCCAGATAGGGGGGGAAGCACAGGGCAGGTGTGGCCTGGGCTCTTTGCCCGTTGCCGCCGGGGCCGCCCCGGATTTGTGGCTGCGCCTCTTTTATCTGGGGCTGCAGCTGCCCCTTATCTTCTGGCTTCAGGACACGAGACCAGGATTAGGGCAGCCCGGGCCAAGGACGAGAGAAGGCAGGGCCAGGCTGGCGGGTGACAAGAGCCGGAGTGCTGGGATGTATGTGGCACCTGTGAGCCTCGGGGGCTGGGGCTGCCGTACACATCTGAGTGTGTGCGTGTGTACTATGTGTGTCTGTGTGAGTGTGTGTGATGGCGTATACGCATTTGCAGAGTATGACTGACTTTGGGGGACATCTGTGTGTGTAATTGTGTGTCAGCGTGTCGATGTGCGTATTTAAGTCTGTGAGCGTGTGTCTGTGTGTCTACTGGACGTGCGTGCGTGGATACACACATAGTGTCCACGCATTTGTGGCTTCTCGGGGGTGGGGGGGCGGTCTGTAAGCTCCCATAAGGTCTTCAGCCCGGGCCGCACCTCTCAGGTGTCCCCCAACCCCAAGGCCTACCCCACCCACCTCCCCACCCCTCTGCCCCCAGGCCTGATGGCTTTCCCGCCTTGCCGACGTGGGCCCCCCCAGGGACAGGGCCCTCGATCTGTGACCTGCGGCTGCAAATGGCCCTGTGGGGATGGCTGCCAACCTTGCTTTTCCCATCCTCTTCTGGAACCAGCCAGCTCCTTCCTGCCACCCACAAGGCCTCGTGGGCCCCATTCCAGCCAGTCGGGCTGGCTCCTTGCTCTGACCCCCAGCTAGGTGTGGGGGTCCAGCTGCGCTCCCTGGAGGGGCTGAGGCCTCTCTGGGCCCTCAGCATCACCCAGCTCTCGGTGAGGAGAACTTGGTCAAGTCAAGAGCCCCGAAACCTGGTTTCAGGGAACCTCTTAGCTGGTAATCAGCAGCCCTGTGCGGAGCTGGCCCAGTGACCCCGGGCGATCCCCTCATGTCTCCATGGGAAGACAACACTCACCTCCCACAGCCGCGGGTCTGCCCTGGGCACCATTTCACAGATGGGGAAACTGAGGATCAGCAAAAGCTCAGCCACCAGCGCTTATTGTGGGGTGATGCTCTGGTTGGGGGGCAGCTGAAGGGACAGAGGACACAGAGGGTGCCGGGCCACTTCCACCCCTATGGGGCTGCTCCCTGGAGGGGTCCCCGAGGTGCAGCCCTGGGCCTGCAGGGCCTGGACCAGCTCCTGGCGCTAAGATGGAAACTTCTCCACCAGCCAAGTCTGCGTCTTGGCCAGCGGATGCTGGCCTCCCAAAACCTCCACCTAGGGCTCCACACATGAACAGAACACTCCCCACTCCCCCTGGGGAGCAGTGACCATCAGGGGAGGGCAGGGGGCCAGCCCCCAGGGGACAGGGGTGGAGAAGCAGCTGGGGGCCATGGCTGAACGTTCTGGAGTCATCCAGCCCCAGATATGAACCTCCGCCTCACTGTGCGACCTTGGGCCAGTGTCTTGACCTCTCTGATCCTCGGTTTTCATGCCACGTGGGCTCCAAGTACGCTGGGGAAGGAGAGGCGTTGCCTGGAGCTACCTGGGGGGGCGGGTGAGGAGGCAGTGAAGGAGTGGAACTAATTTCCCGGCAAACACCAGGGTGGGGGCGGGCAAGTGGCGGGGCCTGGGTTCTGGCTGCCCCTGCACTGTCCCACCCCTGCCTCAGCCTTGACCTTGGGGCCAGCAAGCTCAAATCAGCCCCAGGGGCCACAGGCCCTTGGGTGCCCCCTGCTCTTCGCTGAGCTTCTTCCCCACCATCCGTGCACTGGGGAGACCACAGTCCCTGGCCACGGGCTGCACTTTCAGCGTGGGAGGTTCAAGGCTGAGTTCCACCCACCCTGCCCCACAGCAGACCCAGTCTGGAACAAGGAAGGTTTAAAAATAAAGCATTGTAAATACCCGTGTTTCCTGCAAATGGAACCAGCCCCTGAATCCCCTCCGCCTCCCAGGCAGCTGGGCCCAGACGGCTCCTTGACGGGAGTGGGGGCCAAAGGTGGGCATGCCCGTGTGTGCCCCAGTTCCCGCTACATGTGAGTCAGCCAGTGTGACAGGGTGTCCGTCTGTCACCACCTGTCCAGGGGGTGACAAAGCCTGTGGTTGGCGACAGAGAGTAGCCGGGGTGCTCGGTTGTATGAGGTGACACACTGGTGTGCGAGGGCGTCACACCTGTGTCTGGTGTGATCACGTGGGGCCGGCACCGAGCCAGGCAGGGTCTCTGGGGGCCTGAGTGTGATGGGGAGGCTTCTCCGTGTGTGACTGGGTCAATGTGTGTGTCCCTGAGTGTGGAGGGGTCTCCTCCCAGGCCGGAGTATGACTGGGTCTCCCCATGGTGGAAGGCGGGCATGGGTCCTACTCGCCCCCCGGGGCCCCGCCCCTACGCCCCTGCCCCTGCTCACCCCGGAGGAAGAACCGAGTCTTTCAAGTCGCTGTTACCAGGGCAACCGTTTTACAAGCATCCACATGGTGGGCACATGTGTGTGTCCTGCACCCCACGTGTCTGCACGCCCCCTCTCCCATGGCCCCCAGCCCAGCCGGGGAAGGGTGAGCAAGCAGAGGCGGCCAAGGGGCAGCTGGTGACAGCTTAACGGTGGCTGGCCGGGGTGGGGGTGGGCTCCTGGTCTGGCTACGTGTATACAGGGGGGCTGTGCTTCCCGGACCAGCCCAGCATGTGCATGTGCGCCCAAGTGTGCACAGCAGCAGGGTCTCCTCGATTCCTGTGCGTGCATGGCTGTGGGGTGGGCACCCGGCACTCGGGGTTGAGTGTGAGTGTCAGAGGGTTTTGTGTGAAAAGCGTGTGTGTGTGTGTGTGTGTGTAACGATCCGCCGAGTGTACACGTGTGCAGGAGCAATCCTACCCTGTCCCCTGGAGTCGCCCCTGGAGCTGCTCTGAGGGCCAGTGGGCTGCTAAGCGTGTGTCTGTGTCTCTACAAGGAAGTGCGTGCGTGCGTGCGTGCGTGTGTGTGTGTGTGTGTGTGTGTGTGTGTGTGTGTGTGTGTAGGGATGGGGATGGCGCTGTTCTCAGAAGGGTGTCCGGGTATGTGTGAGAACGAGGATGGTGCTGGGTGTGACCCTGCCTAGAACAAGGTTTGGGGGTCTGTGCGTGAACGGCCACCAGTGCCTCAGCCTTCCCTTCAGGCCAGGGTGTACGTGTCACTGACAGTGAGTCCTTAGCGGCACCAGTAGTGACAGACGCTTGGGCATTGCTCACCTCCAGCGGGCATGGTTACTCGTACTAAACTCATCTGATCCTTACTGCAGCCCTAGTAGGATCTACTGCTAATACCCCCTGTTACAGATGGGGAAAACGAGGCACGGAGAGGCGAGCACAGACCCCTGTTCTTTCCATCCTGGACCGTGATGGGCGCGCTGCCGCTTTGACACACGTTCACCCTCATGCCCCCACTCACCCACCCACAAACTCATAATCGGGCTACAACCTGCTCACGCATCCAGCGCGACCCACACCCGCATAAGCCCGCTCACAGCGGGTGATGCTGCCTGAGTGTCCCCTGTCACCACGTACACTGCGTAGTAATGCAAGTTGCACAGGCCGCTGGCGGGTGTGTGTGTGTTTTGGGGTGGGGGTGGGGGTCTTAGGAAGACCTAATGCCCGCCCTTACAAACCCCCAGGCTGCTGGGATCAGAGGAATGCAGACGGCCTGAGTCAGAGTGAGGAGGCCCCAAGAAATCAGGCGGCGGGAGTGAGAGCCAGAGCTCCCGGCCCCAGGAACGCGGGCAGCGGCGGGGACACTGCGGGCAGGAGCCTAAGTGCTGCGGGCCGAGGGCCGGGCTGCGCGGCGGGTGTTTCTCAGTAACTAGGCCGGGGCGGGGCGGGGCCATGGAGGGTCCAGCCCCGCCCACCCCACCACAGTCCCGCCCCTGAGTCAGCTTGGGGGGCCGCTAGGTGGCGCATTGGGAACGCGGAGCCGTCGGGGAGGGGGCGGGGTGGGTTTGGGCTCGCTGACGGGTCGGGGGCAGCCCTGGGCCTTGGTGCTCGGGAGAGCGCCGTCGGGTGCCGGGGGTGGGAAAGGTATCCCCCCGCAGGATCTGGCTCGGACGCCAGACTAGGGAGAAGTGCCACTTGATGAGGGGCGCTGTGGACAGCGGGCGTCGTCGTCAGTCTTAGGGTATCACTTGCTGTTTTAGGGGAAAACTTTGCGTCTCAGTTCTCTGGAATGACTTTCTTAGAAAGGGGCCTTCTTTTGCTTTCTTGAAAGAGGACCTGGGGAGGGACTAGGGGCCCCAGAGTACTCAGTGGGGTGCGGGGAAATTGTGGGCCATGATTACCGCCGGCCAGGGGAGTGTTGTGGCTCTTAATTCCGCGAAGGGGGATCTGAGGAGGGGTTTTGAGAGGTCCCGGATTTACGGAAGATGCGCCGTCGGGGTTCTTGGAGCGGGGATGGGAAACTTTTAATCTGGAGGGACTCTGTCCTGGGGATTCCCCCGAGGGGATTCCTTGGTGAAGGGACTTCTTTGGCACTTGTTTCCGGAAGGGGACCGGGCAGGACGTGGGGGAGGGGTCTGGCAGTAAGACCAGGTTCTCAATGGAGTGGGGGGACGCTGAAGGTCGAGGGACTGGTGTCAGGGGCGCTGTGGCTCTTACCTCTGGGAAGGGGCCCTCGGAGGGGGCATTCTGGGGCCCTGGCTTTTCTAAAGGATCGCCGCCGGGGTCTCTGGGGCCGGGGGACAACGCTGTCTAGGGGTGTGCTGTGGCCCCGCACCCTTGCCACCTGCGCTCTTCAGGCACCCTCGGTCGGAGGGGACGGGGCGGGGGCGGCTCCCTGTCCCGGGAAATCCGAGCCACCGCCCCTGGCCCCGCCCCTGGCCCCGCCCCCGTCCCCGCGCCGGCCGAGCTGTCCGCGGCGGGAGCGGCGGAGGCGGCGGGACAGAGCGCCGTGGAGCCGCTCCGAGCGCCCGGGCCCCTCGCGCCGCCGCCCCGGAGCCCCGCGCCGCGCGCCGAAGCCGCCCGCGCCGTCCGTGCGCCCCTGCACCCCGCGCCCTCCGAGCCGCCGGCCGTCCAGGGCACCCCCTCAGCCCCAGCCTCCACCGGGCGGGGATGGCCGCAGCCCGCGGCTGAGCGAGCCCGGGGGAACCCCATGGGCCGGCTCGCGCCGCGGCCGCCCCGCGGCCGCCCCCTCCGGCCCGGGGCCCCCCGGGCGCCGCGGGCCCAGGCGGCCCGGATGGCGGTCGCGGCGGCAGGGGCAGGGGCTGGGGCCGACGCGGGCGGCAGGCGCGGCTGCCACTGACGGCTAATCGGGCGCCCGGAGCAGGTAAGCAAGGGCAGACGGCGGGCCCGCGCGGTACCGGCGCGGGGGGAGGACCGGCCCCAGGGACAGAGATTGGGAGGGCTTCCAGGGACTCCGGGTAGATCGGTAGTTTCCCGCCTCTAGCCAAGAACCAGCGTGTGTATGAGGGTATGGTCAAGGGGCGACAGGTCCGCGCGTGGCAGGGGAGCGGGAGGGCGATCTTAAGCTTCTCTCCAACCCAGGGTCTGGCCAGGAGAGGGGGGGTTCCCTGTCCGACGAGGCGGGAGCGCTTCTGCCTTCTCGGACGCCCTTGGGAGCGTCTGGAGAGGGGTGGAAGCAGGGGCAGCCGGAATCCCCTCCCCAGCCTCTAGGAGGGCGAGACCCAGACACCCCTTATGCCTTGTGGTCTACAAGGGGCCGCGGGGGGCATCCGGATCCCGCAGACCCTGGGCGGAGGGCTGCCGTCGCGGCCCAGCTGCACGCAGAAGTAAACATCTGTCAGCGGCGCGTTCCAGCCGCGTTCCCTGCGCGCCGCCGCCGCTGCCGCCGGGGACACGGTGTCCTCCGGTAAGGGCCTAGCTCTCTCAGCTCCTGGAGCCGCTTGTTTAGCCACAAGAGGGCGCGAAACCCTTTGCGGGGGGCGGGGGGGGGGCGCTTAACGGCAAAGACCGGATTTGAAGGAGAGGAGGCTGTCTTCCTTCCTCGCTTTTTACAAAAGGCATCTTGCTCAGGATGGTCTCAGAATTCTCCCAGAAGGTGCGGTTTGTCAGTTCGCAGTCTTTAGGCCGAGGGGGCTGCAGACAGTGGGCAGATGTGGGCTGGGACTGGAGAGAGAAGTGGCCTCTCCCAGGGGTGGAAGTCACCATGGTCCCCTCCCCAAGAAGTACTAGCATCCATATAGCATGGGGCCACTGGCCTGGCTCAGCGGGCCTGTGGTTACCTGCATGGCTGGGCCACCAGCCCAGATTTGGGGAGCAGGACCAGGGGCCTAGGTGGGGGGCATGGAAGGCCAGACCCCTGACTTTCCTCACTCCTTTATGCCCCGCCCCCTCACCCCCCACCCCCCCGCCCCCGGCCCTGCATCCTTTTCTGTCTGTTCCATGACACTCTTTGTCTTTAAGAGCCCCGGGCTGAGGAAGCCCCAATGGGGCGTGACTGGTCTAGGCGGATGTCAGTGGGGGGAGACTCCCAGCTTTGCCAGCTTCTCCCCACCCCCCAGCCCCTTGCCTTGGGCCCTTTGGACACCCCTCCCCACACCCTTCATTCTAGGACTGCTGAGGTTCGGGGTTCTGCAGCCACTCCCAGCGACCTGCAAAGAGCTAGTTCCAGGGGTGCAGGGAAGAAAACAAAACATGCCCCCCTGCAGCTGGGCACAGTGTCTGAAATTCCACCATCACTGCTTGTCCCTCAGGTTATAGGCCTTAGTTTTCAGGGGGGTGAGAAGAGGATATAGCTTTCAAGAGCCTGGAACAGGAGAGGGAACCAAACAGTCTGCAGCCAGGCACAAGGACACAATCAAGACATTGTTTCCACCAATGTTTGTTGGACAGCGATGATGTGCGTGACTCTGTTTGGTGTCAGGCTCCTGGGCCTTGTCCTTCCAGACTTGAATCCAGGGTGGAGCCCAGAGTGGGGAGCAAAGGCACTACCTCAGGGTAGGAGGGTCAGGGGAGACTTCCTGGAGGAGGGGCATTGCAGCTGGGGCTATGAAGGATGAGTAGGAGTTCTCTAAATGGGAAAGGCAAGGGCATTCCAGGTGGTGGGAACTGCATATGCAAAGATCTGGAGGCAGGAAATAGCATGGATGATTTTGGAAAATCCAGGGTGCCTGGGGTGACCATGGGAGGGAGAGACTTTTCTGAAAGGTTGACAGAGGGAGAACTGTACTGGGGCCTTCAAGGACGGATTCCTAGAGATGGGGGCTGGAAACACAGAGAGAGGAACGGGTCTTTAATGCATCTGGCATCCCTGGGCCCAGCTGTCTTTGCTGAGAGGCTGTGGGATTCCTCTGCAGATGCAATTTTCCTGGTCCCCCAAGGTGGGGCAGAGGGGTCTGGGGCCCTCGAGGGGAGTTGGGTCTTCCCTCTGCCCTGTGAGCATCAACTGAGCAGGCGCCATGGGAGGCTGGTTCTATTTCGCAGCTGAGAAAACTGAGGCTGAGCGAGCTGGAGGGATCTTTCCTTATGCTCAATGTAATTAATTCCCAAGCCCTAAGCTACTGTGTGCCAAGCTGTGTAGTAGGACGAAGCAGAGAACAAGACAGGCCCGGTGCCTGCTGCACTTGGCAGGGCAGGGGTGCAGGTTAGGGGGTGGACAGGAGGCTTTCAAACCAGCCAGCCAGCCTCCTGGACTTTCAGGAGAGGTAACAGCCGCAAAGTAAGCCTGAATGGGGCCTGGGACACTTCGGCGTGGGTGTTCAGGAGCGGAAAGATCTTCCCTTCAAATCCAAGTGAACTCAGGCTTTGGCTGGTCCTGGAAGAAATCCAGCAGGTGGATCTCACATCCCAGTTGAGGAAACCGAGGCCCAGAGAGGGGCCGTGCTGAAAGAGCTCAGTGTGTCAGGGACCCAAGGCAGAATTTGAACTTGGGGACATGGAAGAGGTGACTTAGGTCCCCTGGTTCCTAGGAAACCAGTGTGAGGGTTTGAGTTGCATTGGGGTCTGTGCCTTGGTTTCCCTTTCTGTCAGATGGTCAGCTTTGTGTGGTGTCCTCCTGGCCACTCCCGGAGGACCCACGTCCCTCACACCACCCACCGGGCCCCATGCCAGCTGCTTAGCCGTGCCAGGCCTCATTAGGCTGATCCTGTTATTGACCCCCAGGGAGGGCCCCCTGCCTGCCCCAGATGCCTGCGAGGCCGGTCCCAGACCAGCCTGGCTAAGCCAGACCCGCCTGGTATGGTTGAGGTGGGAATTTTACGGGCCAGCTGCAGAGGGCCGGGCCAGAAACGGCGGGTCTGAAAAGCTAGTGGCCCCAACACACACACACACACACACACACACGCACACGCGCGCGCGCATGCTCCCCGGCCCAGCCTTCCCAAGAACACGCCCGAGTAGCGGCCGGTACAGGAAGAGGGCTCCAGGCACTGGTGGGGAATGGAGGGCTGACCCTGCGGGGCACAGGACACCCCCTTATCTTTCCTCATCTCCCTGTGCTGTCCCCTGGCCGTTTGCTCTGGTCACACTGGTCCCCTTGAAAAGCCATCATCCTGCCTCTGAGCCTTTGCTCGTGTGGTTCCCTCCACCTAGAACACTCTTCCTAGATCTTCATGTGGGCTCAGCACAAATGCTGCCTCCTCTGGGAAGCCCTCCTTGACCACTCAGCTTAAAAGCAGCACCAGTCACTATCGCTTCACCTTGTTTTATTTGGGGGCTGTTGTTGCACTGTCAACCTCTAAATTACCTTGTTTCTTTTCTTTCTTTCTTTCTTTGGCTGTGTGGCTTGCGGGATCTTAGGTTCCCCAACCAGGGATCGAACCTGGGGCCCCAGCAGTGGAAGCGCTGAGTCCTAACCAGTGGGCCACCAGGGAATTCCCTAAATTACCTTCTTTCTTTCTTTTTTTTTATTATCCATCTCCCTGATTGGATGGTGAGCTTGGCGAAGATGGGGGCCCAGGTTGGCCTTGGTCATCCTGAGTTCCCTGACTAGTGCAGCACACAGTAGGCACTCAATAAGTGTTGGGTGAATATGTTGGGAGCAGAACCCAGCCTGGCACACTGGGCTTTCTGCCATGTGGGCCATCTGTTTACTTGCTAGTTCTGCTCTGCTGTGTGTCTTTGAGAAAACCTTTTACTTCCTTGGATCTCAGCCCCACTGGCCTCCCAAGCAGCAAGACCCTGCTTCTCCCTTTCCCCCCAGCATCACCCTCGTTACTGGGGTTGTGGAGACACTGAGAGAACAAGTTTAGAGTCAGACCCAGGTTCAACCGCAGCTCAGCCACTTAATTTCTGTGTGACCTTGCGTGAGTCACTCTACCTCTCCAAGCCTCAGTTTCCCTGTGTGGTAAATGGGGCTAATAATAATAATAATAACATCTTTTCCAGGGACTGCGGGGATAATCAAACATGTGGAAAGCACTTAGCAGAGTGCTTGGCACTAAATAAATGGAATAGCCAACACTGCCAGGTGTTAGTGTTATTATTCTTGGTCTTGTTGTTGTTATTAGGGAGGCCATATGGTACAGTGGTCAAGAATGTGGAAGAGGGGGCATTGAGGCTGGGGCTTTGAGGGATGAGTAGGAGTTTGCCCAACCACCTGAGTTCAAAACCCAGCTTGGCCATTTATGCTCTGTTGGACCCTGAGGAAGTCACTTCAGTCTTTTGGACCTCAGTTTTTCTGTCTACAAAATGGTGATAAAATGGTCCACACCTTTCTATGAGGCACTACATGTAAAGTGCTCAGAACAGCACCAATGGTGTTGTTTGCTAGTGTTAGTATTAGCTAATTTTTTTTACTACTATTATTAACACAAAGCAGCCAACACAGTCTTCCCCAGAAATCACCCTCTCTGTATGTCCACCCCTCAGCCTCACTTTGGCAAAGATAGACCCAGATCCCCTTAAGGCAAGCTCAGGACCCGCGACTTGATTCTCAGAGTAGCAGGGAGCCAGCAATGGTTCTAGCGATTGGGCAGCAGGCAGCTCCTGGACTGGGGGAAGAAAAGGAGATGCTGGGCTCCCACCTTTGGGCAGGCCTGGAAGGTTCTGCTGGGGGTGTCTGTGCCTGCACCCTCCCATGAGGCCGCCCCACAGGCTGGCCCCCGACCCCCGCAGATGTGACATCGGAACCAGCTGTGCTAGCCAGATGTTCCTGGTTTACCCCCAGATGTGCGTCGCCAGCTTGCGCCTGCCCCAGCCTCCCGGTTCCCACCATGGGGTAGGGCTGGGCCCTGGGCCCTACAAGGGAGGGGGCACATTTCTGTGGCCTGTGGAATTTGTTTCTTGTTTTGCAGAACCATTGAATCTTGTCTTGAGAGAGGCGCAAGTCCCGCCCCTCATGGGGCCTCAGTTTCCCCATTAATGGAACCCTAGGGAACCCCCTGGGGCCACCTGGGGGAAAGGAGATGAACAGGGCTGCCCTGGGAATGGGCCCAGCTGCCAGCCCCAGACCTGTAACACTGATGGAGGAAACGGAATTAAGGGCGTGCAAGCACGTGCCTGATGCTCGGGGCCTAGCTGCTGCAGGACATCGGCCAGGCCTGCAGGACCTCACTGAATGAAACGGCCCTCCAGATGAGCAAGGTGTCCTGTGCAGCCCCTTGTACAGATGGGGAACTGAGGCTCCAAGAGGGGGAGGAGCTTGCTCCCACGTTATCCAGCCAGGAAGAGGCAGATGGGGGTGCGGATTCAGCTGTCTGCACCCCAGGTGCCACAGCATTCGAAAGTATCCTTCCTCAGGGCTGGCCCACATGTGCAGGCCGCCCCCACAGCTGCCCATGTGGCTTCCCAGCCTGGCTCGCTCTGCCTGTGGGCAGTGATGACAGCCCCACAAGCCACCCGCTCATTCCCACAGTTCTGGGCAGCCCGCCTCAGGCCCTTTCTGAAGTTGGGGAAACAGAGGTATAGGAGGACCAGAGACATGTCTGGGAGTGAAGTGCAGAGGAAGAACTGTGCTCGTGGAAGGAGGCACCACAGCTCCACCTGGCAACGGTGGATGGAATTACCAAAGCCCGCCCTTGCCTTCAGAGGACCCAGCCCAGGGTGCCCCTCCAGAAGCACCTCCACCGTCCAGCAAAGACAGACGTGGACACAGACACTATTTTGGCAGAACTGGGCAAGAGGGAGGGAACTGAGGCTGGGAGGGGGCAAGATGGGGAGCAGGAATGGCTTCCTGGAGGAGGGGCTCTAAGAGCTGGGGCTTTGAAGGATGAGTAGGAGTTTGCCTGATGGAGCCAGGCCCTGATTCCAGGCCTCCCCAGACTAGAGAGATGAGTGGATGGAAGGAGGGTTCCCCTCCCCTCCTTCCTCTTCCTGGGAACAAGCATGAAGTAGTTTCCTTCCTGAGGTCAGGAGCTCTGCAGGACAAAGGCTGTTGACCCCATGGACAGGCATGCCTGGCAGGTGTTCCCTGGGAAGCTCGATGGAAAGGTGGAGCCCTGGAACTTAGCCAGGACATCAAGATAATAAGCAGTGTTTCCTGGTACCATCAAGGAAGCTGCCAGAAACACCCACACACCCTCATCCTACTTCTCTGCTCTCTGAATAACTGGAGGTTTCCACCTGGCTGTGTCTGTGGGCTACTCATCTCCCCTGAGCCTCAGTTTCTCCTCCTTCCCTGCCCCAGCCCCGGGCACTCTGTGGCCTCCAGCTAGAAGTGGAAGTCTATCCCAGATCCCTCTTGCTGCACTTCAGACGGGCCTGGCCCCCAGGAAGGGAGGTGCCCCCTTCCCTGGGCAGTGAGGATTCTCCAGGGTCTGGACATTGTTGGGTTGGGAGGGGACCCTGGGCCAGGCCCTGTCTGGGCAGATGGGTGGCACCTGAAATGCCAGCAGGTGTGGGGCTGGGCCGGGTACCAGTAGCCCTTTCCCCTGGGTCACTCTGCCCCCCCCCCCCCTTCCCTTCTTCACACTTGCAGCCTGTGTCTGTGCCTCTCACTCTCCCCCCAGAATCTTTGCAGCCGAGGGCCCGCCAGCACTGGCAATGTGTTCATGTGTGTGCCCCCCCGGGTGTGTGTGCACGTGGCTGGAATGCGGGATGCAGGTGATGATGGGCACGCCCGTGCACGTACAAGTTCAAGTTCAAGTGCTCACAGGAGGGCTTGGAGGAGGCATGTGTGTGGTGTGCCCATTCTCTGTGTCAGTGTGCAAGAGACAATGTATCTCTGAGTGTGAAGGTGCTTGAGTGTGTGAGTGTGAGTATCGAGGGTGTGCAGGAGCTTCCACGGGCACGAGAGAGTGTAAGGGGTGTGATTGGGGGAGCTCCTGAGTGCAAGTCAGAGGGTTTGTGTGCACGTGTGCAAATGCTAGTGTGGGAGTGGTAGCACTCGATCGAGGGTGATCATGTTTGTGCATAAAATGCCCACGTGTGAGAGTGAAACACACTAGCATGTGAGTGTGGTGGTGTTCAGGTGTGTGAGTGTTTGAGGGTGTGTGAGAACACTGAGTGTGTAAGCGGGATGGCATCTGAGCGTGCAAGAGCCTGTCGGAATATGTGAGCGGGGTAGTGTCTGAGGGTGTGTGTGCAACAGTGTTTGGGCACATGTGAGAGGGTGTGTGTGTGAGTGGGTCAGAGCGTATGTGAGCATGGGAACGCTGGGTGTGAGGGTGAGCCCCCAAGTGTGCCGTGTGAGTGCCCGCCTCCCCTTGACACAAGAACACACATCGTGCACACCTGGTCCCCTCCCTGTGCCCTCCACCACACCTGCTCCCTGTCAGGTCTGTGCCAGAGACAAACCAGTTGGGTGACCCCCATACAGAAAGGCCCATTGTTAACAGACGCTTATCAGCTATGTCTGCCGGGCCCCCTCCAACAGCGGCCCCCTGCTTTCCTGCCCCCCATCAAAGCTCTGGGGGGTCTGCGGCTCCAAGGGCTCCCGTGGCTGGGCCATCTCAGGGCTGGAGACCCATCTACCCTCTCAGCCCCCTGTTTTAGGCCGGCGCTGTGCAGAGGTCTTGTTCCAGTCTAACAGGGAAACCGAGGCACGCCACTCCAAGACTTGGGTGTGAGGACAAGCAGGGTGCAGAGTCCAGAGAGGGCGTTGCCCACCTGAGGTCTTGAGCCTGGGTGGGTTTCCCTGCCTGTCTCCCCTTCCCAGGTTGGGTGAGGCCACTAGAGTTCTAATCTCAGCTCTGTGACCCTGGGCAAGTCATTTCACCACTCCGGGTCTCAGTTTCCCCATCTGTAAAATGGGGACAAGGACTCGTGAGGTTGAAATGACTTAATAATACGCATTAAGTTTGTAGATTGGGATCTGGCATAAAGTAGGGGCTCGTTAAGAGCAAAGGCAGTGGGTTTGGGCACCTGACAAATGCAAGGGCTGACCTCAGCTTGCTGCACAACCTTGAGAATGAAATCTCCTCCCCGCAGCCCACAGGCCGTGCATGACCTGTCCCCATCCCCTCCCTGCCCTCACCTCCTCCCGCGCTCACTCTGCTCCAGCCACACGGGGCTGCCTTGATGGTCCCTTCAACAAGCCAGGCATGGCCCTGTCCCAGGGCCTTTGCACTTGTGCTGTGTCCTCAGATCTCCAGGCTGGGCCAGGGTTTGCTTACATGCTCCCATGTCGGGGAGCTCACTGTCCATCACCACCCCCAACAGTAATAATAATGGCGTTATCAAATACCACCAATAGCGTAAGGTCCTGGGAATAACTCCACAGAATTTGCTCCCCCCCATGTGGTGTGTGTTGTGTCAAAGAACCAGGGTGTGAATCCCAGATCCTTTCCTAGCTGTGCCCTTGGCCGAGCCCCTCTGTTTTGTGCCTCAGTTTCCCCAGCTGTAAAATGGAGGTTATAATGCCTCCTTCGTGGTCTCAGCAGCTGGTCTGGTACACAGCAGGCGCTTAATAGGTGTCCTTTGTTACTTACTGTCTGCCATAGCTCCAGTGCCGGTGCATCCATGGGGCGGGGGAGAGACGGTTCCAGCCTTACTGCTCTTAACCACGCTCCACCCCACCCCCGCGCGCCACCACATGCAAATCACATGCAAACGAGATGCAAATAGAACGCAAATAACTGCTCAGCTCAGCTCGGGCCAGCTGCGCGGCCCGAAACACGCGCGTGGGGGTGCCCCGCATCCCGCGGCCAAGCCCAGGCGCTGACCGCCGTCCAGCCGGGCTTTCAGCTCTCCGTGTAAATGTTTACACCGGGCTGGCCGCCAGGCCCCGCGAGGGCCGACACCAGGCAGCCGGGCAGGGAAATGTAAACGCGGGCTGGAGGCCGCTCAGTGGCGGGGAGCTTCTCGGATAGGGTGGAGGTGTGGAGGTGCGCCTGGGTTATTAAACATCTACTGCGAGAACGACGCGACTAGGCAGCCACAACACTGAGTAATCGGTGCCCTAATGGGGGACGCTTAGGACATTGTGGGGGCCCAGAGAGTGCCCCTGCGCCGGCCTGGGGCTGGGGGGTTGGAGCAGTCAGGGAAGGCTTCCTGAGGGAGCCGCCGTCCAAGCTAAGACTGAAAATTTAATGGGAGTGGGAAGCAGTGGAGAAGAGAATGTTCTGGATGGAGGAACCCGCTTGTGCAAAGGCCTGGAGGTGGGTCGAGGAGAGCTGTAGTCCTTTGCTGCCCACTTCTGGGCATTAGTTTGTCTGGAGGGGAAACCTAGGCTCAGAGAAGGTCAGGAAGTCACTCCCAGGACATCAACATGTCTCAACCCCAGGGCTCTGGCCTCCCGGACTGTATTCGAAGCACCACCTCTCCTCGCCGCCATGGTCCCACAGTGCCCCCTGCTGGGGATGTCCTCACCTCCGTCCCCAAATTCACTGGGCTCCAGCCACCCCAGCCTCCCGGCTGGATTGGCCATCTGGGGTCACCGCCCAGGACCTTTGCACTGGCTGTTTCCCCTGCCTAAGCCTAAGGTGCCGTTCTCTTCTGCCTGGCCAACTCCTACCTTTGTTCAGGTCTCAACTTTCCTCAATCCTCAGGAAAGCACTCTGGGACCCCCAGATGGGGGTGGTTCCCAGGTTACCCCTGGCACAGTGCCCACCCCGTCCTTGGCAGCGTTCTTCACAACCTTGTTCAGTGGTTCCTTGAATGAATCACTTCTATGTTATGATTGATCATTAAGCAGGAGTGGTTCAAAATCAGGGGCCCCACTGTATCTCCGGTGCCTGGTCCAGCACCCCGTGCACGTTCATTTGTTGCCTGACAGACAGACGGAGGCCGTGTGGCTGACCATCCCGTGCACGCAGGCTGAGGATGCAGCGCTGGAAGGCGGTGGCCTTGGCCTCGGTGCTCTGCAGCTCCGTGCTCTCCATCTGGATGTGTTGGGAAGGCCTGCTCCTCAGCCACCGCCTCGGACCCGCGCTTGCCCCGCTGCGCCGGCCGCCTCGCACCCTGGACGCTCGAATCGCCCGCCTGGCCCAGTGTAAGCCCTCCCCCCTGTCTTGGGTCAGATACCCCCAACGTCGCAGCGGCCACAATGGTGGAATTTCACGCAGTGGAGCAGGGCCACAGAGGCTTATTTTAGATGGGGTGGAGGGAGGGCGCAAATCCCCACAACGGCCTGGCAGCGGCGTCGGAGGGGATGGCCGCTGGGAACTGGGGTCTCTCGGCTCAGCTGTCACAAGGAATTAGGCTCTAGCCCTGAGGGGCCAGGGGACCAGATGGAGATTAGACCTGGGCATTCGGCCTGGGCGGCCACTGCAGCGCAGCGCGGGGGTGGAGGGAGAGGGAGGCCGAACCCGAGGCCCTAGTGACCTCCCAGGGTGGACAGGGACCAAGGGGAGGGGGAGACAGAGAGATCCCTAGAAATAGGAAGAGTCCTAGAAATGGGGAGAGACACAGAAACAGAGAGGCACAGAAGGAGAGAAGGATGGGAGAGAACGACGTGGGAAGAAGCTGGGAGGTATAAAAATGGAAACGCCCACCCCGGCGGGCGTGGCTGCCACGGCCCAGCTACCCACTCGCCCCTGGCGCCTGCGCTCTGCAGATTCTGTGGGGCCAGGGCGGTGCGTGGGCCTCGACTTCTTGCGCGCTCATCCACATGTGCACCCGCGCGGGCGGGGCGCGGGCGTGGCCCCCAGTGGGTAAGGGTTGCGTGCACGTCCGCACCCGCCCTGCCGGCCTACACAATCCTTCTTTCTTGTCCTCACAATGGACAAGGGTGGCCTCAGGCGCAGGCTCCACTTCCGCCCCTGCCGCTCCCCCCTACAGGCGGCAAAGTCCTTCCCAGGACACTGAGTCCCAGAGACCCGGGGGGTGCCCCCCAAAGCTAGTGCCCCAGGCCCGGGGGGCAAAGCACCCGTGGTGGAATTTCAGGCACCGGGGAGGATCTCAGCCCATGGTTGGGTCCTGCCTGCCTGGCATCCTGTCCCGGGAACCAGCCCTACTGGGGGAAGGGAGTGGCTCCCGATCCCCTGAAGTCCCAATGTTCTAGGCCCTGGGACTAATGCGCTGATGGTGGAATTTCAGGCTTGGGCCAGGGGGGTGTGGACCTCATCTCTTTGTGTTCCAGACCCTGTGCACGTGGCCAGGCCTGCTGGAGGAAGGCAGGGACAGATAATATACTAGAAAATTATACATTGTTTACTTGAAATTCACATTTAGCTGGGCATCTGGCGTCTGTATCTCAACCAGCAATGCCTTGAATTAACTCTCTAGATACACACCTCTGGGGTGGGCACACTAAATGGTGGAATTTTAGGCATCAGAAGTGAGCCAGGTTCAACCTAACCCCAGAGCAGGCAGTGCCTGCAGGACACCCTGCTCCTGCCCCTGGGCATCAAGAACTCAAAAGATGCTGCTCGGTGCCCCACCCCCCCACCCCTTTCCACCCTCCCAGTCCCAGCCAAAGTGGGGACTCTGCAAGTCTCACTGAGCAAATAAGGAAACTGGGGCACAGAACAGGGCCATCACCTGCCTGAAACTACAAGGCTGACAGTGGCAGAGCAAGGCTCCGAACCTGGGCTTGTCTGCTTTCTGAGACCCCCTGTGGGAACAGACACACGCCCAGGGTGACAGACAGCCCTTCCCCCTTGGACCTCCCAGGAAGCTATTTCTTTTGACAGGCAGGTGTGCCAGCCTTGGGGGCAGGTGCGGGCTAAACTCAGGATTTCCTCTCCCAACTGCAAGTGTGACTGCCACCTGCTCAGGGGCTGGGAGCCCCCTGCCTGCAGACCCACTGTCAACACTGCCTGCCACTGCAACGTCTGCACTTATCTCCTGGGGCTGAGGAGTACTGCGGCAGGGGCAGCCACTTGGGAAATAAATGTAGACTGTGGGGTCCTGGGGATCTATGGCTCCAGGCACGAGCAGCTGTGGGAGAAGAGGGCCGGACTTGGGCCAAACCTGGGCACACGATGGAAGCAAAACTGCTGTTTGGGCTTCTCTCTCTCTGCCACTTGCACCTGCCTCGGGCACGTCTTTTCCCCTTTGGATGCCCAGTTTCCTCACCTGTAATATGGGGGTGGCCCAGCATAGGGGTGGGGGCAGCTGGGGCTGAGTAGAAACAGGGATTTGGATCACCACACCCCCTGCTGAGCCCTCCCTTTTCTTCAATGAGGTGAGAGCAGCTCAGTGAAAAGGGGCAAAATCCCACGCTGCTCTGCATAGGGATGGGGTCCACAGAGAGTGCTGGGGGCAGGGGGTGTCCAGAGGAAGACAGACACTCGAGTCAGCTCAGCTCAAGGTGGGGCAGGCTGGAATGTGGTACAATATGTGCCAGGTTCTGAGCAGTCCATCGTAGGTGCAGGGTCCAGAGAAGGGTGTCAGTAGCCCTGGGGACCCAGCGTGCGGGTGTGGATATGCACCCCCCGACACCGCCCAGAGAGGGTGAATGAGCGGGAATCCTGGAGCAAGATAAGTGGTCGGGAGAGGGTGCACTAGCACCTCTGAGTGTCCACAAGGGTCCTTTTTCTCAGGGAACAGCGAGGGTAGGGGACTCCTTGCCACCCCCCCCCCCCCCGGCCCCCCCCCCCCTTTCCTCCATCCCCCCGCAGACCGTGCACTGCTGCAGGGCGCCCCGGACGCGGTGGAGCTTCGCGAACTGACGCCCTGGGCCGGGAGGTCCCCGGGTCCGCGCCGTCGGGCGGGTCCCCGGCGGCGGCGCGCGCGTGCGCGGTCGGGGACCCGGCCGTGCGGGCTGCGCGAGCTCGAGGTGCGCGTGAGCGAGCTGGGCCTGGGCTACGCGTCGGACGAGACGGTGCTGTTCCGCTACTGCGCAGGCGCGTGCGAGGCGGCGACGCGCGTCTACGACCTGGGACTGCGGCGCCTGCGCCAGCGGCGGCGAGTGCGGCGAGAGCGGGTGCGAGCGCAGCCCTGCTGCCGCCCGACGGCCTACGAGGACGAGGTGTCCTTCCTGGACACGCACAGTCGCTACCACACGGTCCACGAGCTGTCGGCGCGCGAGTGCGCCTGCGTGTGACCCTACCTCACCGGGCCTGGCGAGACGGCGGCCACGCCCCCCGCCCCGACAGCACCCAGCGTCCCGCCTGGCAAGCCCCGCGACAGACTGCCCATGCACAGAAAATGCCGTCGAGAGCTCAGGACTCTCGCGATAACTGTACCAAGATAAAGTGTGGAAAATCGAGCCCCGGCTGTGATTACGCGCTCGGGGGGTGCCCACATCTCGGAGGCGCATGAGGGCGTACGGGGAGGAGGCGCCATCTCCATTGGGAAAAGGGGGACGGGTGCGGGTACCACCTGCAGGATGGTGGAAGGATTCCATTTGCTTAGGGGTAAGAGGAAAGTGGATGCAAAGAGGGTCTTGTTTCCGGGGTACAAAAAGGAAAGTGGGGTGAATGGGGGGATGTCGGCAGGGACCTTCTCTCCCACCTCTCTACAGGTCCCCGTGCCCCTTCCCTCCCCGCCTCCCTGCAAGGTGTCCTTCTGGGGAGGGAAGGTGTAACTACAGTGCAGATGAGAAGTCCAGGTGGACCAGGTCTCCCTCACCCAACAGGCCTCCTCGGGCCTGGGCAGCTCTCACCAGGGTGAACTCGGAGCCACTATCTCCTTTCACTAGCTAAAAATATAGCTCGCTGCCCATCTCCCTGCGGGGATAGGTCTGGGGCGGGCGCCAACCCCATCCAGCCCGAAACCGGCGCCTGCTGCGGCAGAGCCGGGTCCCCAGGGACCTAGGTCCTGGGGCCATAAAAGCTCTGGCCGGAGCCCGAGGGAGAATTTACGACAAGCCCCTGTGGAGGATGGAAAAAGTACGGTGCGGTGTTTAGATTTGCCTGTGGTGTCACCTTGATGCCTGGCAAGCCCAGGACTGCGCCGGGGAATTGGGTTCCCAGCTGGCGGGGAGGGGTCGGCAGGTTGCACGGGCTGAGGAGGGGCGGGGAAGAGAGTGGGTGCTCCCAGCACGCACGAAGCTGGCACCCGGGAGACCAGACGGCGTGGACCCCTCCCTTTCTTCCCTTCAGACTAGGGGGGGTGGTCTCGAAGGCGCAACTCCCCCTTCCCATACAGCTTTCCCTAGGGCAAAGTCGTCTCTCCTCTTCCCTCCCCCCACCCCAGACCGGGGCTCTCAGAGAACAGACCCTTCCCTCCTTTACTGCTGTGTCTCCTACACTGGCCCCCTCCCCCCTTTTCCCACACATCTGCGCTCTGGCCTTCCCAGACCCAACCCCCATCCTGAAGCTGGAGGACTCGATTCAGAAGCTGCCCCCAGGGAGTCTCACCCAGCCAGGCAGGAACACCCCCAGCTCCCTGCTCCCCAGCACCCGCCACGCCCCCAGGCTGCAGTTGGAGACACTGGAGTCAGCTAACAGGCAGGACTTCCAGGGAGCTCCGAGAGCAGGGCTTGGAAGCCAGGTACCAAACCGTGGGTGGCCTGCTTGGAAGGCAATTTCAGAACAGTCTGGCTGGCTGGGGCCCCCACCCATCCCTGCAATCTTCTGACTCTGAGGTTTGGGGTGGTGGATTCCTACACTGTTTGGGCTGACTCAGCCCAGCCATGCAGAAAAGCCAGAGTTCCCAGACGCTGGGGAAGCTGAGCCTCAGTTTCCCCATCCTAGAAGACCCTGAGCCTCAGAGAGGGAAGTTGCTCAGTCCAGGACACACAGCAGGAAAATTGGCCTTGGAGCCCGGGTCTCTGGTCCCTGAAGCTTGGCTGCCTTGGTGTGAGTGTGAGTGTGAGTGTGTGTGTGTGCGTGCGTGCACGCAGCCTCCTGGGACCTCGGCCTTCCCATCTCCCACCCAGATCCAACCACAGGGCACTGGCCCAGCCCACCAGAGAATTGGAACGTAAACAGAGGTGCCCCCGCAGACCCCAAGGCTGGGGTTCTCAGCAGTGCGTGCCACACACACACACACACACACACACACACACACACAGGGCACAGAGACTGCCACCCACACAGGGCTTAGGATCACACACAGACCCACAGTCCACATGCTTACATGCTCAGTGGTCAGGCACACTCAGAGAGGGGCGTCCTCAAGGTCACCTGCAAGAACACAGGGGCCCCCTGTTCAGTCACACGCGGCCACGCCCACCCTCACTCCAAGCCCCACGTGGTTGTCCCCTGTCACACCCGCTCTCACAGTCACACGCGCCGCGTCACACCCTCTCCCCTTGCCCTCCTTTGGGAGCAGTTCCTGCCCCTCCTCTATCCTTGCGCTAGGTGTAGAACGTCCCCTTGTCCCAGCCCTGCCCCACGTGGACCCCCAGACAGCCCCGCCCCCAGTCCCACCCCCTCTGCGCCCCAGTCTCCCGGGCACTGTAGGCTGTTGAGCAGCATTTCTGGCCCCCTCCCACTCGATGCTATCAGCCCACCCCCAGGTTGTGACAACCACAGATGTCCCCAGACACTCCAAGCGTCCCCTGGGAGCAGAATCGTCCTGGAGTGAGAACCGCTGATCTGGAGTAAGGGAGGACACACCAGTTTCCTCAGAGCATTCCCATCTCGAAAATGGTGTCAGTATTGCCAACCTGCATACCCCCGAGGCGGTTCATTGACAAAGCAGCAGTACTCACAGGCCCATCCACCAGAGCCATCGCCAGTGGGCGGGGCACCAAGGCCAGTTCCCCAGGGGGTGTCTTGGTGCGTGCCCAGCAGCCACAGCCCCTGGTAGATGACACCCCCGCCCCCAGCAGGTGAAGCTCCTAGCAAGCGAGGTCCCACGGAAGCAACATTCCTGGCAGCAGAGGGGCCCAGCAGGGGAAGCCCCAGGTAAGGGAGCGCTCCACCCACCAAGGTCCCCAGATGCCCAGCAGCCCAGGCCCCAGGCTGGCTGGCTCACGTGAACCAAGACGTGATACTGGGCACCGTCCGGTAGTTGGGATTCTGTTGCAGCCGCTAGCAGGCCTGACAGAACATCAAGCCCCAGCTGAAGGATCTGGGCCGCAGTGTCTACCGCCAGCGGAAGCAGCTCGGGTAGAGGGTGTGGTCCTTGACCAGCGCCAGCAGATAATGGGTCAAGTCCTTGGGGCTCTGAAAGTCTTCAGGTGGCAGGAACTGTTCATAGTTCCTCCTGCTGGGGCCCAGCACCACTGGCACTGCCCAGGCCTGCAGGGCGTTCCTCCACAGCTTCTCTGTGATATAGTCAGGGTGCAAGGAGTTCTTGAAAGCCAGGTAAAACTTGTACTGGGACAGCCTGTTGGTCATGACCTCCCGGGGCAGTGGCATGTGGGAGCGTCCATACACATCCATTTGGAGGTGAGGCTGCAGCTTCTGATAGGACTGCACCCGACCGAGTCCACCCTCCAGTTGGCCACCACCCAGGCCACCAGCTTGGTCTTGGCCGAGACGTTCACCAGTGTGTCCACAGGCTGGCCAGGCCATGGCTCACGCTAGCTGTACGGCGTGAAGATATCTGAGTCCTGGCGGTAGGACACCGTGAGGGTGAAGTATCCGTCCAGGGCCTTCAGTTTGGGGCAGTTGCTGGGCGATTCCATGCTGAACCAGACCCAGCGCTAGCTGGGGGGCCGCAGGGAAGGCGTGAGCTGTGCCTTAGGCCTGGAGCTGACCTTTCGGTGACGCACAAAGACCGCATCCGCCCGAGGGTACTCGCTGCGGTTGACAGTCAGGTGGCAGTCGGCTGTGCCGGGCCACATCTCCGAGCAGTGGGACAGAGCCACTGGGGTGTTGAATAGCCACGTCCACAGCAGGAGACGGACGCAGAGGCGGGCGGGTGGAGAGCCCTGCAGTGGCCTGGGAGGGGGCCCCCAATTCGGGGACCCATGTGGGCTTGTCTCGGGACACACGCAGGCAGGAGGAGAAGCACGGAGCCAGAAGCAGCTGCAGCAACGGCCCGGGGAGACAGTGGTGGCAGGAACATTTTACCTTGGCCCAGCCAGGTGGATCCATGGGTCAGAGAGGAGCTGGGAGGAGGGGACAGTGAACACAGCATCACTGCTAACAAAAATAATAACACATGCCGAGCGGGCAGATGCAGGTTACCCAAGTTCATCTTTACGAGTCCTGAGGTAGGAGGCACTGTTCTCATCCCTATTTTACAGACGAGAAAACTGAGGCCAAGGACTCAATGCAAGAAAACGGCAGAACTGTAATTCCAACAGAAAGCATCTAGCTTCAGAGTCCAGTTACTCCTACCCACTAGGCTACATGATCTCTGGACCTGGGATAGATTCGGATGGCTCTCAGGTCCCACCTTGACCTTGACCCTGCCCTTTCCCAGCTTTCCCAGAGTCTTTCCCAGCCTAGGGAGAAGACAGAGCTGGTTACAAGATGCTCCCCAGTGCCCTGGAGCTGAGGCTTGGAGCCAGGGCTCTGCCTGAGAGAGGTACAATGTGATTACGTTGGAAGGTTATCTGAGGGCTCACCAGGTAGTGTAGGAGTTGGGGGAAAGGGCATTCCTGGTGGACGAAACAGCCAACGCAAAGGTCCGGAGGTGACGGAGAGCCTGACAAGTTTATGGGGAGAGCACAGGAAGTGCTCAGGGAATAAGCGTCCAAAGATGGCCCCCCTGGTCCCGCACTGGGGGATCCTGGGCGGCCTCTTGGCCTGGCCGATGTCTTTCCACTCCCCGGTCCTTTCTGTTCCTGCAGGCGGTCACAAAGTCCTCCCAGACTCCAAACCCCAACCACCAGAGCGGAATCTAGGACTTCGGCCCTGCCCCTCTCCACTTCCTGCGGCCCTGGAGACACCCACTTTACAGATAAGAAAACGGAGGTTCTGAGCGATAGATATGTCTCGTGCCCAAATACACACAGCTACAGCCCTTACGATCCAGAATCCAAACTCTCTCCTCTTAATGTAATTCCAAACTCCTCTCCCTCTTTGCAGGTGGAGCTCTGATCTACAGCCTGGCACTGTCCACTAGAACTTTCTGCTATCATGGAAATGTTCTATATCTGCACCATCGCGTGCACCCCTATGGCTCTTGAGTCCTTGAAATGCAGCTGTTGTGTTGGACAGAGTTTTTAATGCTAAATTAAATTTAAAAAAGGTTCTCTCTTCTGTAAATCGAAGACAACTTCCAGATAAAAAGTAAAGGCAAAGCCAAAAACAGCCTCTGATAGCCAATTCAATGACTGGAAAAACTTGACAGTACATTTGGGACCTCCTGGAAGGGCAAATCTGCTCCAACGAGACATTTTTATGGAGTCTAATTACAGATCAAGGATCTACGACGAAAACTGAGTGTCCGAATTAGGTGTGCTGGGGGTGTGAAATACACCCTGGTTTCTAAGACTTAGGACGAGAACGAGACAGTAAAATTATCTCAATACTTCCTCTGTTCATTACACATTTAAACAATACTACTTTGGATCTGCTGGGTTAAAGAAAGCATATTATTAAAATTAATTTCACCTGCGTCTTTTACATTTTAAAGTCGTGGCTACTAGAAAAATATTAATTACACGTGTGGCTTGTGTTCTGTTTCTACTGGACAGCATGTGCTGCTCTAGAATTTCTAAAAAAGGGAAATGAGGGATAATGACTCATTATTTGAAACGCACTCACCCTCTGGCCAGAGGGATTGGTGCAAATGCCCACAGACATGCCAACAAAACAAGGGCGTTTTGGATAAGCTACCTGTCCATTGATGTAGGACTGGTCGAATTACGGTCCCTTCGGACAACGGAATACTATGCAGTTGTGAAAAATGAATAAAAGCCTGGTTTTGGTATTAGGGTATCTTTGTCTGAAAAAACTTAAAATAGAACTACCATATGATCCAGCAATCCCACTCCTGGTCATATATCAGGAGAAAACCATAATCTGAAAAGATACACGCACCCCAGTGTTCATTGCAGTACTATTTACAATAGCCAAGACATGGAAGCAACCTAAATATCCATTCACAGAGGAATGGATGAAGAAGATGTGGTACATATATACAATGGAATATTACTCAGCCATGAAAAAGAAAGAAATAATGCCATTTGCAGCAACATGGATGGACCTAGAAACTATCATACTAAGTGAAGTAAGTCAGACAGAGAAAGACAAATATCATGTGATATCACTCATATGTGGAATCTAATTAAAAATGATACAGATGAACATATTTACAAACTAGAAATAGACTTACAGATACGGAAAACAAACTTCTGGTTACCAAAGGGGAAACGTGGTGGGGAGGGATAAATCAGGAGCTTGGGATGAACACACACACACTACTATATATGAGATAGATAACCAACAAGGACCTACTGTATAGCACCGGGAACTCTACTCAATATTCTGTGATAACCTATATGAGAGAAGAATCTGAAAAAGAATGAATATATGTATATGTATAATGGAATCACTTTGCTGTACACCTGAAACTAACACAACTTTGCAAATCAACTATACTCCAATAAAATTAACATAAAAATTTAAAAAAATGAATAAAGCCACTGTATTGGCACAGCTCTGCAGGGTGGATCCAGGTTTTCTGGAAGCTGAACTTCCATATTTTGGGAGCCTCTCTAAGAAACGGCAAAGAAAATTGAGTCCAGACCTAGATACAGAAAGTAATCTTTATTTAGGGGTCCCTGAAGCTTAAGCTTCATCCACTTCATGGTAAATCCATGTCTGCCTGATAAAAAACAGGTTCCAGAATTAAGTAGCTGGGTCTAAATCTGCACCATCCAATATGGGGGCCACTAGCCCCATGTGGCTAATGCAACAGAGGAACAGAAATTGTGAATGTCAGTAAATTTCAAATGTAAATTTAAAAACTGAACAACGTAAAACAAGTTTGTTTTTTTTTAATTAAACACTACCCCTTTCACTCCAGCCGTTGAAAATTTAGCATCCAAATAGAAACGTCCTTAAAGAGTAAAATACACGCCAGATTGCCAAGATTTCATATGAAAGAAAGAATGTAAAATATCCTATGTAAAGTATCTCATTAGTAATTTTCTATGTCGATTACATATTGAGATAATGCTTTGGATGTATGGGGTGAAATAAGATATAGCATTAAAATTAATTTTATTGGTACCTTTCTATTCTTTTTAATGTGTCTGGTAAAAAGTTGAAAATTACATATGTGGCAGAAATCAGTTTGGCGGTTCCTCAGAAGGCTGAACACATAATTCCATATCACCCAGCAATTCCACTCCTAGATATCTACCCAAAGGAACTGAAAAGCAGGGACTCTAAGAGATATTTGTATGTCCATGCTCGTAGAAACGTGATTCACAATAGCCAAAAGTTGGAAACAACCCAGATGTCCATCAAAGGATGAGCGTATAAACAAATGTGGTCCATCCATACAATGGAACATTATTCAGCCTTAAGAAGGAGAGAGATTCTGACACAGGCTATACCATGGATGGACCTTGAGGACATGAGGCTCAGTGAAATAAGCCAGATGCAAAAGGACACATATTATATGATCCTGCTTCTATGAAATATCTAGAATAGGTAAATTCATAGAGACAGACAGTAGATTAGCGGTTACCACGGGCTGGGAGGGTTGGAAGGAGAATGAGTTTTTGCTTACTGGGGTATAAAGTTTCTATTTGGGGTGACGAAAAATTTTTGGAAATATTGGCAGTGGTTGCACACCATTGGGAATATACTTAATGCTACTGAACTGCACCCTTAAAAATGGTTAAAATGTCAAATTTTGTGTCTCGTATATTCTGCCACAGTTTAAAAAATAATGTGGGACTTCCCTGGCAGTCCAGTGGTTAAGACTCCGCACCCCTGGCACAGGTTCAATCCCTGGTTGGGGAACTAAGCTCCTGCATGCTGCACGGCGTGGCCAAAAAATAAAATTAAAAAATAAAAAATAGGGCTTCCCTGGTGGCACAGTGGTTAAGCATCCACCTGCCAATGCAGGGGACATGGGTTCGAGCCCTGGTCTGGGAAGATCCCACATGCCGCAGAGCAACTAAGCCCGTGCACCACAACTACTGAGCCTGCGCTCTAGAGCCCGCAAGCCACAACTACTGAACCCGTGCGCCACAACTACTGAAGCCCCCGCGCCTAGAGCCCATGCTCCGAAACAAAAGAAGCCACTGCAACGAGAAGCCCGCGCACCTCAACGAGGAGTAGCCCCCGCTCGCCGCAACTAGAGAAAGCCTGTGTGCAGCAACGAAGACCCAACAGAGCCAAAAATAAATAAATAAAATAAATAAATTTTTAAATAAAGAAATAAAAATAAAAAGACCCTGATGGCTGGCGGGCTCCTTCTACTGGGCAGAGCTGGCGTAACCCTCCGAATGCAGAAGGGAGAAGCTGGCAGGTGGCCTTGTGTGATGAAAAGGGAGCGCGATTTGGAATTACACGTTCATGCCAAAGTTTCTGGAAAGAGACCCAAAAGACAGGCCTTTGGGGAGACAGCGCCAAGCAGGAGTGGGATGGAGGCTGAACTCTGACCACAAGCTACTTTGCGCCGCCAGGGATTTTGGCCGTGCACAGAAGGTTAATATGCGGAAATGTACTTAAGATGGATATAGTTTGTTTGTCCTGGGTTTATGGTGGCTCCTCCTAGGAGGCATGGAGGCCCTTGGCAGGGACCTTGAGAAGCGAGGATCCAGGAACGGGGCTGTGGGAGGCCGGGGGCTGAGATCCCACCCAAGTGGAACCGGAGACATTTTTTTCCTAGAAAGGAACTGAAAAATGCCATGATGCCGGGACACCGCAAAGATCAGAAAAACAAAACAAAACAAAATCCCCCCTGTTCCCCTGCATCTCAGGTCCTCCTCCCATGGGACAGGGTGGGAAGGAGGAAGGGCTCTGTGTTGCTGATGGGGGCCAGGAAGCAGTGGGGGTTCTAATCCAGAGTTTTGCCAGGGAGAGAGAGACAGACAGAAACAGACCGGGAGAGAAATGCTGCTCCTCCTGGTTTGGCAAATCAATCAGAACTTCCCACACCTGCTAGACCTCTGGCGCACCTGGTACCCAGAAAGACCCCGGGGAGAGCAGGCTGCAGGCCCTTCCCAGGGGGCAACGATGCCTCCTGGGAGAGGGGACATTTTCCCCAGGAGGCCTTACCTGGATGGACACTGTGCAGGATGGCAAGCAGCTGACTAGGAAGTTTAGGGCCGAGTCACAGCTTGTCACCCAGGGAGTGGATGAGGCAACACCAGGGAGGAGAAGGAAATGGACTTATTTACAGACGCAGCACAGCACAGCCCAACACCACCACAACTGCCATCAGATGACACAGGGTGTCCTGTCCCATGAGCTGGGTCATCATCTAAAAGCAAAGGTGGGACTCTGCTAATCTCCACCATAAGACCTGATGAGGGAGGGGGTGGAGGAAGTTGGGGACTAGAGTCACCGCCCTGGCCTCCCCTGTGGCCTCGAAGCACGCATGGCTTTGGGCGTAAAGTTGACCCATCCATAAAGGGAAAAGGGCTGACCCAAACCACTGGTTCTCAACGTGGTTTCCGTGGGGGCACCAGGGGTTCCATGGAGGATGGGGAGGGGCAGGTGAGCAGAATTTCAAGCTTCTCACTTTCCCTTCCAGCAGATACCACCCCCTCTTCCGTCTCAGTCAGCAAACATTTCTTGTGTACCTGCTACATGTTGGGCCCCAGGGATATCGCACGAAGCAAGTGGGTGAGACAGATAACCCATGAGGAAACTTGTAAACAAACATCAATTATAAATTGCAAAAAAGGAGGCTGTGGCCTGGTCTGGACTTCCCGGATGTGTGAGCTGAGAGCTAAAGCCCCGTAAGAATTCTCTAAGTAAAAAGGAGGATGCAAGAGCTTTCCAGGCAGGGGCTTCCCTGGTGGCGCAGTGGTTGAGAGTCTGCCTGCCAACACAGGGGACACGGGTTCAAGCCCTGGTCCGGGAAGATCCCACATGCCACAGAGCAACTAAGCCCCCCGTGCACCACAACTGCTGAGCCCGCGCTCTAGAGCCCGCGACCCACAACTACTGAAGCCTGCGTGCCTAGAGCCAGAGCTCTGCAACGGGAGAAGCCACCGCTATGAGAAGCCCCGCACCGCAACGAGGAGTAGCCCCCTCTCGCCGCAACTAGAAAAAGCTCGCGTGCAGCAATGGAGACCCAACGCAGCCAAAAATAAAATAAATAAAATAAATAAATTAAAAAACAAAAAAGACAAAGATGTCTGCTTTTTTTTTTTTAAAAAAAAAAAAAGCTTTCCAGGCAGAAGGGACAGCCTGTGCAAAGGCCCTGAGGCAGCAAGGAATGGCAGCATTGGAGGAAATCCAGGAAGGCTGAGTATTCAGGAGTAGGAGATGAGGTCACCACACCACGTTGAGCTGCGTCCGGCTGTGGTCAATGATGGATATTTAACACAACGGCGACAGGGAGCCATGGGAAGCTTCCAGCAGAGCAGTCAGTCACCACCACATAGACTCCTGTTTTGAGATGCTCTTTCAGCCTGCCACGGGGGGACAGGGAAGACAGTAGGGCAGAGACAGGGAGGCTGGGGAGGAGGAGGCTGTTTCGGGCAGGCCAAAGCCCGAGCTCCAGCTCCCAGGTACCATGATTCCCCTGTTCCCAGATGAGAAATCACTTCTGTGAGGCTGCTTCACGCTGCCTGGACATCTACCATCTGAGTGTCCAGTTAGTTCCAGGCTGGCAGAGGTTCCAGGAGGCTGGGGTCCCCCAGGGCAGGGCATTTGTTTGTTTGTTTGTTTGTTTTGCGGTACGCAGGCCTCTCACTGTTGCGGCCTCTCCCGTTGTGGAGCACAGGCTCCGGACGCGCAGGCTCAGCGGCCATGGCTCATGGGCCCAGCCGCTCCGCAGCATGTGGGATCTTCCCGGACCGGGGCACGAACCCGTGTCCCCTGCATCGGCAGGCGGACTCTCAACCACTGTGCCACCAGGGAAGCCCTGTTTGTTTGTTTTTAAATGCACTGATTCTTTTTTAAACATAAATTTATTTATTTTTGGCTGCATTGGGTCTTCATTGCTGCACATGGGTTTTCTCTAGTTGCAGCGAGCGGGGGCTACTCTTCATTGCAGTGTGTGGGCTTCTCACTGCGGTGGCTTCTCTTGTTGTGGAGCACAGGCTCTAGGCACGTGGGCTTCAGCAGTTGTGGCACGTGGGCTCAGTAATTGTGGCTCACGGGCTCTAGAGCGCAGGCTCAGTAGTTGTGGCATGCAGGCTTAGTTGCTCTGTGGCATGTGGGATCTTCCCGGACCAGGGCTCGAACCCATGTCCCCTGCATTGGCAGGAGGATTCCCAACCACTGTGCCACCAGGGAAGCCCAGGCCATTTGTAATAGGGAAGAACAAGTCTTTTTTTTTTTGGCCGCACCACCAGCATGTGGGATCTTGGTTCCCTGACCAGGGATCAAACCCATGCCCCTGCAATGGAAGCACCTAGTCCTAACCACTGGGCCACCAGGAAGTCCCGGGAAGAACAAATCTGACTCTATATTAAGGCATAACCCTCCCAGACTTCAGACAATACTACAAAGCTACAGTAATCAGAACAGCGTGGTACTGGCACACAAACAGACATATGGATCAATGGAACAGAATAGAGAGCCCAGAAATAAAACCACACACCTACAGTCAATTAATCTTTGACAAAGGAGGCAAGAATATACAATGGGGAAAATTCTCTCCAGCAAGCGGTGTTGGGAAAGCTGGACAGCCACATGTAAATTAATGAAGTTGGAACACACCCTTACACCATACACAAAAATAAACCCAAAATGGCTTAAAGACTTAAACATAAGACATGACACCATAAAATTCCTAGAAGAGAGCATAGGCAAAACATTCCCTGACAAATTGTTCCACTGTTTCCTTAGGTCAGTCTACCAAGGCAAAAGAAATAAAAACAAAAATAAACAAATGGGACCTAATCACACTTACAAGCTTTTGCACAGCAAAGGAAACCATAAACAAAAAGAAAAGACAAACTACAGACTGGGAGAAAATATCTGCAAATGATGCGACCAACAAGGGCTTAATCACCAAAATACACAAACAGCTCATACAACTCAACAACAACAAAATAACCGAATCAGAAAATGGGCAGAAGACCTAAATAAACATTACTCCAAAGAAGAAATACAGATGGCCAATAGGCACATGAAAAGATGCTCAACATCACTGATTACTAGAGAAATGCAAATCAAAACTACAATGAGGTAACACCTCACACTGGTCAGAATGGCCACCATTAAAATGTCTACAAATGGGGCTTCCCTGGTGGCGCAGTGGTTGAGAGTCCACCTGCCGATGCAGGGGACACGGGTTTGTGCCCCGGTCTGGGAGGATCCCACATGCCGCAGAGCGGCTGGGCCCGTGAGCCATGGCCACTGAGCCTGCGTGTCCGGAGCCTGTGCTCCGCAATGGGAGAGGCCACAACAGTGAGAGGCCCACGTACCTCAGGAAAAAAAAAAAAAGTGTCTACAAATAACAAATCCTGGAGAGGGTGTGGAGAAAAGGGAAACCTCCTACACTGTTCGTGGAAATGTAAGTTGGTGCAGCCACTGTGGAAAACCAGTGTGGAGGTTCCTTAAAAAACTAAAAATAGAATTACCATATGATCCAGCAATCCCACTCCTGGGCATATATCTGGACAACTCCATTTTGAAAAGATACATGCACCTCTATGTTCATAGCAGCACTATTCACAATAGCCAAGACATGGAAACCACCTAAATGTCCATCGGCAGATGAATGGATAAAGAAGTCGTAGCTACATAGCACAGGGAGATCAGCTCGGTGCTTTGTGACCACTTAGAGGGGTGGGATAGGGAGGGTGGAAGGGAGATGCAAGAGGGAAGGGATATGGGGATATATGTATACATATAGCCTATTCACTTTGTTGTACAGCAGAAACTAACACAACATATTAAAGCAATTATACTCCCATAAAGGTGTTAAAAAAATAATTAATTAAAAAAGGTGGTACCTATATACAATGGAATACTACTCAGCCATAAAAAAGAATGAAACAGAGCCATTTGCAGCAACATGGATGCAACTAAAGATTATCATACTAAGTGAAGTAAGTCAGAAAGAGAAATACAAATACCATACGATTTCACTTGCATGTGGAGTCTAAAATATGATACAAATGAACCTATCTATGAAACAGAAACAGGCTCATGGGCATAGAGAACAAACCTGTGGTTGCCAAGGGGAGTGGGTTGGGAGAGGGATGGACTGGGGGGTTAGGGTTAGCAGATGGAAGCTTTTATATATAGACTGGGAAAACAACAAAGTCCTACCGTCTAGCACAGGGAACTATATTCAATACCCTATGATAAGCCATAATGGAAAAGAATGTTAAAAAAAAAGAATGTACATATATATTTGTATCGTTGATTCACTTTGCTGTACAGCAGAAATTAACACAACTCTGTAAGTCAACTATACTTCAATTAAGAAAAGTATTGATTAAAAAAAAAATCTGACTCGGGATTTCCCTGGCGGTCCAGTGGTTAAGACGCTGCACTTCCAACGCAGGGGGTGCGGGTTCGATCCCTGGTTGGGGAACTAAGATCCCACATGCCATAGGGCGCAGCCAAAACAACAACAACTACCACCTTTGATTTGTACAACAAGCTATGCGCCTTTTATAATATCTAAGTTATAGCAATAAAGCATTAAAAAGAAAAATCTGACTCCATTTTAGTTCTGACCCTTTTTTTTTTTTCCGGTACGCGGGCCTCTCACTGTTGTGGCCTCTCCCGTTGCGGAGCACAGGCTCCAGACGTGCAGGCTCAGCGGCCATGGCTCACGGGCCCAGCCGCTCCACAGTATGTGGGATGTTCCCAGACCGGGGCACGAACCCGTGTCCCCTGCATCGGCAGGCAGACTCCCAACCACTGCGCCACCAGGGAAGCCCTTTGGTTCTGACCTTTTACTTTAACCCTGTGCTCCTGTTGTCTGTGCTTAGACATGCTGACTGCACCTTTTGTAAAAGCGTGTTGCCTATAGCTTGAAATATACAGAATAGCCTGACCATGACCTGACCTGACAGAGAATAACATTTGTTTTCTTGGAGCTTTACAGGAACACCGTGACCCGACCTTGACCTGACCTACATGGCCAGATGCAAGAACAAAGGATCTGACACCACGCCCCTCCCTCACCTGGCCTTTAGAAGTGCTTTGCTGAAACCCTTCGAGGAGTTTGGACTTTTTAAGGCACGAGCCACCCATCTCCTTGCATGGCCCTGCGATGAACATTTCTCTGCTCCAAACTCCAACGATGTTTCGGTAGTGTTTGACCTCACTGTGCGTTGGGCACGTGGACTTACATTGGGTGGGTAACACATTTACAGAGGAGCCTTACCCAAAGCTGCTCATGGCTTGCTCCTGACAGGCAGAATTATCTGGTGACTTATTAAAATATAACTCATGAAGGTCACTGTGTCCTCAGCCCAAGGCCAAACCTTGATAGGCAAACCTTCAGCCTTCACACAGTCGCCCTGCCTATATGGAAACTGAGGTCCAGAGATGGTCACTCAGAATCTCAAGGGCACAGCGGCGTCTCCAGCTACACAAGCTGCTCTGCCAGGAACACTCTTTGCTCGCCCCCACCCCGCCTTGGCCACCTTGTTAATCCCTAGTCATCCTGCAGAGCTCCTCCAGGGAGCCTCCCCAGATTCCTCCCGTCCCCTGAGCTGAATCAGATCACTCCTCTGGCCCCCCACAGCTGCCTGGTGTCCCCCATCATAGCTTTGGCCACCCTGTGTCATTTCCTCTGCTGGGCTGACAGCCCCATGAGGACAGAAAAGCCAGAAGAGCACGAGAGTGGGGAAGACAGAGTAAGAACTTGGGCTGGGGCTTCCCTGGTGGCACAGTGGTTCAGAATCCGCCTGTCAATGCAGGGGATATGGGTTCGAGCCCTGGTCCGGGAAGATCCCACATGCCGCGGAGCAACTAAGCCTGCGTGCCACAACTACTGAGCCTGCGCTCTAGAGCCTGCGCGCCACAACTACTGACCCCACACGCCTAGAGTCTGTGCGCAACAAGAGAAGCCACCGCAGTGAAAAGCCCATGCACCGCAACGAAAAGTAGCCCCCACTCGTCGCAACTAGAGAAAAAGCCCGCGCACAGCAACGAAGACCCAATGCAGCCAAAAGTAAAAAACCAACAAACAAAAAACAAAAAGAAAAAACTCTATTCACTTAAAAAAAAAAAAAAGAAAAAAGAACTTGGGCTGTATCTCAAGGATTTAAAACCCCAAAGCAGGTCTCTTGTGGAGGGCTGGCTGTGGGCGGGGCACTGCCTATTATTCCACGTTTGGGATCAGAGTTTGGCTGGCCCTGTCTGCAACTATGTTGGGTGGGGACCCTGGTCCTGCCTTTTACTCACTGAGAGAGCTGAGGAGAGGGACTGCCCTTCTCAGAGCCTCAATTTCCCCCTATATAACACAGGGCCTGTGCTAGCACTGCCAATGCTCCCTTACTGGCTCTAGAGGGAATGAGCTCCCCGTCAAGGGGAGGATCCAAGCAGGAAGGTTCCTCTGTGGAAAGAGTTGCTGTTCAACGGCACTTTGAGATGCCCCAAAGGAGCCAAGGAGGGCCTTTATCTGCCCTGGGGCCGGGCCAGGAAGATTCCAGGAGGCCTCTGTCTGACAGCTCCTGGTGGGCCGGGTCTGCAGCCAGAGGGAGGCCCTGGTGCTGTTGTCCCACCTGCTTCCGGGCCCTGTGCTTCAGACCCACTTGTCCCTGTGTGGCAGCTGGGTGATGGGGGTGGTCTCCACACACATCTGCACCTCAGGACCCCCCGACTCCTACAGAGTTCTAGCCATCTGTCACCAGGTCATGGGTGGGGTGCAGGCTGGGGCAGGGGCAGCCGGGGGTGGGGGAGGGCACAGATGAGGATCTTTCCGGACCCCACCTGCCTGAGCCTCCCACAGGCCTGTCACAGCCTGAACTTGGCTCCACGAGGCAACAGGAGGCTGGGTCGGGGATGGTCAGTAAATGTAGCCAGGCAGAGCCCCGACCCGGCCGAGCCCCAGTCCCAGCTGAGCCCTGATCCCGACTGAAGAGAAGGGAAAGTTGGTGACTGGGGTTCATGGGGGGCATTTGGGGCTCCTGATCACCGACACTCTGCCCACCCACACCCCTGCAGCAAGTCCTGTGACTTCACAGAGACTGGTGATGAAACCCATGTGTGTAACTGAAACACAGGTTACCTGCTGCCCATCCAAACCCCCAGCTGGACCAGCCTAGTGAGTTCCGGCCCCGCCCAGATATCACCCCCGGCGGCCGAGGGGCACACCTGACCGTGTCCTCACCCGATGATTCCCCCTACCGCCCCTAACATCCTCCTTCTGAGTCCTCCTGCCACTGTCCCTCCCATCATTTAGTTTTATGGCCTCAAATCCACCTGTTCTGCCTACGATTTTTGTTTTTTTAATATTAAAAATTAATTAATTAATTATATTTTTGGCTGCGTTGAGTCTTCGCTGCTGCGTGCGGGCTCTCTCTAGTTGTGGCGAGCGGGGGCTACTCTTCTTTGCGGTGCGCGGGCTTCTCATTGCGGTGGCTTCTCTTGTTGTGGAGCAGGGGCTCCAGGTACGCGGGCTTCAGTAGTTGCGGCACGTGGGCTCAGCAGTTGTGGCTCGCGGGCTCTAGAGCACAGGCTCAGTAGTTGTGGTGCATGGGCTTAGTTGCTCCGCGGCATGCGGGACCTTCCTGGACCAGGGCTCGAACCCGTGTCCCCTGCATCGGCAGGTGGACTCTCCACCACTGCGCCACCAGGGAAGTCCCCTGCCTACAATTTAATTTCAGACTTTGTTGACATTTTTGCCTGCCTCACAGAGCTGGGAAGTGGAGCACAGGGTGGGAATGGAGGGGGTTGGGATTTGAACCAAGGCCTCCTGGCCTCGGGATGTGTAGCCGGACCAAACACCAGGCCCTGGGGTCCAGCCTTTGGGGGCCAGAGGAACCCCCTGCCTAAAGCCAGAGAGAGCCGAGAGACTTCCTGACTCTCTCTGGGGGAGGCTCGCCTGGCCAATGCCAGGTGGAGCCTCCCTGGAAAGGGGCTGGTGCCAGGGCCAAGAGTGGGGGACCCTAGGGACCCCCCACCTCAGGCTTGACCCGAGGACCAGCATGGGGGTTGAGGTGGGGCCGTCTGCGCCCCCAGCCCTGGTCTCTGCCCGCGTCAGACCCCTAGCGCGTTGCTCAGCCTGGGCTGGTGGGTGAGGGAGCTGCCAGCCTGCTGGAAAATGCACTCCCTGGGGCCTCAGGCTGTGAGCCAAGGGGCAACTGGCGGCTCGAGAGGAGGCCCCCAACACCGCCCCAGCCTGGGATGGATGAGAAACGAACCACACGTGCGATGTGGGACCGGGATGGCACTTGGGTACGACGAGGGGCGCCCTGGTGTCTCCTGATGTCGTCCCCGGTGGCCGGGGCCCAAGGAGGGTTCCCATTCCCCTCTGAGCCTCATAAAAACTTCCAGAAAGAGGGAAACAGAGAGGTAGTCAGCTGCCAGGCATCATCTCAGTTGGAGGGGAGACCACACTGTACCCACTGGCCCTGCCCCAGCCTGCAAGGAAACCCTGGCCTGGCCCCCTGAGGGCCCCGTCTGCCTCCCAAGATCCTGGCTTGTAGCCAGCCCGTTGGGAGGGCCCCAGGTGCGAGGTGTGTGTGGCAGGGGAGCCATGGGCCTGGGGAGGCTGGCTCAGGCCCAGGCTCACTGGTGGGCTTGGCACTGCAGCCGCCCACCTCACCCACCAGTGCCCCCACCCCCCATCCTGGGGCCTGGCTCCAGTCAAAGGCATCACAGGGGTCCCCGGGTGCCCGCTGAGGCTCAGAGAGTGCCTGGACTGCACCTCTGTGCCCAACTCAGTCTCCCTTGGCAGAGCAGCAATCTCCCCCAGCCCCAGAAGGTTCTGGGGTGTCCAGGAAGGCCTCATTTAACATCAGAATCCACCTGCAGCCCCTAAGTGGCGGAGCCGGGCTGCCATCTGGCCTCAGACCTCTTGACTCCAGGAGCTTTGGAGTCTCTCTGGCCGGCAGCTGTGTGACCTTGGGTGAGTGGCGTAGCCTCTCTGGGCCTCAGTCGTGTCATCTGCAAAACGGAGCCCATGCCGGTATCCTCTTCAGGTGATTATCCTCCCATACCTTCTCTGCAAGGCGGGATTGTGGGCAGGGGCTGGAAACCCACAGTCCCGGGCCTCAGTTTCCCCTCTGATGGTATTTTAAAGGATACGGCTTCTCCCTGCCCGGCGTCATGGTGCATGGGGCTGCTGTGTGCAGAGGGGAGCGTGGGAACTCAAGGTGACAGAAACCTGGCATCTCTGTGCTGCCCGCCCCCAGCCTCTCTTCACCTGGGCCCCCTGGCACGTTGGGGTCTGCCTTCCCCAGCACCCCAGCCCGGCCGGGTTCATGGGGCTTCAATTTCAGCCTGTGGTGGGTTGAGGAGGTGCGGGCCAGACACGCTTCATTTTCCAATTTCTGGAAATGCAAGCTGTAGGGCCACCTATTGTCGAGCGGAAAAAAAGCCTGTTGCAAAACCGTGTGAGAAAAAAACAATAGCGCCTAGGTGCACTGCTGCTGCCGAGACAGAGAATTCCAGGGGCTACGCGGGCCGGGGAACAAAGGGCCTTTTCTCTCTCCCTGGAAAGTCTGGTGGAGTGTGTGTGGCAGTTTCGGGGTCAGAAAAGCCAATGAAGGTATTTTGCAAGACAGAAAACGGTTCGGAGAAGATCTGTCGGGACAAGGAGCCAGAAGAGCATACATTTTGTTGGTTTGTTGTCAGAGGATGTTTTCCAGTTTTCTAAGACACCTGTCCCTCCACTGGCAAAACACTGAGCTAGGAATGCTGGCAACCTGGGCACCGGGCCCGGCCCTGCAGGAAGCATATGGAGATGCCATGTGGGGAAGGTGTACCCAGAATTCCCCCACCCCCCTGCCCCCATCACTACTGGCGGTCTTCAGAGAGCAGCAATTTCCCCCAGTGCAGGCTCTCCAAATGTCCCGGAAGTCCTCATTTACAGTTGGAATCCCACCTGCAGCCACTTGGGTCTCAAAAGACCAGCTGCAGCCCCTGGCCCAGCCCCTCGGCCTGCAGGGTGACAGTTCCGGGGATTGACCTCAGAACGAGGGGAGAGCCAGACAGGAGAATGTCAGGCCACATCGGGCTCATCCTCTGCTCCGGACCTTCTCACGGCCCCCACCGATTCCCGAGGCAGAGCCCACAGGTTCTGTTGCATCTCCCCCAACTCGTGTCCTCACTGTTCATGCCCCAGGACCTTTGCACGTGCTCTTCCCGCTGCCTGGAACTCCCTCCACCCTGACAGCCACCTGGTTCCCTCAAATAACTCCCTCTCCAATCACTTTATTGCTAACTGCCCTCTGCCAGCACTCCCCGTCCCCTTTCCCGCTTTATTTTTCCACAACAATGACTTATTAAGTCAAATACTTATAAGTATTTGACTTATTTCTGTGATTTACTGTCTCTTGCCTCTCTCCCCAACCAGGATGTCAGCTCCATGAGGGATCCTGGTCTGCTTTGTTCCCTGCTGAGCCCCAAGCACCCTGAACAGTGCCTGACATACAGGACAGCCTTAATAAACACGCCTCGAATGAACAAATGAATGAACAGTATTAAGCACGGTGGAAAAACTCTCCTGTTTCCTGGCTTGTCATTGTCGTACCCAAGACTGGGAGTCCTGTGGAGGCAAGGCCTGGGTCTCCAGCAGGACTTGGCACTCGGTAAATAGGTGCTGAACGAATGACGGCGCTGGGAGTCCCCACAGCCAGAAGCTTGGACTCTTACTCGGAGAACTGTAAACAAAGACTCTGGGGGACGCCGGACTGTAGAGCAGGAGTAACTCTTGTCCACCCTTCTCCCTGCGCCCACCCACAACTGCCCCTGGCCACGGGCTGTCTCCAAGGGGCCTACAGGTGAGGTGGTCCTGACCCTGGGCAACACGCGGCGGGCGACATGGGGCTCGGAGGGGGCCGTAGGGCAGGCACAGGCAGGCAGCAGGCGGGAGAGGAATGCTCTGGCCGACAGGAATGAATAAACAGGCTCCTTGGATGTCAGAGGTTGGGGGGTGGGGGAGGCCTTGAACCTCATGCTTGGCTGAGGATGTTTGGACAAGGCAGGCGGCCAGGTGGTGTCATCAAGGCTAAAATTAGCCTCCGATTCCCGCTTAACCCCTCCCTCCTGGGCCGGGAAGCCGGGACAGGCCATCACTTCAGTGAGCACTAGCTTTGTGCCAGGCCAAGCTCCTCTGTTCCATGAATGCATTGAATCCTCTCAATGACCCCGACAGTTGGTACTATTATTAGCAGTATTGTTATTAATCCCCATTTTACAGGTGAGGAAACTGAGGCACTGAGAGAACACTTGGCGTTCTCACAACTCGCATGGGGCAGGGCTGGGATTCGAACCTGGGCTCCGGGGACGGGGCTCTCACCATCGGAGCCTTGCTGAAGGCTGGGGGACACAACAGAGACCCCACGCAGTGGGTACTTGGGGGTGGTGGGCACACGCCCCCCCCCCCCCTTTTCCTCTCCCCCAGGGACCTCTTCAGAGCCACAATTTCAGCATCCAAATTCAAATATGTCCACTGCAGTTGGCAGCTAGATGCGGCCTCAACTTCCCCCATCCACACCTGGGCCCTGATCCCAGGCCCCCCGGAGCCCCAGGTCCAGCACCTCAGAGGGAGATACACCTGACAGGGAGGCCCCCAGGGTCCCGTGGGGCCGGGTCCCTCTGATCGGTCAGTGTGGATCAGCATCCGGGTGTTTGCCCATAACACAGGAAGGCCAGCCGAGGCCTGCTGTTCACCCAGGCAGGATCAGGAAAGGGCTGCCAGAGAGAATCCAGCTGAATCTGAACTTCAGGTAGAAAATTAATCATGTTTTAGTGTAAATATATCCCACGTATTGCGTGGTTCATTGCTTATTGGGAGTTCAAACTTCACCGGCCGTCTGTATTTTTATTTGCTTAATCTGACAACTTTAGCTCACCAACACGTGCAGGCAGGCTAAGAGGAGGTTAGATAAGCCACAGGAGGCGCTGGGTGGTAAAGGGGACTCCTGCCCAGCTCCTCAGGGCTGGAGTAGAGGGAGGACTGCTTGGGGGAGGAGGTGTGGGAGGAGCTTCGGGGCCTGTCTTCCCCACCCCCACCCCTCCAGGTCCTGCCTGCTCCGCCCATTATTCATTTTTAGTGATGGTCACTGGGGCAGAGTGTGGGCAGGGAACACCTGGGCCTGAGGCTCCCGCAGCTGGCGGCCTCACTAATGGGGACTAGACGGTGAGTGAGGGCGGGGGGGCGGGGGGTCCCTGCCCACCAGGGGTCCAGCCTGGGGCAGGAAGTGTCCAATTAGGGGCAGGGGCAGGAAGCAGACCCCCACTGCACCCTGCCATTTCCTTTTGCATTGAGATGGGAGACCAGGGACTGCAGCTCTGGATGCTTTTACCTGATTCCACCACCACCCGGGCCAGGTCCTCCTGGGACCCCCGAGTTCCAGATGCTCAGGGGTGGGGCGGAGGGGGTGCTGCTCTGGCCCTCCTGGCTTCCTCCCACCCTCTGGTTCTCCACGTGCCTGCCTGGCCCAGTGAGGTACCCATGGGGATTACTGAATCCTCACAGCCAAGCTACGCTGCGGAGTGGCAACCGAGGCCGGGAGAAGGGGCTGATTGGCCACCAGTGGCAGAGCTGGGTCTGGAACCTAGGACCTTCTCCCACCAGAGTCGGTGCTCTTGGCCACGTCCCTTTCTCTCTTACTTCTGAGCCATCTTCCATGCTGTTCCTCTGGCCCGGGTCACTCTTTTGCCCTTCTCCTGGAAAGCTCCTATACATGCTTCAGCACCCCTTTCTCCCTGGACACCCAGGCCAGGTCAGGTGCCTCCTCTGGGTGCCCCCTGCCCTGTGCCTGTGCAACCACATTACAGCCCTGGTCAGCACAAGCTGTAACTGCCTGCTCACGAGTCCATATCCACCACTGGACTGTGAGCCTTGGGAGGGTAGACTGGGTCTGTCTTGGTCATCGCTACGTCCCTAGTGCCCAGCACAGGGCCTGGGACACTGCAGGTAGAAGTGCTCTGGAGTTAGTCACAGGGCCTTGGCTCTACCCCCATTTGCTGTGTGACCCTGGGCAAACAGCTATCCTTCTCTGAGCCTTGGTTTCCCCATCTGCAAAATGAGGCACTAGCACCTCCTTCCTAGCCTGAATTGTACAAGAGATGTTGGAACCATGCTTGGCTCCCAACAGGAGGCTCAACAAAGGTTTATCTAAACATTTAGGCAAATTAAAACCACAACGAGGGGGCTTCCCTCATGGCGCAGTGGTGAAGAATCCGCCTGCCCATGCAGGGGACACGGGTTCAAGCCCTGGTCCGGGAAGATCCCATGTGCTGCAGAGCAACTAAGCCTGTGTGCCACAACTACTGAGCCTGCACTCTAGAACCCGCAAGCCACAACTACTGAGCCCACACACCACAACTACTGAAGCCCGTCTGCCTAGAGCCCGTGCTCCGCAAAAAGAGAAGCCACTGCAATGAAAAGCCCGTGCACCACAATGAAGAGGAGCCCCCACTCTCCGCAACTAGAGAAACCCCGCGTGCAGCAACGAAGGCCCAACGCAGCCAAAAATAAATAAATGAAATAAATAATTTTAAAAAAACAAACCACAATGAGGTACAACTACACACCCACTGAAATGCCCCAAATCTGGAACACTGACAACATCAAATGCTGGCAAGGATGTGGAGCAACAAAGCTCAGGTTCATTGCTGCTGGGGTGCGAAATGGTCCTGCCACTCTGGAAGGCAGTTTGGCGGCTTCTTGCAAAATGAAACGTACTCTGACCATAGGACCCAGCACTCACCCTCCTTGGAATTCACCCAAAGGAGTGGAAAACTGACGTCCACACAGAAACCCGCACGTGAATATGTATGGCGGGTTTATTCATAATTGCCAAAACTTGGAAGCGACTCAGATGTCCTTCAGCAGGTACACGGATAAACAAAGTGTGGCACATCCAGACAACGGGAATGTTATTCAGTGCTAAAAAGAAATGAGCCATCAGGCCATGACAAGTCGTGGAGGAAGCTTAAATGCGTGTTATTAAGTGAAAGAAGCTGATCTGAAAAGGCTACAGACTTTGATTCCAACTACAGGACATTCTGGAAAAGGCGAAACTACAGAGACAGGAAAGGGATCAGTGGCGGCCAGGGGTGGCCGAAGGAGGGCTGAGGAGCCGGAGCACAGAGGATTTTTCGGGCAGTGAAACTACCGTGCATGATGATACAATGGTGGATACCTGTCATCACACATCTGTCCAAACCCATAGAATGTACAACACCAAGTGTGAACCCATATCCCGATGTTCATAGCAGCACTGTTTACAGTAGCCAAGACACGGGAGCAACCTAAGTGTCCATCGACAGATAAACGGATAAAGAAGATACGGTATATACATATATACAGTGGAATACTGCTCAGCCATAAAAAAGAGAATGAAATGATGCCATCTGCAGCAACATGGATGCACGTAGAGATGATCATACTCAGTGAAGCATGTCAGACAGAGAAAGACAAATACTATATGATATCATTTATATGTGGCATCTAAAAGAATGATGCAAATGAACTTATTGACAAAAGAGAAATGGATTCACAGACATGGAAAACAAACTTATGGTTACCAAAGGGAAAAGGGGAAGAGAGAGAAATTAGGAGTTTGGGATTAACAGATACACACTACTAAATATAAAATAGATAAACAACAAGGTCCTCCTGTATAGCACAGGGAACTATACTCAGTATCTTGTAATAACCTATAAGGAAAAAGAATATGAAAACGAATATATACGTATAACTCAATCACTTTGCTGTACACTGAGACTAACGCAACGTTGTAAATCAACTATACTTCAACAGAAAAAAATCGTATCTTTAGATAACCAAAGAAAAAGAGTGAACCCTGCTGCCAACTATGGACTTCAGCTTATAACAACGTACCAGTATTAGTTCATCAAATGTGACAAATGGAGCACGCTACTATGAGACGGTAATAATAGGGGAGACGGTGCGTGCCCGCTGGGGGAGCAAGGTGCTATATGAGAACTCTGCGCTTTCTGCTCAATTTTCCTATAAGCCTAAAACTGCTCTAAAAATATCAAGTTTATTACTGAAAAAAACTTTCAGGGACTTCCCTGGTGGTCCTGGTTAAGACCCCGTGCTTCCACTGACGAGGTCATGGGTTCGATCCCTGGTTGGGGAAGTTCTGCATGCCACAGGGTACGGCCAAAAAAAAAAAAAAAAAAAAATTTTTCAGGAAGGGTGTGAGTATATTGACCCACACGCACAGCGACATTCATTACAGGTTCTGCATCACATTGCTGTTTATACCAGGGAATGTGCTTTAATGCAGATAACAAACAATTCAGCCACAGGAGGGAATATTACACAGCCGTGAAAAGGCCAGAGACACTTCTTAATGGAAAGAAATCTGGGACCTATTGTTGGGAGGAAATCGGATGGGCTGCAAAACAGCAGGGACTGACAGTGTGATGGTTTCTGTGAGGGGAAAGGAAAAATACACAGATGCACTTGTTTGGGTGAGAAACGCTGTGGGAAGGAGAAACAAGAAACTGGCCGGCAGGCTCTGGGGAGGCTGGGTGGCTGGTGTCTTTCCTGAACACCCTTTGGTATATTTTATACTGTGTGGCCTGAGTCTGTTTTACCGATTGAAAAAAAAAAAAAAACTTGCAAAATACATTTTAAAAAGACTTCTATGGGGACTTCCCTGGTGGTCCAGTGGTTAAGACTCCACACTTCCATTGCAGGGGGCATGGGTTTGATCCCCGGTCAGGGAACTAAGATCCCACATGCTGAGAGGCATGGCCAAAAAGTTAAAAAAAAAAAAAAAGGCTGCTGTGAAAAAAAAAAAAAAGGCAAAATAAAAGCATTTGGATGGACTTTAAAAGAAGGTGGGTTCGTGGGGGGAATTTTAGGCCAGGCCATGGGTTTGCCTGCAGCCACTCCGTTTGAGCTGAAAGCCTCCCTTGGCTCCCGGAGCCTGGCCACCCCCGGCTCACACCTTTGTTGCTCTGCATCCGGAGTGTTCGGAGCCCGCGGGGCCCCCAGAGGTGAGATGTTGGCTGGTCTGGGGTCAGGCCTGACTGAGCCCCTCACACCTGGGCCGACCACCCAGCATTCTGGGAAGGCCCCGGGAGGCGTGGCTGGCTCCAAGGAGGGACCTGTGAGTGCCAATGCGGGGCTGGGGGCCCAGCCAGACCTCTCTGGATGCCAAATCCAAGGAGGGCCAGAGTGGAGGGATGGAGGGTAGGTGACTGGAGGGGAGCTACTGGAGGCCCCCGGGCAGCCCGGTGGCTGCTGTGTGCCTCAGTTTCCCCACAGGCAGTCACTCTTTGGCCCAGGATGCTGGAGATGGCCTGTATCCCGGGCACTGGGGGTTCCCCTGGGTTCTGAGCCCTGGATGTCGAGCCAGACAGGATGAGAGGGGGCAAAGCTCTGCCGCCCACTTCCAGAGCCCTGACGTGAGGACTAACCCGGCTTCGGGCTTCGAGGGTGGGGTGGTGAGGGTGGGCCGGGGCCTCACACCCCCACCAGAACCCACCCAGGAAGCCTCGGCTCTCCCTTTCCCGAGACTCCACCCTCCAGTCTCCTTCCTGCTCATTCTACCCTCCCCTCGGTGTGGGCGCGGCAGTGGGTGCCCCGAGGCACCCAGGGCCCCTGCTCCCTCCTGGAGCAGCCCCTTCCGGGTGCTCAGATGGGCCAGGACCCGAAGCGCCTGCTATGGTGGACGCAGGATGGATTCCAAAGTGTCTGCCCTGCCTTGCTGTGTCCACCTGGGAACTTGCCAGGCTTTGGCCCTTCCTCCCTCTGGCTGGGTTTCGCGTCACCTTGGTTTTCTCTCTGGTTTTGTCTAAATCACTCTTTTTCATTTACATGTTTGCTCATTTTACTGTTTTACTTTTTTTTTTTTTTTTTTTTTTTACTGTTTTACTATTTCTTCCTTCAGACCAAAGGCTGAGTTCCAGGAAGGCGGGGGCCTCACTGGTCTTGCTGGCTGATGGGATCCCAGGCCCAAGTCTCTGCCTGACACAAGTAGGTGCTCGGTAAACACTTGTAAGTCTTGGCTTCGAGACCCTCACGACACAGACGGTTCCTACCTGTCCCCGCCTCCCCCCACCCCCCAGCAGCCATCATCTATGGGGGTAAAGTGAGTGGGACCCCGCCCAGAGCAGGGCTGGGCCATGTATTTACAGAGCTCTGCTGTGTTCCCAGGCTGGGTGCTGACCCAAGGCTATAACAACCAGGATATGTCCCATGCTCCACTAAACAGTACACAGGAGGATGATGGGGGATTTGGAAGCTGGTAAGTGTGATGGACAAAAAGAGAAGAGGGTAAACGGCGTGTGGGGCGCTGCGGGCTGGCTGGGGCACCATTTCAGTGGTGTGTCAGGGAGGTTTCAATGAGGAGGTGACATTTGAACTGAGAACTGAAGGAGGTGGGTTGGCGAGTTGTAGGGGACATCTGCAGGGAGAGATGTCCAGGCAGAGGTCACAGCCTGTGCAAAGGCCCCGGGGCAAGACCATGCCTGGCGTGTTGGAGGAACAGCCAGGAGGCCCGTGTGTCTGGAGCAGAGTGAGCGAGGGGAAGAGAGGGAGGAGGGGAGGGCAGGGAGGGGACGGGGCAGGTCGTGCAGGGCCTTGTGGGCCGCGGGGAGGACCTGGGCTTTTATCCCCAGGGAGGTGGGAGCCCTGGAGGGCTGTGGGCAGAGGGGGGACGTGACCTGACTCTGGTGTTGCCACTGGTTGTTGTGGGGAGGACAGACTGGGGGTGAGGGTGGAGCCGGAGACCAGGATGGGGGTGAGTACCCAGGTCCAGGCAGGGCCGGACCTGGGTGCGAGCTGTGGAGGGAGTGAGATGTGGGCAGACCCAGGATGGATTCTGAAGGCAGAAGGGTGTGAAAAGGGGTGAGAGGGCAGAGGACCAGCCTCCAGGTCCAGCAGGGGCAAACGGCAGGCCTGTGGGGCCTCCTCGAAAGCGTCGTGTGTCCTGCAGTCCACGTCCAACATAACTTTTTGCAGGAATTTGTGAGGGTGTAACTTTGCTTTTAAGATCACTTGGCCGCAAAAACACCTCCCTTGTCCCACGGCGACCACATGGGAAGTCTTTCAGAGACAGTCTACAATGCTCTTTGCCAACAATAGCTATAATAATAAAAGAACTAACACTGGGGACTTCCCTGGCGGTCCAGTGGTTAAGACTCTGCACTTCCAGTGCAGGGAGCGCAGGTTTGATCCCTAGTCAGGGAACTAAGATCCCGCATGCCATGCCGTGCGGCCAAAAGAATAAATAAAATAAAATAAAGAACTAACACCGAGTGCCTGCTGTGAGCCAGGCCCTGTGACATCACCTCTTGGGGCCTCAGTTTCCTCATCTGTGAAACAGGACTAATGTCAAGAGCTCACTCCCGGGGCTGTTGTCAGGATGCAACAAGCCCACAAAATGACAGCAACATCACCATCGACAAATGGGCCCTGCTGGCAGGTGGGAAGGGCTCGAAGGGTTTTCTCCTTTTCTCCTACTTGGATGGCTCACATTTTCTCGGCTTGCTAAGAGCTCAGAGACCCGGCCCGGCCTGGAGGGCTGGGTCAGTCCTTGCAGCTTTGTCCCCACTGGCAAGTGTCCCCAGGGCTAGGGTCCTCGGGGAGGGAGTGCCCCACCACTGACCCCAGGCCTGTATGGCTCACCTGCTGTGCCCTCTCCCAGGCCTTTGATCTTGCTCTGTCCTCTGCCTGGGACACCCTTCCCCTCTGTGCACATCTGCAAAGACCTCTTCATGCCCAGGTCCTCCCTTCTCTGCCTCATCCAGAAAGCCCTCCTGTCGCCCCCTCCCCTCGCTAGTCCAGACTGTCTGGGGCTGGGGGTGGCCTCGTCGAGGCGGGGGATGAGTGTCTCTGGAAAGGTCCTCCACTGCCCTACGTTGGGGCTGCTGTGGCAGGATGTGGGGTTCCAGGTCGAGGAGCAGGGGAACTGGATCCACTGGACAGGGGCCGTTCCCCCAGGGCCTGTGTGTGGGGATGATGCGGGCCCCTCACAGCTTAGTACTGTTAACGGCTGAGGGGTCTGGGGCTGCCTGGAGCCCGGTGAGCAGCTGCTCCCTCCTGCCCCATTCTGGGGGGGCCCGCGTCGTTGCTGGGGGCACCGTTCCAACGCTGGCTGCCAGCCCCCAAAGGGCTGGGTGGGTGGCAGCACAGCCCTGGCCTGAGCTAGAGGGGAAACCGAGGCCCAGAAGTGGGCTGGGGCTGACTGGCCGTGAATGAGCTCTTCCTCCGCTCCGTGGGCCCTTGGACCCGGCACAGGGTTTGGGCTTCAAGAGAGTGGGGGCTGAGGAAGGGTGTAGGCGGGAGGGGGGCCCTGGGCAGATCTGGTTCTGGAAGCTACTGCTGTGCAGGGGCTGGGAAGTGACCAGCTGCGGGGCCTTGTACAGGTCCTCCCGGCTCCAGCCCTTGGCGGCCCCGATGACGATCACAGGCCCTATTTACGGTGACGACGGGGCCACGCTACCAACCCGCCACCAACTCGAACCTGTCGCCCCTGCTGCCCGGGCTGCTGCGGGGCGGGACAGGCGGGAAGCCGTGGAAGGAGGGAGAGGCAGGCAGCAGGGATGGAACCTGACTTCTCCGCGGTCGGGGCAGGGTGCCGGGGACCCGGGGGGGGGGACCCGAGCATGGTGGGCTCCGCCCCCTGCCAGCCACCGCAGACCAGGCTGGTGCAGGAGCAGGGGACCCTGGCCGCCGCCTAGAGGGCAGGGAAAGGGCGCTTCCATGGGGTGTAGCTATTTTCCCTCTTCAGGGAACATCTCTGAGGGAGGGACCCGGTCATCCCCACTTCCCAGGCGGGGAAACTGAAGACAGAGCCAGGAAAGAACCAAGTGTTGGGTTTCGATCGCAGGTCTCGGAGCCCAGAGCCCTCTTGGGCCCTCCCCGCCCAGTCCATGGGCCGGTGGGGCATCTCCACCCTCTCTCAAAGCCCCCCAAGTCCAGGCTCGGGTAGCTAGGCCCGGACGTGACCCCGAGCCGGTGGCCGGTCCCAGGCCGCACGTGGACGCTGGCGCCCACTCCCTGGAGGGCGTGCTGGACGAGGGGCCGTGTCAGCGTGGAGAGGCTCAGTGTGGCAGGTGGGGAGGCTGAGGGGCCTGGGCTGGGAGGGACCTGCATGGCTGTTCGGCGGCTGGGGGCATAAGGAAATGGTGGTGAGGCCAGCCCAGCCAATGGCCGTGGGGCTGGGGCCCTGTGCTCTGCTTAACACCCGGATGAGTTATTAGCTGGGGTGGACAGAGGAGGAAAGCAAGGCTCCAAGCTTGGCTTTCAACCATGTCCAGGCCCCCAAGAGAGAAGGAAGGGGAAGGAGGGACGGGCCACACACCAGGGAGGGGGTGCGTGAGGGCTGCGACCAGCCTGGCCCGCTCCTGCCGCCCCCGGGCCACCTGCAGCGCCCAGACCCCTGCCAGGACCTGATCCCACCCTCATCCTACCCTGCTCCCTAGGGTGGGGCCCCGAGAGCCCTAATTTATGGCCCATCGAGGTATGCTGGAACATGCCGGGCCTTCCTTTCTGGCTTCCAGGAAGGACTGAGCCAGCTGTGCAGAAAGCCCAGGGCCAGGCCGTGCCAGCATCTGGAGCCGCCTAAATCGCCAGGCCCGACAGGCAGCAGCGGCCGAGGACCTCGGGTCCCTCTTCTCGTTGCCGTGGGTACCTGCCCTGAGGGCTCCCGGTGGCCTGTCACCCACCTGTCGGACGGGGACCAGGCTCCGGGGCCAGGCTGTCCAGGGCTCTCCGCTCCAACACCCAGGAATTTGGAAACGGGCCGTGCATGGGGCCTGGGCGTGTTTTCCACATGCTGTTGGCTTTGGGGGGAGGCCCAGAGAGGGGCCTGCAGGGGCGGCCGCAGGAAGGGCTGTGGGCAGCAGGGCCCAGTCCCGCCCCCCATGGGCTCCAGCCCGCCAAGAGAACAGGCCGAGGCCCGCAGACCCCTGCCCGACGCCTGCTCCCTCCTCCGGGGCCCAGCTGGCGCCGTCGGGCCGTCAGGCACAGACCCAGATGCCTTATCTCCTGCCGCTTCCTCACTCCTCCAGCATCCGCCCTGAGGCCCTCACCAGCGCTGGCCTGTCACCCAGCACTCCTCGGACAGGGCTGCACCCCAGAGAACAACGGAGCAGGGGAAACTCACACAGACATACACAGAATTTATTATTTTTAGACGAATTTCAACCTGCCTGAAGTTCCAGGAGGCGGCAGGGCTCACACCTTGGGCTCTGCAAACACCTTCCAGCCCTCCAGCTGGCCCATCTTGACCAGGGCGGCCGTCATGCCCATGTACGCACAGGCGGCAGCTCCAATCCCGTAGCTGTGGGCTGTGAGAGCGGGGAGGCTGGCGTCAGGCACGCACGCGGGCAGCTCACTCATGCCCACCCGGGGCGCCGGCAGTGACCGCGAGAGGACAGCCCCCACTCCAAGCTCGGGTGGCCGGGATGAGCCCCCAGGCCCCGTGCCTTTGAAGACACGTGGCGTGGAAACTGAGGCAGGGAGGAGGGAGGAGGGAGGCAGCAGTCCAGGCTGCTGGGTCCGGGGGCGGGAGGGGACGGATGGCGTGTTGGTCGGTCTCAGCTAGTGTCCTGGCTGAGCCTGCCCTGCGGTCCGGGAAGCGGAGAACACAAGACGCCTGTGGCCTGAGAACGGCCGCAGGAAGGGGGTCTGCCTGCTGGGTGCGGGGCTCACACCCCCATCGCAGGATCAGGGGCGCTGGTCAAACCCAGACCCCAGCCAAGGTCTCGAAGCGAAGGCCAGGAGGGCGCGGGCCTTCTTCCTCAGCATCCTCCCTCTCTGCCCTGCTGGAACCGTCCACGGAGCACTCCCGGCCTGCTGGGCCCTAGGCCCAGCGGTTTATCTGAGTGTGGCTCTGCCCGTCGCGCACCCCTGCCCCGCCCAGGCGAGAAGAGCCGTCTGCTTCCTAGTCCAGGCGGCTCCACTGTGCAAGCCTGGCCTGGGGCCCGGCCCGCCTCCCACTAGGGAGGCATCCGCTCCTGCTTCCCGGGTGCCCTCGGGCCACCTCATCCCCCCTCGGAGACTCAGTTCCTGCATCTGTAAAGTGGGGATGGTGAGAGCGGCTCCCCTGCAGGGCCCTGGGTGCTGGGAGAGGGGCTGCAGCTCCAAGGCCAGCCCCACATGCTCCGTGCGTGCTCAGGGGCCGGCGGGGGAGACAGGCGGCGACCTCGTGTTCTCTGACAAGACGCAGAAGACAGAGGAGAGAGACGCGGCAGACAGGAGAGAGATACGAAGCGAGGGCGGGCGGGGGCCAGGATCACACACCCTGGATCGTATGTGGGGGGCTGGAACAGCGAGAGGGACCGCCGTGCTGACATCTGGGGGAAGGGTGTTCAGGCAGAGGGCACAGCCCATGCCGAGGCCCTGGGGCAGGACCGTGCCTGGTGTGCAGGGGGCACAGCAAGGAGGCCACGGGGCTGGAGCAGAGCGAGCGAGGCGGCGAGGGCAGGGAGGGGATGGGAACAGTCCACGCGCGGGGCCTCGGGGGGCCATGCCAAGTGTCACAGGCAGCCACAGGAGGGCGAGAGGGTGTGGCGAGGTGGGCGCGGGTAGCTGCCTGAGCAGCAACAGCTGAAACCACTGCTACGCTAGCTGGTGGCCAAGGTTCAAAGGTGCTGGGAGCTCTCAGGGCAACGGCCGGCTCTGCAGGTGGACGCGCGTTCTTCCTGCCCGCCGCCCCCACCAGGCCCAGGCCCAGGAGACAAGAGAGGGAGGAGGGGTGGCAGAGGTCAGGGGCGCGGGCTCACTCACTGCGTGCTCCCAGGGCCAAGCCTCCGGCGCAGCCTCCGAGGAAGTAGTTGAGAGGGTCGTCAGGCTTCTCGCGGACCTGGGCGCTGATGCAGGAGGTGAGGCCGAATATGGCACCGATGGCAGCTGTAGGAGCGGAGGGGAGGGACGGGCCCTGAGTCTGAGTCAGGGGCCCAGACCAGCGCCGGGAGGGCCCGCGAAGGAGAAGCCCACGCGCCGGGCGGTCTCGCTCGCTCACCTGCGGTAAACGTGTACCGTCCTGTCCTCGCCACTCCCTCCAGGAAGGAGGCCGGGGTCTGGAGCGCCACGCTGTAGGCGGAGGCGATGAGGCCTGTGGGAAGAAGGGGCGGGGAGGTGAGTCAGACCCGGGCCCTGGCTGGGGGCTGGCCCCTCCCCATCCCACAGTGACTGCTCCCTTCATCCTCACAGCAGCCACCAAGGTGGCTCCTGGCGCCACTGCTTGGCCCAGGAGGGGCTGTTTCAGTCCCACAGTCGATGAGCTGGGGCCCAAACCCGGCTCCAAGGCCTGGGCTCTCACCCGCCCCCTCCAGCCCCCAGGCCTCCCCCTACCAAGGCCTACAGCACGCGGCCTCCGCAAGGATGGGCTGGGGCCTTGGCGGCTGCGCTGGCACTCTGGCCCCGCTCCCCACTCCCACGACAGGCTGCATCCCCCCGCAGGGCCCAGGGTTCCTTAGCAGAGGCTCGGAGGCTCGCTCCGGGGCCACCAAGGCCTCTTCCTCGCCACCGCCGGCCCGTCCCTCGGCCCTGGCTGGCTCAGCCTCGCCACTCTCATCAACTCTTACATCTCTGCCGCCGCCCCGGCTGCCCTGCCCCTGACGTTGGCTTTTACGTGTGAGGGGCCCTGGTGGGGGCCAGGCCTGGAGCCAAGTGCCAGGTGGGCGGCCAGGCCTGAGGTCCTAGCCTGGGGCATCCTGAGGGAACGCTGACCTGGGCCGTGTGTGGGTCTGGGGTAAGACTGGGGCAGCCTCGGGCAGCCTCCCCAGCCAGACCCTCTTCAGTGGACATTAGACCAAAGGCAAGCTGGCTGGCTCCAACACGGGGCTCCCCACCCTCCAGCTGACCCTGCTCGGGGCAGACAATGCACCCCTCCTCTCCCGACAGACCACCAGGGTGAGCAGGCTGCCAGCACAGAACTCCTGGGGCCAGCCCACCCCAGACAAAACACAACTGCCACCTGCCAGGCGGCAAGGGCACCCACCACCCCATTCACCCTCCTCGGGGCCCAATGGGCTCAGTCCCCTCTGATCCGTCGCTTCGTGGGCAGGGCGGGGGGTGTCCTCAGACAGGCAGAGCGACTTGCCTGATGCCACCCAGCAGAGCTGCCTGGAAGCCAGAAGGGTCTAAGCCAAAGGCCAAGCGCCACCTTCACCGATGCCCCAGGGATGTGGGCCCCGCCAGGTCCCCAAGCCTGCAGCTTCTGGAGACCTCACAGCTTGCGTGCAGCCCTCACGTGACCTTCCTGGCTGAGCAGTGTTCCCCCCCAGCCCTGGCTGGGGTTCAGCTCACAAGAGCTGTGGGGAACTTTTCACACTGCACAGCGGGGGTAACCTTGAGAGCAACCCCGAGGCCAAGAGGGCCACCCCACTTCCCAGACAGGGAAACTGAGCCCCAGGGACGACAGGAAAAGAGCACACACACAGAAGGCTCCCTCACGCAAGGCGCCCACCTGAGGACTCCCCAGATCAAATCCCTCCTAATCTCATGATGAACCCTAGGGTCCCTGCTCCCCTCAGAGCGGCTGAAGGCTGGGAAGGGGGGAGGGGACCAGAGTCTGGGGTTCCCCCAAGCCTGCACGGCCCGCCCTGGCCCAACAAACCCCCTTCTTCAGTCATTCTCTCACACGTCCCCACCCCCAAACCCCACCTTGTAAAGAGGCTGAATCAGAGGGGGCTCCCCATCCTGCCTGGGACCTGGGGAGGCATGATCTCCAGAGCTGGGCCAGGAAGCAGGAGTTATGACCCTCTGCCGAAGAACCACTGACAAGATTCAGTGATGGTCCCCAAACCCAGTCAGGCAGTGAGTCCTGGCGGGGGAACCTGATTGACCCCACCCCCATTTGCCTGCGGTCCTGCCTGAGGGACGCCCAGTTCACAGGCCACGTGGGACACAGAGTGCCCCACAATCCCAAGACCCCTCAGAAGTCCTTTACCTGGGAGCGGATGACCTGGAAGGTGCCGGACTATCCCAGGGTCAAGGACTGGCCCCCTCCCCCCAGCAATCCTTCAGTAGGTGATGTGCCAGCCCGCGTCCCCGGGAGCCCACCTAACTCCTCAGACGCTGCAGCCGCCCTCCCCAGCACTTGAGAGTCTCTACTGACTCGGCCCTTCCACAGGCTCCCGTCACCCCCTCAAAAGGCCCCTCCCCAGGCCCTCCGCCTGCTCCTAGCCTCCTGAAGTGACCGTCTTGACACGGTGCACATTCATTCATTCACAATCTGTAACTGTGGGCCCACATACATTCATTCACTCGTTTATTGTGTACCTTCCCTCACTCATTAATTCATTCACAAGTCACTCATTCATTCATCCTAGTTACTGTGGGCCTTCCTTCTCTCATTCATTCACAGTCATTCATTCACTCACGAAGTCACTCATTCGTTCACTCCTAGTTACTGCCCTGTCTTCCTTCCTTCCTTCCCTCACTCATTTGTTCCTCCAGTTATTGCGTTCCCACGGGGTGCTGGGCTGGGCTAGAGCCCGGCTCCCTGCCCTACAGGGGCTCACCATCCCAGGGAAGCCAAGTGTGAAACGAGTTCCCTGGGTGGAGGGCTGAGGGGCGGCAGGGATGGAAGGAGCGGGGAGGTGAGGGAGGATCCAGGAGCACGTTTAATCAGGTCCTGAGTGTTGAGTGGAGTTGGTCAGTGAGAAAATGCGGGCAGGCAAAGTGAGTGACACACGCACACAGCAACGCCCTCGAAGACCCCCGGGTCCCCTGTAGGGCTCCTGGAAGCCAGCGACCACCCCCAAAACTGAGTCTCTCCACGACCACCCGACATAGCGCCTCTGTCAAAGGTTTCCACCCGCACCCCCTCAAACACCCTCCAACAAGCCCCCTCCAGGCTCTGTTCAAGCAGATGCCACAAAACCCATCCCCTGGGGCTCCCCCTTCAGCCTTCCTGAAGACCCTTCAGGAGGACCCTGGAGCCGCATTCCTTGCCCCAGTCACCCCCAGGAGCAGACCGGGATTTGCAGCCCGGCTCCCAAAGACACCGGGGCAGTTCATCCACCTCTCTAACCTTCAGTTTCCGCCTCTGAGAAATGAAAATGATAACGGTGCTTCTTATTAAATATGCAGAAAATGGTAGCGTTGACTAGGTCCTAATGCAAAGCCTCCCAGTGCAGACTCAAATTCTGCCAGGCCCTGTTGCAGGAGCTGGAGATACAGAGGTGGCCCCCAAACCCATCATACCTATGTCTCAGACTGAGATTGGGAAGGAGACTAGAAGAGGCTAGACTCCAGGGTCTCCCCTGCAGAGGATTGCCAGGGCTGTGCATCCCCTCAGATTCCCCCAAGGCTACCCTTATGGTAGCTGCTGACTCACTTCATTTATCATCTCCGCAGCGCCCCTAAGACCCCTCTGATGGCCCCCAATAAAAGTTTCAGATGTCTCTGACCACCCAGTTCTCCTGGATCCTACAAAGACCTCATCCCACTCCAGAACCTTCTCAAACTTCTGCCTTCAGACACCTCAATAATAACCCACGATCCTCCCAAGCTATCTCAAAGACACCAGTTGGAAAGTCTCAGAACCCTCCAGCTTCTCTGACACCGATAATGGCCCCGTCCCACTCCACCACTTCCCACTCCATCACTTTCCCAGAGCCTGGTGAGCGTTTCAATAATAACCTCAAAATGCCAGCACCCAGGGATTTTGACGACCCCAGTGACCAGCTTGTCACATGTACCACGACCTTCCAGGGCTCTCCAACCCTGCCACACCCATCCCCCCACAACGTCTATCTCACACCAGCGGTCCCCATGACCGGCTCAGACACCCCGACGATGGTCACGTACCACTCCGCGAGATTCCCAGTCCCCATGGGACCCCCTCGGACTGCTCCCAGTGACCCTATGACCTCTCTGCGCCCTGTGAGTTAGTCCGACACCCCCACAAAGTCTACCTTGTACGAGAGCCCCTGAGCGTCCCAAGGCATCCCCAGACACCCCGACGATGACCACTGCCACCCCGCGAGATCCGCTGCCCCTCCAGGACGCCCTCGGAAAGCCCCCAGTGACCCCACGGCCTCCCTGCGCCCTCCGCCCTGGGGACCCGACCAGCGCTCACCAGTGGCACCACCGATACTGGTGGTGGCGTAGGCCTTGTGGTGGCACTCGGTACCTTCGGGGATGTCCCAGTACTGGTGAAGAAGCGTCTTAGCCATGACGGAACACCCCGGGCCCCGCACCGCAAGACCCCACGGCTCCCAGCGCCCAAGGGCGGACGCCGCTGACTCTCGCGAGACTTGCTGGGCGGCGCGCTCAGCCTCTCTTGCGGGCGAGACGGCAACAAGCGAGCAACTTTATTGAGCGCCGCGGAGGTGGACACGGGTCGCGCTCAAGCGCTTGGAATCGGGACTGGCGTAGAGGAAGAGCGCGTGCAGCCCTGGCCGACTTCTGGAGGGGGAAACTGAGGCCGACCAGGATCAGTGAAGGCAGATGTCGCTAGTTCAGCTCAGAAGGTCGTGGGTCAGGAGTGGTTTGACTCCCGGAGGTGGGGCCTAACTAGGGGCGGGACTATCAAAGGTACTAGGCCTATCCACAGGCACAGACGAGACCGCGGGGCCGTACTCCACTTGATAGGAGACAGACGTCATTATGGGGCGGGACGTGGCGGGATGTGGCCACTCCCAGCGCCCGAATCTGTGGGGAGGCTTGGTTACGCCCAGTGGCCAGTCTTAACCCAGAGTCTGAACAGCGTGCGACTATTTGGGGGCGTGGTCAGGCTCAGGGGCTTAACGAGAAAGTGTCCAATCCCAGTGCTCGGATTCTTAGCACGATGTGGTCTGTGCTTAGTTTGTGGCTAGTCCAACCCCTGGGCGGGATGAAGAATGCTCTAGGCTTGGGGCGTGGCCAGAGCCCAAACATAACCTGAAGGCTTGTGGGCCTGACCAACCCGGCGTTAGCTTCTAAGTTGGGGGGGGGGGTGGTTGGTCCTGTCTCGAGGGAATGACCAATCCTGCTGCCAGAGCCCGAACTGGGGCGCCACCAGAGGACAAGGCCAACCTGGGGGCGTGGTTTGTTAAGACCTTGGCCAATCTTGGAGTTAGGCCCGGCTCAGGGGTGGAGTTTCGAGTTGCCGGAACCAGCGAGGGTGTTCGAGTTTGAGGAGGGCGAGACCCAGCCCTGGAGGCGGAGCCTAGCAGTGATCGCGGCCAATCACGCCGAAGCCCTGAACGGACCGCTGGGGGCGTGGCCCCGTGGGCGCGGCCAGGACCGGTTCCGGGCCGCCCGTGGGCGTGGCCGGGCCTGCACCGCGGCGGGGCCATGTCAGCGCCGCCGCCCTTGCAGATCCGCGAGGCGAACGCACACCTGGCTGCGGTACACCGGCGCGCGGCGGAGCTGGAGGCCCGGCTGGACGCGGCCGAGCGCACGGTGCGCACCCAGGCCGAGCGCCTGGCCCGCCACGACCAGCAGCTGCGCGCCGCCCTAGACGAGCTGGGCCGCGCCAAGGACCGGTGAGGCTCGGGGCCGGCCACATGGACTTCTCGGAGGAGGTGGGCGGAGGCAGAGCCGAGACTGGAAAGGAGGACCGGCAGGGGAAATCGTGTGCATTCACGTGGAGCCGGACTACTGGTGGGATTGGAAAAACAAACACCAAAATACTTGACTTAGTTTTCACTATGTAAAGTTGAGAGGTATCATACAAGTGTGGGTATCTAACTTAAACAGGGTCCATTTTACCACTAGGCAAAATCGGCTGGTCCTGAGTGGTGCAGGGACCACCAGCCGCCTGATGTAGGTACTGGAGCCATGGCAGGTTCTTGAGGAGGGGAGGATGGGATGATATCAGCAGTTTTGAAGAGTCCCTCTAGCTGAGGGTTGAAAGGGATGAGACAAGTGCCCAGGGAGGAAGGTGGTGCTGAGGACCGGGTGGGAAAAAATTCAGAGCTGGTTGGATTCATTACTTCATCTTTACTGAGCATCTACTATGGGCCAGGCACTGTGCTGGGTATTAGGGCACATCAGTAAGACCTATGCAGCCCTGCCCTCAAGCAGACACATTGTTAGGCAGTTCCAATATGGGGTGATTGGGTGTGTGTGATGGAGGGCCACACGGCTCTGAGGGGGCCCAGAGGGAAGGCTTCCTGGAGGGGGAGCCATCTAAGCTGAACAACAAATAGGAAAAGAGGTAGGGGACAAGGGAACTGCAGGAAGAGCTACAGGGATGGATGAGAGAGTGTGTTAGTCTGCTGAGGTTGCCGTTAAAGAATACCACAGACTGGGTGGCTTAAACAACAGCAAATCATTTCTCACAGTTCTGCAGGCTGGGAAATCCAAGATCAAGGTACTGACAGATGCAGTTCCTTGTGAGGGTCCTCTTCCTGGCTTGCAGATGGTCATCTTCTCACTGTGTCCTCACGTGGCACAGAGAGAGAGCAAGCTCTCTGGTGTGTCTCTTACAAGGAAACCCTCATGACCTCATCTAAACTTACCTCTCAAGGCCTCATCTCCAAGTACTATCACATTGTGGCATAAGGATTCAATATATGAATTCGGGGGAGGGACACAGACATTCAGTCCATAATAGGGGGACTTTATCCTGACAGGGATGGAGGTCGGGAGCAGGGGAAGAGAACCTCTGGCTCCCCCGTGCCATAACTGCCCCGTGTTGCCTTCCTGCCAGTGAGATTGCCGCTCTCCAGGAGCAGCTGTTGACCTCCGAGGCTACTGTCCAGAGTCTGCAGGCTGCCGTGTGCCGGAGGGACAAGCTCATCAGGCAGCTGCAGCCCCGGGCTGAACTGCTGCAGGACATCTGCCGCCGCCGGCCACCCCTGGCTGGGCTGATGGCCACCCTGGCTGAGGCTGAGCGCCTGGGGCCCTTGCCGGCCAGTGTCCCCAGTCACCCACTCCCTGGTGGGCCCAGTTCACACCTTGCCAACAGTACTGGGGAGGAAGAGGACAGGGACCACCTCCAGCCTGCTGTGTTGGGGACCACTGTGTGAGTCCCAGAGTAGATTCCAGGATGGAGAAAGAGGACCCCTACGGGGACTTTTTCCACTGCTGTGGGTGTGCTTGGGGGTCACCAGTACCCCAGAGAGGACCCCGTGGCAGAGCCATAATCCTGTCCAAACGTCAGAACCTGCTAAAGAGTCATAGGTTTCAAATGGGCGGCCTACAGGAACAAATGCAGATGTTGAACCCGGAGAGAAGTGTTTGTTTTTTTAAAAACAAAACTTTGAATCAATCAATCACCCTTGTTGGAGAACTGGCAGTGCTGACACAAAAATCTGGATTTCTAGCTTCGGACTGGGCCGTGCCTGCCTGGATCTGAGTCCAGGGCACCCTCTTCAGTGAGTGTGAGTTTCAGGCCCCACATGTCTCTTAGGGCCAGATGTCTGGCCCCTGAAGCATCTGAGTTTGAGACCTCTCTTTTTCCGGTGGAGGCGGATGATTTGAGTTTCTCTCCCTTTTCCCCTTGCCCTGATTTTTGTTCGTCCCGAAGCATTCCCCATCCTAAAGCTTTTTCTTATTCTCATCTCAGTCCAGAATTGTGAGCCTCAACCCTCAGGCCATTTTGCATTGGTTATATGAAGACAAAGTTTTAATCCTAGATTTTTTTCCCCCCAAACTCTATCCTTCCCTCAACGCAGGGAAGAGTGTGTGCGTGTGTGATGTGCTGAGATGTCTGCAGCCAGGCTTTGCTGCCCAGGCAAACTCGGGCACCCCATAAGCTTTTCTTGATAGCGTCCTGCCTCAGGGTCTTGACACTGGCTGTTCCCTCCGCCTAGAATGCACTTCCCCCAGCTGTCACATGACTAGCTCCTTGTCACTCAGGTCTTTGCTCAAACGTCACGTCCTCCCAGAGGCCTTCCCTGACCACCTTATTGGAAGTCATTCTTCTCCACTCCACCCCCACTGCCTCATTTGATTTTCTTTATGTAACTTCTTACCGTCAGAGTGGAAGCTCCATGGGGGCAGGGTTTTTGTTCTCTGTCACCAGTGGCAGGCACACTCTGGGACCCCGGTAGGAACAGGATGGGTCTATGGGCCCTGAAGAGAGCCAGGGACCCCAGCACATCCCATGAGGCGCCCCGGCCAGTGTAGCTTTTGTAGCAGCAGCTGGCTCCTTTTTATATTCCTTAGAGAATCTATTTTTTCACTCCTTATTTCTATGCTGCCCTTCTTGGCCCAAGATATTCGGGGTGCTTTTTTTTTTAAAATCAAAACAGGGAACCCTGTGCCCTTCTCTGCCCAGGCCAAGTGCCTGGCCTGGTACCATGGTAGCTTTTTACCGCCTCCTGACTCAGGGAATGGTCATACCAGGAACCATGGCGGGGCACAGCCCCTTTCAGCCCGGAAGGCTCAGCGTCCACCCTCAGCCCTCAGGATGGGGCCGCCTGGCATCTCACAGTGACCCCTCAGTGTGGCAACAATGGCCCGGTTTTCTCCTTTGGACGAACAGGGGTTGGAGGGTGCTGTTTGTACGAGGCGAAGGCAGGCTGGCGCCTGTCGGAGCTCAAGAATAAACCAAATGATTTCATGGCATTGGTCCTTCCTCCTTTCTTCCTGGTGGGGGAGCTGGAGGGGGGCTGCTGTGCTGCTCCTGGTCCAGGGTGGGGCCCCGCTGGGTGCGGAGACACAAGTTACAGCCCCGGGAGCTTGTGCCAGGCACTCCACACACACGGTTGTGTCTCATCTCCTCAGACAACTATGCACACAGGCATCACCCCATTCTACAGCTGTGCAAAGCAAGGCTCAAGAGAGGTAAAGTGAAAAGGGCCTCTGGGTCGGAAGGGCCCTGGCCACTTCCAATTTTTTATTGTTGAAATTCTGATTCTCTTAAAAATGTGGAGATGCCCAAACAGAGCTACAATAGTTGTGGTTACATTCTACATTTTTCTATATCTATAAAAAAAAATCCAACATTTGTAACCCTCATAAAAATACACAATGGAGTATTTCTTTGCCTATGTAAAGAATTTTGGACTGCAGCAAGCCACAAGAATTTCTGCAGCAGAGTGCCACTGCAGTTTCTCATAAAACTGATGGTGTTGCAATCAGCTGTAGCTTGAATCGCAGCGCCGGGTGGCTTGTGATCCACGGCTTGGCTTCTGACTGTGGCAGCAACTTTCGACAATACCACTGTGCTGTGTGCAACTGCAAGCTTTGAAAAGCTTCTGATGATCTCTGGGTCTCTGCGGGTGGTGGCGTCCCCAGACGGGGGCCCACGTTTTTAGTCCTGGGAAATCCATTATCATTTTCAATCCTGACTGTTGGTGTAACGCTCTCGGTTGGCAAGATGTCCAAAGTCTCGACAGAAGGCATTCAGTGATGGCAGCCTTGGTTCCTCTTGGATTACGGATGTCAGGGGTCAGGGTCGCTTCTCCGGCCGGTACTGGAGCCCCTGGCTCAGCGGCTTGTCATGAATGAGCCAGCCCACCAAGTGATGTTTGAGACCTGGAAACCAACCACCAGGTGACCCATATTGACTGGCCCTAAGTAACTACCAGGAATTGCTTTGTTCAAGTCAACGTTGATGTCTGTAGGACCCAGCTGTGAGCACCACCTGCTGGACAGGGGCCTGGGTCACCTCGAGTCCTTTAAAATTGGATCCCTCAGCAGCTTTGGCTGCGGCCGTGTGAAAAGGGGCTGGTGGCTGGTGAAGCCCAGAGAAGGGAGGGGACCTGCTCCAGCTCACACAGGAATTGGGCCTTGCCTCCCTCCATCCAGGACACTGGTCCCCACAGGGCTGTGGCCCACCCTTCCTCCTTGTGGTTAGGAAGCGACCCCCCCCCCCCCCCCCACCACCTGGGCCTGGCTTTATCCCAGGACCTGGGCACTGCAGGGAGTAAGCGAGGACAGCAGGTGGACAGCGGCGGCAGCCAACAGCACTGCCCTGTGCCTCTCGGCCCGCCATATGCCCCCACAGGGCCATGCTGAGGGCCATGAGGCTCTGGTGCCTAGAGAGTTACAGCTGGGGCCCCTCCCAGTCTCCAGGGTACCGTCCCTTAGCAACAGCCCGGCCCGGCAGGACACACTGCCAACGCTGGGCAGAGCAGGCAGAAGGCAGAAGGCAGGCGGAGCAGCTAACCGGACTCCAGGACAGACGAAGGCCAGGTGAGTGAGCGGGGGCACCTGGCCTGCAGCCTGGTTGCCGAGCGGGAGCCCCTCCAGATCTCTCTCCCATCCAGCAGCCCAGGGAGCCCTGACCCATCATGGATGCTGTGGACGCCACCATGGAGAAGCTCCGGGCCCAGTGCCTGTCCCGAGGGGCCTCAGGCATCCAGGGTCTGGCCAGGTGAGCTGTCCCCTCACACCTCCCCAACCCCCCGGATCACTTTCCAACCACGCTCCCTGCCCACGCCCCCTGCCCCCCAGGTTTTTCCGCCGCATGGACCGGGACAGGAGCCGGTCCCTGGACGCAGGGGAGCTCCAGCGGGGCCTGGCCGAGCTGGGGCTGGTGCTGGACACAGCCGAGGCGCAGGGCGTGTGCAGGCGCTGGGACCGTGACGGCAGTGGGACGCTGGACCTGGAGGAGTTCCTGCGGGCACTGCGGGTGAGGCCGGGCGCTCGACCGCGCGTGAGTCCCTCCACCCTGTCGTCCGGGGGTGCCAAGTCCTTGTGGGCTTATCCACATCGGTGTGGGGACTCGGGGGACCTCCCGAGCTCCACCCCCCCAGTCACCACCTCCCCCCAGCCCCCCATGTCCCAGGTCCGGGAGGCAGTCATCACAGCCGCGTTCGCCAAGCTGGACCGCAGCGGGGACGGCGTGGTGACTGTGGATGACCTCCGGGGGGTGTACAGCGGCCGCGCCCACCCCAGGGTGCGGAGCGGGGAGTGGACGGAGGAGGAGGTGCTCCGCCGCTTCCTGGACAACTTTGACTCCTCCGAGAAGGACGGGCAGGTGGGTGCGCGGGTACCACCCCCTCTGCCCACGCCTGCGGTCCCCCCTGACAGCCCATCTGCCCCCAGGTCACGCTGGCCGAGTTCCAGGACTACTACAGTGGCGTGAGCGCCTCTGTGGACACGGATGAGGAGTTTGTGGCCATGATGACCAGCGCCTGGCGGCTGTGAGCGGTGCACACCCACTCGGCTGGCACCATGCAGCGTAGGGCCCCACCCGGCACCCCTGGGTCAGGGCCCCTCTCACCTGGGCTTTGAGCTGAGCAGCCCCGGGGTGGGGGATGGAGGGGATTGTGGGAAGATTGAGGCCGCAGAACCGGCTGGACCAGGTCTCCAGGGACACGGCTTGGCCACCAGGTGTCAGTGGGACAAAGGTTCCAACGATGGGTCACTGGTTCAGGAGCCCAGGGAGTGAGACCCTCCATGCCCACGCCATGCCGACCCCAGGTCTCCTCCTGGGTCTGCTCAAGTGAACCCTGTCAGCACCCTCACCCCTCCCTCGTGACTCCCCCAGGAAGCCAGGCAGCGCCCGGGTGGGGAAGCAAACTGCTCTTCTGTGACGCAAGGCTCTGCACGGAGCGGCCGGTCTTGGAAGGCAGCCGAGCTTGGTCACCTGCCCAGGTGTGGAGTGCGGGGCAAGCCAGGCTGCTGAGGAACCGTTCCTGGCCAGGTTGCCTGGCTTCCTGAGGCCCCTGGGGCATGCGGGAGGCCAGAGTTTTAGTTAAAAGTTTTAATGTAGTTCCCAAATACATTTCATATGACAATCTTACATAAATGTTCCAAAACACATGGGCGTTATCTGGTTTTACTTGTCACTAGTTGGCTAAGGCTTAAAGCAGAGAAGTGTGATCGGATCTGCTGGGAGGGCCTTTGGTGTCGTCCCGTGGCTCAGGCTGCGGACGCAGATGCGGGCTGCACAGGCCACCCTGAGGTGTGGGCGGCACAGCTCAGACGGGCCTCCCCCTCACCCTGTGAGGGCCCTGTGCACAGAGGCCTCCTCTGCGGGCCCCGCCAGGCGGGCGGCACCCAGCTGGCTCTTGGCCACGCTATGGGGTGGGGCGGGCAGAGGGCGCCGCTCCTGTGTGTGCTGCGAGCATGGGTTCTGCCCGTTGTCTGGAACCGGTCCGCTCGCTGCCCCCTCCTTGAAGGCCCTGCCAGGGTCCCCCTCTGCCTCTCACAGAGGCCCCCAGCCCTCGACGGTCTTGGGGGCAGAGATGTCCAGGGCTGGGCAAGGAAGGAACGGCCAACAGCAGGAAGCAGGTTTTGCACCTGGGTGCCTGATGACGGGTGACCCATGTTATGGGGACAGACAGGAGGATGGGGGGGAGCCCTCCCACGCCCTCCCACGCCCTCCCATGCCCAGTGACCCTTTTCTAGATAGGCTCTCCAGGCCCAGGGCCCAACCCCTCCGCACCCCACGACTTGGCCTGGAGGAACCCCAGGTGGGGAGCACCCCCAGCATGGGGGCCGGGGCCACAGGGGGAACGAGGACGCAGCCCACGACGGAGCCGTGCCTGCTCAACACACAGAAGAGAAGCGCCTCGATCTAGGAAACCAAATACAAAGCCTTGGGGGGGAAAGAAAAGGTCTAAAAATAAACCCCCCCAAATCAGAACGTGGGAGCTGGGAGGTAAAGACAGTAGTAACAGAAGGTCCAGCAGGCCCAGCGTGACACTGTGTGGACAGACCCGGTGCCCGGGCAGGTGGAGGCGGGGAGAGCCGGCGACACGACGAGGGTGGGGTGAAGAAACGAGGGGTCCCAGTCCCAGTGAGAAGCCGTGACAAGTCTTAATGTGCCATTTCAATTCAAGGTGGGGAGGGAAGAAATGTTCTTTTTCGTTTTGCTCATCAATATGATGAGGTTCGTGTCCCAAACCACATTCAGGCAGTTCCCGAGTCTGCTTCTGAACGGGACGTGCGGATCCAGACTGTGGCCACCCAGCGGGGAGTGTGGTTCCCGAGCCCCGCGCCTCGACGCTGCCGGAGGGAGGGGCGGGCGGGCGGGCAGACAGACGGACAAAGCAGCAGGCTCGTGGGCAGCCGGCTCCCGGCGCTATGTGCTCCCGGCCGTCTGCCCGTCCCCTTCGTCGCCAGCGCCTGTGGGGAGCGGTGGCCTGGCCGTCAGGTGTCTGCCCTGGACACAGCCCCACCCCTTGGGTCAGCCCCGGGACCCCTGGCTCACCGCCTCCGGTGGCCCCCGACGGGGCCAGGACGTCGTCGTCGTCGCTGTCGTCCTCGTTGGACGGGGCCGCCCCAGGCTCGGGGGCCGGCGTCCTGGCCTCCTGCTCCTGCTCCACGTGGCTGCGCAGGGCCAGGATGCGGTGGTGCAGGGCCGCATACAGCTGGCCCGTGTCCTTGGAGCTGGCCTGGTGGAGGCAGAGGGGAGGGCCAGGTTACAAGGCCTCACGGGGAGACCCCTCCTCAGGTGACGTGGCCACAGCCCCTGCCGTAATGGGATGTCCCAGCTCCCGGGCTGGACTGGGGAGGAGCCTGACCTCTCTCCTCGACAAACCCGGGGACAGCAGACCAAAGCTCCCCCAGGTCCAGGGCCTGTCCTCCCGAGGGGTCCACAGAGCCTGGGCCGGGCCAGCCTTCGGTGAGCCATCCCGACCCTGGAGGCCTCCTACTCTCCCCGGCCAGGCCCTCAGTGCAGGGCTCTGAGTGCTAGGCATGGGGCTGCCCTGCCCTCGTCTGGGGGCTGTTTGGACAGCTTTGTTCCCCGAGAGGCCGGGGGCAGCCCAGCCCGTCCCTGGGGCTGCTCACCGAGATCAGGAAGACCTTCACGCCCTGGTCCTCCGTGTCCATGGCTGTGATGCGGATGCTCTTCTCACTGGCCTTGTCCATCTGCATCTGGGCCCACAGCTTGGTGTTGAGGATCAGCCGCAGGCTGCCCTGGGTCCGCATCACTGCAACCAACGAGGCCATCAGCTCTGCCCCCCACCCCTCGACGAAGCCGCTACGAGAACAGACACAATCTGCAGGAAAGCCAATACCCCCAGGGTGAAATCCCACAATCCCCCCAAGGTCCACGAAAGCCTCCTGTCTGTTGAGCGGCAGCCCTGGCAACCCCCCACCCCTGGCGGCACATCCAGTGGGTGGAGCTGGTGCCAGGACGGCGGCTCCCCTGGGGAAGGGGCTGGTCAGGCGGCAGCAGGAGGCGGAGGTGGGTCTGCACACTGGGGACACGTCACACGAAGTCTACGCCCCCTGACTGTCGCCACCCACAGGCCAAGGCGCAGCTCCTGCCCCATGAAAAGGAGCTAACTGCTTAGAGGAAGCATCAGGGCTGACCGCTGCTCAGAGCCTCCATCAGGAGGGAGACAAAGGTAGACTGAGGGCAGCACACAGTGGAGAAGAACAGGGGACAGGCCTCTCCTCTCTGGAAATGTGTGTGAGACCACGAGTTCCACCCACAGCGGGCCCAAGGCCAATGTTGTCCTGCTCAATTTGTCCGAGCCTACCCACCCTGCCCGAGCCCCAACCCCATGGACACAGGTGAGCCCTGGCCTTCCTGCCAGCCCGGCCCTCCCCACTGGAAAACCCGGAGCAGATTACAAGCGGTCACCCCAATCTGGGTGACCCTCACCCCCTCCAGCCCTCTGGGCCCGGCCTCACAGCCCAACCCACCCCCCGAGGTGGACTTGGAGGGAAGGAAGGTCAATGCCAAGGATCAAAGGCTGCGTGGGGTGAAAGGAGACGATGGCCGGGAAGGATCTCAACAAGGGAGGGGGCAGTGCAATTACGAGGCTGGTCACAGGCTGATGACCTAGGGGCAGAACCACGAGCCGCGGGGGCTCAAAATCCTGCGCCCTCTCTGTCCAGATACACTTGCACGTTTCCATTAGGGAAAATGAAAAAGAACAGTGCCCGAACAGAAGCCCAAGTGCATAAAAACAGTGCCGAAAAGACGCAGCATGAGCTACGCCTGGGCCAGGAATGGACGTTTCCGTAAAGGCCGCAGGACAATTTTAACTGGGGAGGATTAAAACAACAAAACAAAACAAACAAAAAAATGAACACACACGTTTCACATATATACAAACATGCCCGCACACACATCCGTTCTGTAACAAGCGTACTTCCGGGAATAAGATTCACGTGTAGATGGCCCCAGTAGCATTACTTACAAGTCAAAAACAATTAGAAACAACCTACATGTCCGTCAGCAGGGAAACGGCTGAATACACTCACGGCCGATGGAATGTTAATTCATACAGAAGCTTTTCAAAAACAGTCATATTTTAGGGAAAATTTAACAACACAGGAACACGCCCACAAAACGGCAAGTGAAAAGAGCAAGAGACAAAGTCACCCCACTTCCTTAACAAAGATCCACAGAACAGGAATGGACCGCCAAGACAGTCTTGGCAGACAGAGATCTCCCTCTTTTTGTAAAGAGATTTTCGTTGATGTTTGATTTCTTTGTTTACTCACCACGAAACAACTGACACTTTATAAGAAAATACGTTTGAAAATGGCTAAATCCTTTCATCCACTTTCACGATCAGGAAGAGGAACATCACAGAAGGGCTGGCGGCTGGAGCCTCTGGGCCAGGCCGGGTCCCGCAGGCTGAGGGCCGGCTGTGGGTGCAGACAGGGAGCCCCGCCGCGCCCCAGGCTCCTCCATAGAAACCTGGCCGAAGCTCACCTAGTCGGGACTGCAACGTCCCATCGTCAGTCGATGCCATGTCGTTGAGTCTGAGCAGCCCCCGGCCTCTCTCCACCCACGACTGCGAGGTCTTGTCAAAGACAAACAGCTTACACTGGATCTGGAACACAAGGTGGCCCTCTGGGTGAGCAGGGACCCTGGCCGGCAGACAGACCCCGGGAGCGTGCAGGGAACCCGCGATGAACCAGCAGGGTCAACGAACTATGGTCTGGGGGACACGTCTGGCCCTTGGCCACTTTTCTGTCCTGCCCTCGAACTAGAATGGACTTTACATCTTTAGAGGAGTATTAAAAAAAAATAATCATTAAGGAAATGCACATCAAAACCACAATGAGATACCACTTCACACCCACTAGGATAGTAATAACCAAAAGGACAGATGACAACAGGTATTGGAGGATCTGGAGAAATCAGAACCCTCACACCTTGCTAATGGGGATGGAAAATGGGGCAGCCACAGTGGAAAACTGTTCTCCAACACATTAAACGTGGAGTTATCATATGGCCCAGAAATTCCACTCCTAGGTATCTACCCACGAGAAGTGAAGCACGTGTTCACATAGAAACTATTACGTGAATGTTCACAGAGCATCATTCTTAATACCTCAGAAGTGGAAACAAACCAAGCGCCCACCAGCAAGTGACTGGCTAAACAAATGTGGGCTACCAATACAGTGGACTGTTATTCAGCCTTGAAGAGGAGTGAAGCGCCGACACACGGTCCACCAGGGATGAACCTCGAAAATGTGGACACGAAAGGCCACATGTTGTACGATCCCATTCACGTGAAATGTCCACAACAGGCAAATCCATGGAAACAGAAAGTGGGGTTGCCTGGGGCTGCAGGAAGGGGGATGGGCAGTGACTGCTCATGGGCACAAGGCTTCTTTTTGGGGGGGCAAAAATGTTCTAAATTAGTGAATACAGTAAAAACCACTGAACTGTACGCTTTAAAAGGGTGAATTTCATAGTATGTGCACTGTACCTCAATAAAGTTGTTATACAAAAAAAAATGCAAGAGAGACCACACGTGGCCCTTTACAGAAAAAGTTTGCAGATCTTTTAAGTCAGTATCTCTCAAGATAGATAGATAAGAAAAACTGTGAGTGGGGGAAAAAAGTACCACTAAAAACCCCACATTAAAAACTCCCCAAAGCCACATATATGTGGTTTATAGACACACACGCAGGTATGTGTGAAAGGACGAAGGGCAGATGGAGCCCCACCACGCTGGACGTGCTGCCCCAGGAGGGGAGGGAGATGGGACGGGGCACGGGTGCCATGAAGTCTGGTCTAAGAAAAGAACACAGCACCACCGGGACAAAATAATCACAGCTGTTGACTCTGGGTGGCAAGAGGTGTTTGTTACACGTCTTTGTAGTTCCCTGAATTATCGAGACTGTCTCAGAACAGACCGTTTTGCTCTAAAACAGAGCAGTACAAGAAGTCCGCTAGCCGCACCGACGGGTCCCAGAGGCCGGGCGCGCCTCACCTGCAGCACGTTGCTTTCGGCCTCCTCCCCGGTGATCACCTCCACCTTTTCCAGCAAGCACTTCCGCGCTGTCGCCTTGGTGTAGGCGGCCGCCGACTCGGCCAGCGACTCTGCAATGTTATTAGCTAAACGACATTGACTATTGATTTGGTCAGGGGGAGGGTGTACCTCACAGGACACCCAAAGGGTGGCTCTGGCCTCAAGGGGGCCAGTGCCTCGGGCCCACAGCGGACCCTGGCAACGCACCACGTAACTCTGCCTCGGAGTCTGCTGGGCGGCCACCGGGAGCGGCCAGTGCAGCTGCGGCCTCCCACTCTCCCACGCAGGCGAGGAGGGCAGACAGCGAGAGACCTCCGAGGGCGCTGAGGAGCGTCTGCCGCCTCAGGGCGAGGAGGAGGGCGACAACCACCTCAACCCCATCCTGGTCACCAGGCAGGGCCCCGGGCCTCGCCCCCCTCCTGCTCACTGGACAGCCAGCACGCATGGCTGTGGGCTGTGCCCGAGGGTGGTTCACAGCGTCCCCGCCCCTCCCTGTCTCCCGGACGCCCCCGGGAGAGGGCAGGACCGAGGCCTACCTTTCTCGGGGGTGGCCTCCTGGGACGAGGACTCGGACCCGGACTCGGCCACTGTGTTTTCTCTGTTGGCATCCGGGCTGACCTCGTTTAACTTGGGCGGGCTCTGCGGGGAACGAAGGCGCACAGGAGGAGGGGGCGTGGGGGGTGGTCCCGGGGGCCGACCGCTGCAGGACAGGGAACCCCTCTGCCGGGAGGCAGCTCCTGGCGCCCCCCGCCCAGCAGAGGACCCCCTCTGCCGACGCTGGCCTCCCTCCCGCACTCTGGGGACCCGCCCAGCCCCAGCCCATGCGCACTCAGCGCCTGCTGAGCAGCATCAGAGACAGGCGGTCCTCAGTCCTCACAGGCCCGCCCGGACGCGCACGCGAGCCGCCTCTGGAGCCTCTGTGGCGTCACCTGGAGGTGTGTGCCACCAGCCGACCTTGGGCCACCTGGTCCCCCTGGCCCGTGAAAGAGTTCTTTGCCTACTTCATCGTAATTGAAAAAGGACAGTACTGACGCTCAAGAAAAGAAGCAGGCGGCTCCTTAGTGAAACAAACACTGAGACCAAGACGGCAGGAATCAGGTGGGCCCCAAACAGCGCCTGAGCTGCCCTCACAGTGGACACAGCGGGGCTGTGTGTAATGATTGGGAAAGAAAAGGAAGAAAGAGAAGGAAGCGGGTAACGACCCTAGAAGCCCATCCCGGGCTGGCTGGGCTCTCTGGGACCAGGATGTGGCCCGCGGTCAGCCACGTGCCTCAGCCGTGGTGTGTCAGGAGTGCAGGGGACACTGGAGACCCTGCAGGGTTGCCCCCTCGCCCCCCACTCTGTGCTGCAGCCTCACGGTGGCGATGGGGCTGCCCTCCCTTGGCTTCAGAGGTGGCACAGGGTGGTCCCGGCCCACATGGCTAAGGAGTCTGGCCTGACGGCTGTCACCGCACCTGCCCTTAGCTGGGAGGAAGCGCGGCCCGTGACTCAAGGGAAGCCCCTCTCAGGACAAGGAAGGACAGGATGCGCGACACTGGCTCCTACAGAGCCTCCCTAGGCCACCAGCGCCGCCCCCCGTTTAAGCTGAGTCTGAGCTGGGTCTTCTTTCTCTTACTTGGAAAAGAAAACATTCTAATTTCACAGGACTCAAGGCAGCAGCCACACCCGACGTGTCCCGGCGACCTGCGGGAGGCTCCGAGAGCCTTCCAGGCCCTGGGCAGGACAGTCCCCACGGGGGTCACTCACCAACACGCGCTCACTCATGTTCTGGCCAAATATGAATTTGCTGCTGGCGGCGTCGGCACTGTTGGCTGAGCTCTCTAAACTGAAGAGGAGACACACTGTGAGCGCAGGGTGGCACAGGGCCAGGCAGTGTGCACGCCCACATGCGCGGCACACACACACGGTCGCACGGTCGAGGCCCTGCTCCGCCTCGGGCTGGGCTGGTGTGCCAGGGACAGGTACCCGCAGGCCTCCATGCCAGCCCTCTCCAGGCGGCAAACACAGACCCTTGGCTCGCACCGCCTGGCACCAACTGCACACGGGCGCCGTGTGACACACCAGATGCCCGTCTTCCCCAACCCCCAGGAGGTGGGCAGCACCACACAGAGGCTGAGCGCAGGGGCGTTCCGTCCACTCCCAGCAGACAAACCCGGCTGTCTCTTGCCAGTGGGCTGCCCCCGGGAGGCACTGCAGCTCTCTGGGTCCCTCCCCAGGCCTGCACCAAGGAGGTGATGCCTCCTATGGGGTGGCCGGCAGGTGACACAGGATGACCTTTGGGGAGCGCTCAGCAAACGGCAGCTGCCCTGGCGGTCACACTTCATCCGTTTTAAGACATCACAGGCTGCACGTGCCTCCCAATTTGGGAAGCACTCAGGTGCAAAAAATGCGTCTTAAAATATCTGATGCACTCTGCTAACCGGGGGCCAGGCAGCCAAGCAGCGAGGTCACTGTTCCCATCGGGCCTCTCCGAGGTGGGAGCCCGCACGGCGCCTGCTCTCCTGGCCCATCTCCCAGGCAGGGACGAGCCTTCCTTCTCAAACACCCCGGCAGCCAGGCTGTTGGCAAGTGCCACCACCAGTAGCGCCAACGGCGAGCCCAGATCCAGGGCAGGGAGCACCTGGTGACAGGAGACAGCCGAGCTGTCACTGGCCCACCGGGTTCTGTTCTGGGCACGAGGCCCGGGTGACAGAGGTCACTCCCGGGGCTGGGCTGAACAAGCCCACGGGACTGGGGTCCTGCCTTAGATGTCTGCTGAAGCCCACCATCCCAGCCCCTCCACATCTGTGTCCAGAGCGGAAAAGAGGGAGGGGCTGCACGGTGACTGGGATTCTGGCTGCACGTGCCCTTGCCCTCCCGAGGAAGGACTGGGCTGGCTCCTGGTGCAGGAGGGTCCAGGCTTCTCTGGGCCCTGAGGCAGGTACCACGGGTGACCACAGGCCCGAGGCGGAGGCTCTCCCCGGACAAGGCTGGGCTCCAGGCCCGAGGCGCAGACCTGGAGCTGATGTACTGAAGGAAGTAGTTGGTGGCGGCTGGCGCTTCTGAACTGGGGTGTCCGGCGTTCTCCATGTCCACTACTTCAGCGTTCTCATTTATTAACTGGGAAACAGAGAGGAAACACTGCTCAGAGAACGGCATGTCCTGGACCTCTGCAGCTCCGCCTGCGTCCACAGGCCCTACGCTGACATGCGGCATGGCTCCGTCTACATGTGTGTACCCTGGGGTGTGGTAAGAGTTAAGATACAAAAACAGTCCATAAGGCACTAGGGAGCCTTTTCTACCTTGTTTTAAAAAAGCACACTCAGGCTGGCACCTTGTTGGCATTTTTATCAATGCTTCTGCACCGAGGAATCACAGGTCGCTTACAAATCTTACATTTTAAGGGGTTCATTATAAACAAAACAGAAGCATCATTTCTCAAGGCTGCTTCTACGCCAACTGCCATGCTAGCCTGGTTAAATACATTCTCCGATGAAACTCTCCCGGGAACGCTGAGAGGTGGGTGTTAGCGACCTTGCTCTGAGTGAGGAAGCAGAGGCTCAGAGCGGTTAAGAAACCACGGCTTTGAGTCGCCCCCCCATTGAGAAGCTGGGATGCAACCATGAGACGCCCGGATCCCCACGAGACATCGTCCCCACCCCAATCTCAAGGCAGTGAGGAACAGACTCGACCTGATGGCTCAGGCCAGGCCCCCGGTCCCCAGCATGGGTGGATTTCCAGGTCCTCCCTGCTGTTGCTTTCTGCTCCCAGGAGGGGGCAGCTGCCAAGGGACTCAATATTTTGCCTAAAGCTGTGCAACATCAACACCTATTCTTGTGTCTCTTGGGGTATGTGTGCTTCTACTGGACCGTGGGCACCAGAGGAGGAAGCTGACGGCGTGGCCTGACATCTCCTCCACACCCGAGACACTCTTGTTTTCTCGTTTCAGGGCTTCTCACCTTTTGCGTTACTGACCCCGGGCGCGGGTGGTTCCCTGAGCGGGGACGGGGGCTTCCTGGGCACTGTGGGGTGTTGGTCAGCATCTCTGGCCTCCACCTACTTAGTATCAGTGGCACCTACCCCCCAGCTGTGGCAATGACAAATGTCCCCAGACACAGCCACTGACACTGCCCCTCAAGCCTCCAGGAGCTTCTTGCCAGATGAGCTGCTGGAAATGGCACAGAGGGACCTTCAGTCCCTGGGGCTGGGACAGGTCTTCCGAGAGGGCCAGCGCGTGGGGTCCAGAACCCAGATCCCCTGCCACTGCCACATGCTCCCCACCCCCGACTCAAAGTCCCCAGACTAGACCAACACACCTGGGGGGCAGCCAGGAGGTGACAGATCCTGTTGCCTCCTGTGGGAGAGAAAACAGTATCTTTCCACCTGCCCTCCTTGAAAAAAACAAGGCGATGGCTCTCAATTGGGGGTGACATGGTCCCACGGGGAACATTCAGAACCGCTAGGGATGCTTTTGGTGGTCGTCACTGGGGGCGGGGAGGGGGTGCTGCTGGCATCTAGAGGGCGGGGGCCGGGGATGCTGCTCAACACCCTACAGTGCGCAGGACGGCCTTCCACAACTAAAGGATCCGGGCTGAACGACGCTAGTGCTGAAAGAAACCCTGAAGTAAGCACAGAAAAATCTCTTTGGTGACCTGGAAAGCATCGGATCCTAATGTCTGCTTGTTCCTTGGCTATAAACACGTCAGCTGTCAGGGCTAAGGTGCCTCTCTCAGCCTGGCTCCTGGAAGAACGAGGGGGCCTGCCGCCAGGAGCCACCGCTCAGCCCCACACTGGCAGGGGTGGGGCAGGGTGGGGGGCAGCCGGCCGGGGTGCTGCCAGGAGTCAGCAGCACAGCACGGAAGGGACGCAACAAGCAGCTGCTGGGCGCTGAGGCCCAGGACCACCCCAGACACGGCCCCCACTCCCCATCCCCGGGCAAATGAACCTGGGGGAGGCGTAAAAAGATCCCTTCACTGGGTCAACAGCTCATCCGGCCTTCCGACCACATACCTTAACTCTGTCCCTCAGGTTCTGCCCGAACACAAACGCCTGCTGTGCAAGCTCCTTCTTCTCGCAGCTCTCCTCAGAAGCACTGCTGGACTCATTTTTCTGCGAGTCTTTCTCCTGGTTAAAACAAGCAAACAGAACAACTGAAAAGAAGCCACACATCAGCCCTGAGAAGCGAGATGAGCCATCTCACACCATTGCATTTGCCTGGCGTGAATCCTGTGGAGCGGGCCCTGGGGTGGGGGACCAGGGAGATGCCCTAGGGCTGGGGGGGACCAGACCTCTCCAGGGAGGGGGAGGGGCGAGGTCTTGGCAGTGACCTCGTCACCGGGAACACTGGGTGGAGACGGTGGGGTGGGGGGTCACGTCCAGGTCTCCCTCCAGCTCAGAGCCCTAGCCACCAGTTTCTGAGAAGCAGTATGCTGTGGGAATGATTCCTTTTTCCAATTCCACTAACTGTGGTTTCAGGGTGGGGGGCTCAGGGACATCTGAAGATTGAATTGGAGATGTTCATTTTCACCATTTGAGCCTGAACATCCGGCGGCGGTATGGCAGCGGGTGGGGGAGGCAGAGGGTGGAGAACCTCAGGCAGCGACCTGTCTGCTGAAACAGGCAGAGTGGAGATAAACACACGGGTGCAATCTGTCTCCGTACGTGGAGCCCTGGATGTGTTGCTGCAACTCGGATTTCAAGTCCGTCTCTGCCAACCGCAAATGCAGGCTCTTCATTAAATGCCCCTTATTTTCAGCTGCTATGCAACGCTACTGGAAAACATATGCATCTGGCCTATATAATCCCAGAACCCTGGAGAACTTTTTTTTTAAAAAACAAACAATTTCTGGGCTTCCCTGGTGGCGCAGTGGTTGAGAATCCGCCTGCCAATGCAGGGGACATGGGTTCGAGCCCTGGTCCGGGAAGATTCCCACATGCCGCGGAGCAACTAAGCCCATGTGCCACAACTACTGAGCCTGCGCTCTAGAGCCCACGAGCCACAACTACTGAGCCCACGTGCCACAGCTATTGAAGTCTGCACGCCTAGAGCCCATGCTCTGTAACGAGAAGCCACCGCAATGAGAGGCCCACGCAACGAAGAGTAGCCCCCGCTTGCTGCAACTAAAAAGAAAGCCTGCGCACAGCAACAAAGACCCAACGCAACCAAAAATACATAAATATATAAAAATAAAAATAAATAAATAAAACAAAGGATTTCTGAGCGAACTCCCAAGCACACTTCTGCCACTAGAAGCAGCACATGTGTATGAACCCCTGAGGAACTGCTCGGCTGTGGAAGAGGGACGGGAGACATCTCTCCAAGTACAGCGGTACAAGGCCCCAACAGACTACGTGCGTGGAAACGAAACAGGCCTTGGGCTATCCGGCCCTAAGTGCCAGAGCCCTGCTCGTGGCCCCTTTCACTCAAAACCAACTGTGGAGTTCTTGGTGGTCTGGTGACCTGGCCAGTCAGTTGTGGTTACACATGGAGACCTCTGAGCAAATCAGGATGCTTTAGCATGGGCCAGCTTGGATACAGCCCAGAGTGGTCAACAGCCCACGCGCCCGGTGAGGCCCTGAGAAGCTTCACGTGCGGTGCACTCCCTGCCCCATTGCCGACGGACCTCAAGTGCTGGTGCCTCGTCAGAGGGACTCCTCCGGGAGGGGTTGTCAGGCGAAGCCGATGTCGCTGCCCCCGGGCAGTCTGCCGGGACACTGACCCCGTTGGTGCCGCTGCTCGGGACTGTGGGGAGAAAAGGACAGCAGACATCTCAGAGGTCAGCCCGGACCACCTTCAGCACCGCTGCCTTCTACCATTTGGGCTGGGAGTGTAATGTCTCCTTCTTAAAGGAAAGGATCTGGAATCAATACAAATTCTTAGGTTAGAAAAACCCAAACCCAAAACTAACACCTCACAAAAGAAAGAATCCTTTATTACTTATTCCACAAAGAACCATGTGAATTTTCAGTTTATTTAGAAATACTACTACTTAGGCGAAAAAAAAAAAGAAAATATATTTGGGGAATAATTATGAGTTTTATAAAACTAGTTTTACTAATAGAGTCTTTTTTCTATGCACTTTCTCCTTTAAACAGTTGAGATTATGTGACATGTACAACTTTAAATCTAGCTTTGTTTAGTATTAGACCAAAACAATTTTCCATGCAATTAAAACCCTTCAGAAATATTAACTATTTTTGCTCCCGATGAAAAGCTCTTGAATTGTAGGGAAAGATTAAGAGGAAGAGAAGAAAAGTTTATCAGTATTAAGAAAATTAAGGATGAACTGAAAACCCCATCCTTTGTGGATATAATAGAAATATGGTTCAGGTCTCTTAGACATACAGGGCTGAGTTTTGCCTGCAAACACACAGGGACGCATCTGGGCCGCTCAGGGCTGGGGGGCCAGCTCTCAGGAGGCCAGTGGAACTGCCTGTCTTCCAGGCTCATTGGGGATTTGAGGGCTTGTTTCTCCAGCACTCTATTTCCCAGTGCGTTCAGCAGACAGGGCCAAAGCCACCTGTGTCGTGACGCGGCTGTGCCCTGACGTGTGAGCCTGGGAGGGGCCACGGCCGAGTCACTCACCGGTCTGTGAGAGCACCTTTGGCTGCGGGGCTTGTAGCACTGCTGGGCGAAGCACGCTCCGCTGCTGCTCCTTGGGCTTCTGGCTCGGCAGACCTGGGGACAGAGGTCGGCTTGCCCGGGCCCTCCGACCGCAAGGGCAGAAATGCAACCCACCCCCACGCCAGCTCTCAGGCACTTTACAGAAAAATTCACCCCAACAACGCATCTGATGTCCCTCTTGGGCTAGACTTTACAGGGAAGCATACTGAAAAAATTAAAAACCCAAGATATTTTCTCTACAGTTAGACATACAAATTCTGGCTATTGTTATTTTTATATGTGATTAAATGAAACCCCCATGAAACTGATCATGTCTGCAAATTAATCCAGTGAGTACAGGAATGCTACAGGGGGGACCAAGAGACAGCTGTTCTCAAGCGTGGGGCTCGAGGGTCAAGGGCAGACGGTGAGGGGAAAGCAGCGAAGCCACAGTTCACCTCTCAAAGTTTAGGACTCTGCTACGGGTCACGTAAAGGTACCCCTTGCACCTGCTTCTCAAAATGCCACGTTGAGAAAATCCCTCTGCCAAACATACAGGGCAAGGACCACGAGAACGCTCCAGGCCCTGCAAGGGCTTCCCGTTGGATGTGACGTGTCTCGATGGCGCGAGTGCCGGGCCCCGCTCACTAGCGGCTGCTCTGCTACTCAGGGTTAACGCTGTGGCAGATCGCTCAGCAGAGACAGTCTCACAACTGAGCTACTGCCGGGCACGGAGCCTGAACGCCACCCACCAAGCCGGGCCCGCTCCCTCGCCGCCACCTCCTCAGGACAGCGGGTTCACAGGCAGGAGAACCTCCCTGGTCCGATGGGCTCTTTCCAGCGGTGTTCCAGTGCTCACGTGTCAGAAAAGTGAGCCCGGACCGCACTGGCACGCAGAGGCCGCAAGGCAGCCACTCTGTGCTCCTCCTTCAAGGCGGACACCCACCTGCACTGGGTGCCTGGCCGTGGATCAGGGTCGGCGGCTTCAACCGGAATCCACTGCTCTTTTCCTCTACAAGCATAAGAGAAAAAAAAAAAGCGGGCCTGCCTGGGGTGGGGCAGCAAAGCTAGGAGGGACCAGGGGCAGAAGAGGACTGTGGTCTGGGCTTCGGTGGCCATGGGCCTGGGGAACTAGGGAAAATGTTTCCAAGTTAAAACAGAAGAGCAGAGGCCCATCCAATCCCGTCTGTAAGGGAGGAGGCTGAGGGCTGCAGGCAGTGCTGGCCCTGGGGTGAACTGCTGGCAACAGAAAACTGGAGGGCATGTGTGGGGCTGGTCAAGCTGCAGTCCACCCACCCAGCTACCTGCCGGGGCTGAGAGCTCGGAGGCTGGGCTGTGCTCGCAGGCCCCAAGGAATATCAGGGAGCCACAGAGTTCTGGTCCCTGGGACCCAGCTCCCTTTCCAGGAGGACACGTCTGTAATCAGGAGAAGCTTCTCTACTACCAGCAGACCTCTGAGAAATGAGATGCATTTTCTGTGGTGAAAGATCAAAGGTGGCAGACGGCAGGCTCTCTCCAGATGTGCCCGGAGTGCTTGCGGCTAATGAGGGCGCTGGGAGGCCCAGGAGGAGGAGGCGGGGCCTCCCTCAGGACGAAGTCTGGGATGGACAACTATGCAGAGCTGACAGACACAGGGGCTCAAAGCCTGGTTTCAGCTCAGCCACCAGTACACACAGATCCCTTAATCCCTGCACCTTGGTGACTCTGCCCATCTCAGGGGGTGGGGGAGACAGTCTAATGCATTCCCTGACCAGAAGGATCAGGATAAAAAGCCTTGTGACTCCAATAGGACACGTCTGTCCCCAGAAGAGCCCAGGGACTGCAGCATTTTGGGTCCCAGAGGCAGCCTCACTTTTGTGCTAAGGTCCAGCCCACGGGGGAAAAAAACCCTTTTCGGGTCATAGGGAACAAGATCAAGACAGAGAAATCCCTTGCCTGTTTTTACACACCAGCAGCGAGCAATCCAAAAGTGAAGAAAACAATTCCATTTACAATAGCACCACAGAGAATATAATACTTGGGAATAAACTGAACCAACGAGAACTACAAAACATTGTTGGAAGAAAGTAAAGACTTAAATAAATGGGAAGATACCCCAAAAGGCCACACAGTGTATGACTCCATTTACAATGAAATGTCCAGAGCTGGCAAATCCACGGAGACAGAAAGTCGATTTGTGGTTGCCAGGGGCTGGGAAAGACAAAGTGGGGAGTGACTGCTCAAGGGTATAGGGTCTCTTTTTGGAGTGACAAAAATGTTCTAAAGTTAATTATGGTGATGGGTGCACAACTCTGTAGATACACTAGAAACCCTTCAACTGTACACAAAAACACCACCACAAACACACCTGGTCAGCCCACACTTTCAGGTATGAAACAAAATCAAATCAGAATTCCCAAACAGGGGGCTTCCCTGGTGGCACAGTGGTTGAGAATCCGCCTGCCAATACAGGGGACACGGGTTTGAGCCCTGGTCCGGGAAGATCCCACATGCCACGGAGCAACTAAGCCCGTGCATCACAACTACTGAGCCTGCGCTCTAGAGCCCGCGAGCCACAACTACTGAAGCCCGTGCATCTAGAGCCCGTGCCCCACAACGAGACGCCACCGCAATGAGAAGCCCGTGCACCGCAACGAAGAGTAGCCCCTGCTCACTGCAACTAGAGGAAGCCCGCACGCAGCAACGAAGAACCAACTCAGCCAAAAAAAAAACACACAAAAAAAACCCAAAAGAATTCCTAAACAGGAAGGCCCTCTTCCTGCGGGCTATGTGTTGGTGAGCCAAACTGCTCTCCTTGGGCAAAAACAGGTTACAATAAGTAACTCTCACTGCTAGCTTGCATGAAGGAGCTGACCCCTACGGGCTCCGGGGAGTCTGCGCTGGTGGAGCTGGTGTTTCTCCCGTAGAGGGGTCGTTAACACCACACTCAGGAGAGCCAGACAGCACAGGATGCAGGGGAGGACATGTTGCCAGATGTTCCTTTTGGGAAGGGAAATACTGAATTACATTTTCAAAGCTCAGGATTATTCAGAAGATGATTGGCAATTTAGAAACATTAAAAAAAATGCGATGAAATTCGTAATTCAGGTGATTTTAAAAAGCCCTTAGAGCTGGCTTTGCAGCGTTCACACTGGGGCTAGAGACTGCTCTCACCGCCCTGCTCTGACCGTTGGACCCCTGGGGCTGACCAGGCTAACCAGCAGGGGCAACAGGCCTGGAAAGTCACTGCCACTGACCCCGAGCACTGGGCCCAGTGCCTGGCCCACCCCAAGGATGCACAGGACATCCATGCTGAATGCTGCGGTGAATGGAGACACAGACGGGCGTGTGTGCCACACTCGCAATGGCAACCGGGGACTCGGGACAGCGGGGCCCAGAGCAGCAGGGAGGGTGCTTACAGGGTGGCGCACCCTGGAGGTCCTGCCACAAGCCCTGTCTGCACTGAAACAAATGTGGTCTCTTCTCATGGCCTCCAGAAGCTCACTTGTCCTGCAACGCAGTCAGGGTGCAGTGAAGAGGCACTGCCTGATGGCCAGAGCCCATCACGGGGGTGCAAGGTCACGCCAAGGTCACAGGGGTGCACAGGCCGCTGTACCCGTGTCTTCTCAAGGGCACATGCACGGCCCCCCGTGAGCTTGCTGTGGGGCAGCCTCCGTCCTCTGAATCATGCCTGAAGCAAGCAGGCTTTTTTGTGCCCCACCTCAGAGAGACCCAGGTGATGAGGGAACTCTGGATTTAACCAGGAAGGCAGATCAGAATTTAACCTGGTGTGTACCACAGGCTAAAAAGAATCTGAGAGAAGGCAGCTTGGCAGGGGCTTGAGCGATGAGTAAGTGTGTTGAGGACAAAGGGAGCCAGGTTTCCTGCTGTCAGAAAAGAGGCAGAAATACGAAGGGGGGGAAGGGGGGGAGGTGGGGCTACAATGAACCCTGTTGGTGCTGGAAGCACCCACCCGAACCGGGGGTGACCTATACAAGCAGACAGAATAGCAGAGGCACAGAAACACGTGCAGATATGAGTGTGTGTAGGCGAAGAGGTCTACGTATGTCTGTGCTCCTGGCTGTGTGTGTTCTCAGCTCTGGGCACAGAGAGGGCTTGGGAGCGGCGACAGCCCAATGGCGACCAGCACGCAGAGCACTCAGATCTTGGTCTCTAGAGACCACTCTCCACTAAGCAGAACCAGGATCCCCTTGAGGAAAGGGAGGGAAGAAGATGAGCCTGGAACCCCTTATGACAGAAAGAAAAGGACATGCTCGAAAGAATGATGCGGACATGGCCAAGGGGCACAGGCTTGGCGCAGCTCCCGGCGGCCAACTGTGGGATGATTAAAATAAACTCATGGTGAAGATAAAATCTGAATGTTAAGGTAAACACTAATAACAACAGATTATAACCCACTGACTAAAACAGGAATGCAAACATCCATGTGGCTCTAGTAAACACATGAGCAAGCAGTGGCAGAGAAGAGCTCTGCTGTCCAGCAGAGTGCCGACCCACAGGAGGCAGAAAATCCCCGGCCGGCCATCACCAGAGGAGTAGCCGCTCCCAGCAAGAAAACATCTCTGGAGGCTAACACTGCAGCAAAAAGTAAGAAGAGGAATGAGATTTTCCAGAGTCTCAAAGTATCTCTCCAGAAAATATTAATCAAAGGGTGAAAAATGACTTTTCAGTGGAGAACCTGGGCGGGCTCCGCCCTATTCAAGTAACAGGACAGTAAACGCCATGAGTCACCTGCTACAGTGCACAGGAAGCACACAGCTTCACCTCTGTGGTGTTCTAGCCCCCAAGGGTAAGTTGGTCCAGTCACCGGGAAACAGCGGGAAAGCCAGGTTGAAGGCCTTCTCCAATGTAACCGGCTTGCACTCTGAAAGGTTATAAAAGCCGAGGCAAGCTCGAGGGACTGTTGCAGATACGTGATGTGTGAGCCAGGATCTGATGCCTTTGCCATGAAGGACATCACTGGGATGCCCCGGGAAAATCGAATGGGGTCTCTAGGTAGAGGGATAGAGAAGTGCTTTACCATTCTTAAGTGTTACAATTTTTCCCGCAAAAATTAAAGCTAAAAAAAATAAAAGGCAGGCAGGCAAGGAGCTAAGAATAAGTTCACTCTGCAGAGCGGCTGAGCCAGTCTATCACCGCTGCACGTGGCAGCGGGTCCAGGGGCCGGCCGGGCTGTGGCAGGCCTCGGAGGCAGGTCCGAGTTACCCGCCTTGCTCAGGGCTGCCCTGCTCTCAGTGCTGCAGGATAAAGGTTTCGGGGAAGAAGCGGGAGTGGGGCTGTCGCACAGACACCTCGGGGGCGAGCATTAGATTCCTAACAGAGCTCGAGGGCTGGCTTCAGTGGCTGATCACCCACCACGGCTGACACGGCCCCCGGGGTTCAGAACGTGACTCGCTAGGCCAGTGCCCAGGTCTTCCCAAGGACCCCTACAAACCAAGCTCCTCTTCAGGCCCCGTGAGGGGGGTCAGCTCAAAACAGTTTGCCTTTAGAGTCAAAATGAATTCAACTGTTTGAAACAATGTCTCATCAAATCAACCCTCAACGTTCTAACAACTTGCCTCTTCCCTCGACAGTGCCCTCGTGCCAGAGTATGACTGGTCTCGCAGCGCTTTTGAAGTCGGCAATGAATTTATATAAAGCAGGTTGGGTTACAGAATTAAGATGGTTACACTCGCTCATTAAATCTTTTATGAGGAATTTCAGCCACGTGGGAGAAACTTTCAGGAAACCTTGGAGTTGGTTCTCTAGTGAGAGACCAAAAAAGGAAAGCCCCACATTCTTCAGAAAGGATCAAGCTATTTTCCTTAAAATTCTAAGGCTCTGATTAAATATATTTATCTAAACAGATCTAAGTAATGTTAATTCATGTGAGAATTTAATACGCAGAGAAGGGGTCTGGAAAATTACATAAACTTCAGAGTGGTTACCATTGGGATGGCAGAGTGCGTGGGAAATGGAGAGGTGGATTCTTTTACTCTATGTATTTCTGAGTTTTTAATGATACAAACGTATTATTTGTGTAAACTTTTGAAAAATGAGTAGTATACTTCATTACAGTTTTTTTTTGTTTTTGCTTGTCTCTCTCTCTTTTTTCTTTTAAAAGGACTTGCAACTCCTTGTAACCAGGCCCTGCTTGTAGAAACAGAAATTAAGGGCTGATGAAGCCTGCCTCACACCAGATTCCAAATCTGTGCAGTGAAGAGTTGGGGAACATTTAGGAACTGAAAAAGAAGGTTGCCTTCAAACCACCCATTCCCAATTAAGACCTTGCTTTTCATCCCAGGAAACCCCCAGTGACCAGCCGAGAAAGGTAAAGGGACGCGAGGGCTCACCTGGTTCTGAGTCAGAATTGCCTGCAGATGGCTCGCAGAAGGTGGATGGCATAAAAACATTGTTTTTTGATACTGTCAACAAGGAGGTGCAGGCAGGGGAGGGAACAAGAGGAAAAACAGTGTGAGTAGGCAGGGTAGACGTGCACAGGATCACTTCTCCCACCTGAGGGGTCATCTCCAGGCCCCACCGTTGGGGAAAGGGGGGTCAGCATTGTGAACCTGGCCTTTGGCAACTCCCAGTAAAAGTGAAACCCTGGGACTCTTTCTAAAGCACAAGAAAGGTGGGTGTCCAGTGGAACAGCCTGAATCTGTTTGATATCTAGCAGTTGACTCTGGCCTGCTGTGGCCACCTGCCTCGTTCTTGTGCCCCTGTGGGAGCAGCCAGGAGGGAAGCGGATGCACCCGATGTTCCGAGTCTCCCCTGGGGCCAAGCCTCAGGCCCTGCTCCTTGTCACCAGTCGGGGCTCGGCTGGCTGCAGACCCCCTCCCCTCACCTGTTTAGGATCTTACAAAATCAACTGCTTCCCGGGTTGTGGGCCAGGCAACAATGCAGTGGGGCTGAAGATCTAACTGTGCGGACAGAAGGCAGCTAGCAAAGTGGAAACAGTGCAGTGCAAAGGCCTCCAAACGTGGGACTGCTTGTGGCTCCACTCCCCTGATAGCTGAGCGCTGAGCATCCCCTAGGTGGTGACGCGCGAGAGGAGAGGGCTAACGCCTGCTGGTCCTCTACCCCTTCAGCCTACGGTCACAGCACAAACCACCTCCTCTCTTCTCCGCTGCACCTTCTCGATGCGCAAAGTGCGGTTCAGCAGTGGACAGTGAGCGGGAAGGAGTACGATCAAGGCCAGGAAGTGGACGCTCCCTCCTCCTGTGGTAAGGCTCACGTGACAAGTGTGCAGAGCTCCTTAGAAAAAGGACGTAACCGCAGCCTGCACTGTGGACCGCCCGAACGGCTCCTCAATGCCTGGCTAGCGAACGACAGTGCCTCTATTCAGGGGGGTCTCCCGCAGTTGTGAAAAAGGATGAGGCAATGTCCAAAACAAGTGTTCAGGGAACAGGCATGAAATTAAGTGTTACAGGGATAAACGTAAGAGGACACTCACTTTCTACACTGTACATTCCTGTGACGTTTGCATTATTCTTGGAAGCAGAAACAAAGCTTCCAGGAGTGTCTTTTTTTCCCTTAAAGTGATATCCTTAGGGCTCACACTTGTAAATGTTTTACATGAATTCCCAAGAATGAACTTCAAGCTGGGGAACTGGAGAGTGTCTGTAAGCCAGCACCGCAGACAGCACGGGGCGATGCCAGAGTGGACGGAGCCAGGACCGGGGCCGGGAGTGGGGAACCCTGCCGCAGCTTTTACCCTCCAAGGCGCAGGGGTGTCCCCAGGCTTGCAGAGCCCCCTGCTAAGTAGTCCCAGCATCTCCCTCTACCCCAGGAACCCGCCTCTTGCCTGAACCAGCCTGTGTCCACCAGCTGGTCTGCTGGCCTGTGTGTGTGTGTGCAGACCTGGCACCAGGCTGGAGCTTCCAAGCCCTTGGGCCCAGCCACAACCACAGGGACAGGGTCCCAGCCTGGCCAACCCTTCCAGGCTCCCCCAAGCCCCCTCGTCGGGGAGCTCACAGTATTCCACCACCAAAGTGCCTGCTGGGGCCACTGGACTCCCTCCTATGTACTGTCTGTGTGTGTGCCTGGGATTCTCAACTGGCCCACCGGGCTCTAGGCACATGGCTGAAGGGCCAGGAGGACACCCCATTTCCCCCACCTTCAGTCAACACATAGCCAGCGGCCTTGCAAGGTGGACGTGCGCTTAATGGTCAGAGCCCCGACCAGGGCCCTGACGGTCCCTTTCAGAGGGACGATTTCTTCGCAAGCCTTGCTTATTAATAGTCTACTAGGTCTCACCCCTCCAGACGGGGGCACCTGTGCTACCCTCGGGCACGCTCCAGCCTCACTCCTGACGGAGACTGAGTTCTAACGGGATGTGCACAGGGGACAGACAGGGGTGTGAGGCGCTGGAGGGGAACAGCGGGCTTGGAAACACAGGTGCTTTCACCGTCTATCGAAGGGCTGCAACTGTTACCTGACTGTGAAGGCGGGAATTGCGTTAAAGAGGATGTTCTTTCTCGCTTGACGGGAGGGCAGTAATTTCCATCTTCTCGGTCAGAATCTACAGAAAATGAGGAGGAGGAGAAAAATCAGGCTGCTTCCGCTTTTACAACCAAAACTGGTGAAACATTTGAGAGATTTCCTCACCTTCTCCACCTTCGGGGCTGGAGCCTCCGGCTGACCTCTGAAACAAGAACACATGTAAGGGCGGTCAGAGAGGGCCGCGTGGCCCAGGGCCCGGCAGCTCCTGACTTCTGCCACAAATGGATCCCGAAATGTAGCGTTGAGGGCACGTGGCCTGGGCTCAGTCACCCGGGTCACAGACAGGCTTTCAACCTAATGCTCAAAAATCCCCCATGAACCGTCACGCCTCTGCCTCACCAGGCCTCGTGCCAAGGAATCCTCTTAACGGCTGGGAACGCATTCCCAGCACAGGATCAGTTTCCGTGTTTCTCCACTGGGTACAGCTAACTGGCGTTCCCCCACCCCAACCCCCCAATTCAAACACTGAAACTGGATCTGGCCAAGTTCACTTTGCCAAGAGCTGGAAAGCAACCCTCTCTGCACCCTGAAGGGCTGCAGGACCGCTGACACTGGCTGCGTGACACTGGGTCATGGTGGTTCCCATTCCTGGCCCTGGCACATCCCATGGTATGGAACTGTTTCAAGGTGGGCTGTTATTTCCAGAGCAGCCGAGAGCTTTGAAGCCTTGGGCTGAAGTGTTCAGAAGAGAATCCCCAGGTACAACAGCTCAGACCGTAGAACCCACCGAACAATCATCAGCTGAGAGTGAAAGGTGGCTGAAGCATCTCCTCCTTGACAACCTCTAATTTTAGAATGCGAACGAGAAATTAAGAAGCTTATAATGAGCCCCCGCCCCATGTGGGATAATACACAGTCCCTGCTGTACATCCCCTCTCAGGGACATGAGATTCTTCAGAACTAAGCAGCCAAAGCAAACTCTGAAGGGTGAACATCACCACCCCCGCCCCCGGGTCACCGGTTTAAGAGCAAGCAGGGGAGCCAATTTGTTTATTTTCAGAAAAGCCCCTCAGGAGTTAAGTTTAGCCAAAGGAGGACCACCTGCCTCGAGGAGCTGTTAGGGATTAAATGAGATGATGCATGGGAAAGTGCTTGGCAAGCTGCAAAGCCATGTGTAAAAGCAGTAACTGCTGCAAATAAGAAAACTGCAGACGAGGAGCCGGGGGACCTCCCAGAGCTGGGGTGGCACTTTCCCTGTAAAGGGCCAGAAAGTATTTTCAGCTTCACAGGCCCCATTCGGGCCACAAGTTGTATATTCTTTATTTTGTTTTTACAATCCTTTAAAACACCATCTTAGCTTGCAAGCTGGACAAAAACAGACGGGGGGCAGAGTTTGCAGACCCATCCTAAAGGACAGTGAGAGCCTGGATGGTAAGAAAAGGACCCCAACCTGGCCTTCCCCCCCAACCCCCCCCATCAGAGACCATCCACCAAAATGCCTGGGAAACGCGAAACCCTCGTAACACAACAGGGGCTCAACATGTGAACATATCATGGGGCCCAAAATGAAATAAAATACCCAAGGGTCCAGCAGGCTGGCGCTACATGAGTGCAAAACAGTGGCCATGGCTCGAGCTCAGAGCATGAAGGCACTAAATCCTGCTTGCCAAGCCTAGTCAGCTTCTCCTAGCTCTGCATGTCCTAAACCTGAAACGCGGGGCAAATTATTTCACTGGCCCAAGCTTCCACTTCTTCGCTTTGAAAATGGCGGGGCCAGCGCTTCCTCCGTAGGGAGGGAGGTGCAGGGGGTCAGTGGGCTAAGCAGGCAGTGCCACATGGCTCGCAAATGGACAGGCCACGCTCTCCCAGCCAGCTCACCCCCTCGGGATGTCATACTTTGGGGCAGTGCTGGGGGAGGTGGGAGAGCCAGGTGAGGGACCAGGGGACCCTTGGAGGAGCAGAGAAGAGGGTCTTAGCATGGGGGACCCAGAGAGGCGCTCTTGCAGTGCTGTCATTCTACGGGGCCCAGGCTGGCATCTGACAGAACGGAGCCATGTCACCAGAACATCGGGTGCTCCTCTCAGATGCTCCCCTGCCCTGGGTGACACCATGAAGGTGCAGGCTCCAGGCCCCTCCCTCCTACTCCTCCACAGCAGGCCTGGCCATCCCCAGCCCAGCCCTCGCCCTCAAGTCCCATCCTCGACTCCCCCCACCCCCCACCTTTTCACTCAACAAGCATCTCAACTCTCCCAAACCTGCCCATGGCAGCCTCTGGGGCCTGTGGGATCCGCTGCTTCCTGAATGACTTCTGGCACCTGGAAAATGGCCAGCCCCCTGCCTCTGTAGACACTGCTCCCTCACCCACGGACACCGTCCCTTCCCTTGCCCCCCAGACGAAAACCCCTCAGGCCGTGGCCCCACCGCTCCCTGCACTTCTCCACGGCTCTCACTCCAGCCGTGGGTCGGTGTCAGGGTCCCCCTCTAGCCTCTAAGTTCCAGAAGGGTGTGGCCCCAGCACACAGTGGGGCTTCACTGGCCTGTGTTCAGTGGAAGCAGCCGGATTCCAGGCACTCCATGGGCCATGGGGAAGCTGCCAAGGCATGTGTCCCCCAAGTTACACACAGAGCAACGGACCCAAAAGCTGTGAGGCCAGAGCGTCGTCCTGTTTCTCAGCAGCTGGGGAGGCCAGTTCTCTGTCACCTCAATCTCAAGAGGATCCCCGCCTTTCCTCTTGGCTAGCTACGTTAATTTCCACATGTGTGAATTTCCGAGCATTCCTTCTGCTACGGATTTCTAATTTTATCCCATTGTGGTAGGAGAAGACTCTGTGTGATTTCAATCCTTTTAAAGCTACTGAGACTTGTTTTGTGGCCTAGTGAGTGGTCCATCCTGCAGCTTCCTGCATGCCCCTGAGAGGACCATGTACCCTGCAGCTGCTGAAGTCCTCTCTGTCCTCGTCCTGCTTCTGTCTGGACGTTCTAGCACCTAACATGAATGAGGAGCACTGAGGTCTCCAACAATGTACTGGATTGTCTATTCTCCCTTCATTCTGTCAGTTTTTGCTTTGTGTATTTTGGGGCACTTTTAACAACACTTAACTTCCTCACCTCTGCCAGTGACACCCCAAACCTCTCAGGGATCTGGGTCTCCTTGAAAATTTGATGGGTGCTAGGAGCCTGTCTCCAGAAAAGTACCCAGACCTCAGGGGCTGCAGCCCCACCTCTTGGGGCCCAGGACTGCTGAGGCCGGGCGGCCTCCTGCAGCACTGGGCCCCCTTCGTCCATCACACCCTAGCCTTGTTGTCTCCTTCCTGTCTCCTGAACACGTCAACCCTGTTCCTGCCTCAGTGTTCCTTCTTCACGTGCTACTTGCACAGCTGTCCCTGACCACCTCCAGGGTGAACCCCTGCTCACGGGCTACATCATCACCCAGCAAGCAGGAGCAGCTCTTCTCCACCCTACCCTCCAGCTTCTCTCGGGCCTCTGCCCTGTTTTGTGCATCACAGTGGGATGTGATCTAATGTGTCCATCTGTTGTTTGTCTCCTGCTACCATGAGGCCCTACCCTGTCTGTTCTGCTCACAGCTCATACACCCCACACCCAGGACACTGCACAAAAGACGCTCAGCAAGTACTGCACAAATGGAGCCTGTCCTCCGCCACAGCCCCTTTGGTGACCTGGAAAAGAAAGGGCACCTGGCCAGACAAGATCAGATACTCCTAGACCCCTGACCCCAGGAGACCCTCAAATCCATGCTCCGAGTCTATTCTAAGACCCACCCCACAGGCATGTGGCAGGCCTCTTTGTCCTGGAAAAGCTGGGAGGCTAAGGCCTGCAAAGGACAGCACAGGAAGATTCCCCAACTGGGAGGACCTTCCAGAAGCTGCTGGAACTTCCTGGTGGGTCTGAAACAGCCGACTCAGAAGCAGTGAGGAAAGTGACGCCAACAACTCTCCTCAATAGGAACCAGGGCAAGGAAGCAGGAAGACAGACTGCAAAGCGAAGTTATTTCTGCTTGCCTTTGGAGCCTACTTGACAGCTAAAAACCCTCCACCACTGCCCGTGCGAGAAGCAGCCTGCCCCCTGCTCCTGCCAGGGAAGGCCTGCGCTTGCTGTCTGGGCCTGGCTGCCTCATGCTGTCTTCCCCCAAAGCAGGAAAAGGCCTGGTATGCACTGCTCCCCTTCAACCCACACAAGGCCAATGACAGCTCCACAGACACTGTCCTCAGACACAGCAGCCTGGGGGGACAGGACGTCTTCCATGTCAAAGTGGTCTGGGGGTCACCCCTCGCCCCAACCAAGGGAACAGCTCTTCAGGGGTCAGTCTAGAACAATGCCTGGGACACACATGGAGTCAGGCCTTGCAATCCCAACTCCTTGGAGCCCAGAAGGCTGCAGCCAAAGCTCAGGAGCCACTGCTCCAGGGACTCCTGTGAGGAGGATTTTAAGAGCAGGCTCTCAGGATCTGCGCCTCTGGGGAGGAGCGGGGACAGAGCAGGGTGTGGAAGCCCCATTTCCTCCTCTGCTTCTTCCCACAGCAGAAGCCACCACTCAAGGATTGGGGCTTCAGGATGACACCCCGGGGACGCTGGGACCAGCACCCTTTAGGGATGCCACGATGAAAATATGCCCAACGAACACTTACATGAGGAGGCCAAAGAGAAAGAAGACCAAAGAGAACACTTCAACTTATTTTTCTGGCGCTAGTGAACGAATGAAGTGGACGGCGGCAAGGCCGCGGCCTAGCGAGCAAGCCCGCCCTGACTGCGCGCTGCAAGGTGGCCTGAGTCCCTCCAGCGGGTGGGACAGGCAGCACAGTCCTCTCCCCTCAGAAGACACTGGAACCTCAGGGGAAGCAGCTCATTCTGTGAGGTGCGTATAAGTCCCTGTTGCCAAGTACAAAATAGGAGGGAACGCCTAACCCAGGATGGGACCACAGGTGTGAGAAGCTTCTGATCTTGATGTAAAGGATGAAACAACGAAAATTACAATCGTTAACTGAATCACTTTGCTGTACACCTGAAACCAACACAACATAAATCAACTATATTTCAATAAAAATTTAAAAAATCAATAAATACAATTATGACTGTAAAAAAAAATAAAATTACGATCATTCACTTTGCTAAGGCTTGCACCCTCCCCCCTCCCAAACATGGCTCTCATGAGGCTGCCTGGCGTGGCCTAGAGAGGACAAGGCTGCCAGGCCAGTCCAGGAGGAGGGGACGGAGCTGAGACACAGACACAGACAAATGGGCAGTGAGCAGGAATGAACGGTGCTGCCTTCCTGACCTCCCGGAAAAGACCAGAAAGCAATACCATGTCAGGGAAATTCCTTCCAAAAAATGCCAGACACCATTTGGCCTGCCTGGGACTCAGTGATTCCCCATTTGGACGGCCCAGTTAGAAAGCCCACTGCTGGACTTCCCTGGTAGCGCAGTGGTTAAGAACCTGCCTGCCAGTGCAGGGGACACGGGTTCGAGCCCTGGTCCAGGAAGACCCCACATGCTGTGGAGCAACTAAGATCGCGCGCCACAACTACTGAAGCCTGTGCGCCACAACTACTGAAGCCCACGCACCTAGAGCCCGTGCTCCTCAACAAGAGAAGCCACTGCAATGAGGAGCCCTCACACCGCAACAAAGAGCAGTCCCCGCTCGCTGCAACTAGAGAAAGCCCGTGCACGGAAACGATGACCCAACGCAGCCAAAAATAAAAAATATAAATAAATAAATAAATTTTAGAAAGCCCACTGCTGGGGCTGCAGGAAAATGGACGCCTGGGATTAAAAGTCACTTAAGGGGTGTCCTTCATGTGGACCACAGGCAGATTCACTGCTGTTTATTCTGTAACTGAGGGAACCAGCTCAGAGATTCTTACCAAAAAGGCAGACATCGAAAAAAGAAAAAGAGAGGTGGCCTTCCAAGATGTGAATGCTGGGCAGGGCCAGGGCGGAATGAGGGTCAAACCCTGTGCAGATGCCAGAGGATGAGGGGCTGGGTCCAGACTCTTTCTAAGCTTCCTGGTGGGTCTCATAAAGATATTTCAGGCTCGGCAGTGCCTTGATGCAGAGCTTCAGTCTGGTAGACTCCAGCCAGCCTCCAAGTGAGCATTGGGAACGCTCACTCTCTCCGGATCAAACGGACAACTTAATCTGGATGTGGTTTGGTCTCCTTCAAGCTGCCTTGTGAGAGCCAGGAAGTCTGATATATTGAGACTTTTTCCTGGTACTGAGTCTTCAATGGCCAGAGTTCTGATGAGACTGAAAGACGATAAGGGCCCTTTATAGGCAACAATTCAGCGAGCCACTATTTATTATAAAGAATTTGCAGCTTTACACTCGCTCAAGGGATCGTGGAATAAAGAAGAGACTAAACGTGAGGGATGGGACCTGTCAGGTAACATGTGGGTGTTTCCTGAACTCCAGTGTGGCACAGAACAAGCTCCAAATCTGCTCTGATGCAAAAGCAACTAGTCCGAGTTAGCCATAGACATCTCAGCCCGGGAAGAAGCTGGGCTCAGGTTCCATCTGCCTTGATCTATGCCCTAATTGACCTAAAAAACAAAGGTTACTTTGCCTTGATGCCTAATCAGCAGAGAAAGCCCTGGTTGACTCAGAGCTGTCACAAGTGATGTGATGGTCACGCTGCTGGGACTTCTGACAGAACTGGGATCCCCACAGTTACGCGCGTGTATGTCACGGGCATGGCCTTGGCTACGACGCTGGTACATTCAGAAACTGCTTCCCCCAGCCCCGACTCTCTCCCACGTGACGTAACAACCATCCCCAGGCTCCCTGCCATTGCGCTTGACCTTGCATTTGCCAGTTGGGGCACTGCTTGAATGTCTCGGAATTAGAGTCTCTGACCCACAGTCCAAAAGAAATGAGGAGCCGAGCTCCACCGGCCAGGCTTCAGAAATCACTGCCTGGACCGGCCACAGCCTGAAGGCGAGGCCCCCAGGGTGCTTCCTGCACAGGCCCCGTCTCACCAAGTGGTCATCAGAAGTAAGGGGCCTGAAAGAGCCTCGCTTCTGGAAAGGCAGTTGCCGTGACACAGCCTCTACTGTTTGCCACCCTAGACTGAAAACCCTCAACCTCTTCAGCGGGAGATGCTCCGTAAACCGTGCTTTTCAACCCAGGCAGCAGCAGAAGGGCCCAGTCTCCTGGGCAGATCCGCACAAAGATCATCTGTTCTCAGGGAACTGAAAACATGTACCTGCAAAGGCCAAAGGCATGAAACTCATAACGGCCAATTTGGGAGAAGGTTCCAGCAGCTGCTCTGCCTCCAAGCCCAAAAGTTGAAAAGCCTCTGAATTCTTGCTGTCAGCCCTCGTGTGAGGACTATGCTCCCAGAACTCTCTGGTGTAAGCACCTCGGGCCGGAACCTCTCGTGGGCTTCCTTACCCCAAGCCCATTTCTATGCCACGCAGGACTCCCCCATACCCCGCCCCACACGGATCCCTCCAGAATGTTAAAGTTTGGCTCCAACCTCACCTTGCCTGAGTATCACTTATTCCTGCGCATCCCAGGGTTTGGTGGCTCTAAGAGAATTTTAGCGGCTTCCTTAAGGACACAGGAGACTGGTGATGGGACACAGGGAACCGCTAAAGGTCTGGGGTAAGGCCTGGGACTGTGACACCCTGCAAGGCTGCCCAGGGTTCAGTGTGGCAGAGCGGGATCCTCTGTTTTCTTGACAGTCATTTTCCCCTGTCATGAGAATGGGGGACTCTGTCACTAGGTACCGAGACGACGAGGTTTTCAATCCTGAATGTAGGCTAATGTTTACCTTTCCCAATTTATCAAACTCCAAAAACTCAAGACATTTCTTGTTCTGGAGAGCTCACAATCTTCTCCACCTATAATCTTCAAAAGCCTTCTGAATACAAAGATAAAGGGCTCAAGGGATTCCCTCTGGATTCAAAGGAAGAGTCTCTTCTTCTTCCTGCTTTGATTGAAGACAAGCAGTTCACAGCCCAACCACGGTCCAAACACAACCAGTCTTGCAAAGCAATCTGCGGTAGACACCTTTTCCTATAGGTCAAGGAAGCCGGAGCCTTTTGTGTTTCTAAGATAACTGAACTTGAATGCCCAAATTCAGGGAGAGGAGAAGGAAAAATGGAAGGAGGGAGAAGGGGCCGAATTTGCTGTGGAAGGTTCTACCCCACTACTCAATTCCTCTTTTGCCCCCTCGCCTCCTTCAGGAACCAGGACTAGCTTCTGGCTATGGGTAAATGTTCCCCCAACTAGAAAAGTCTCAATGTAAAAGGGGACTTCCTCTTTCCTGACTTTTTGGCAGCAGGAATTAAAGGGAGCTGAAGAGGGCCTTTGTTATCTTTTCAGTTATCATCAGCTGCTGACAACCTGGGGTGTGGATCTGAGGGGCCCGGAGGGAAAGGGGCCAGTCTGGGTTGGGAGCCCCGGGCCATGGGATGCCGGGTGGAGGTGGACTTACCCCTGCCAGTTCTCGTGGAAAAGGAGGAAGCTGGGCTTCAGGAGCGCTGGCTGAAGCGCTAGCGGGGGCAGGAAGCTCTAGGGCATGCTCACCAGCTGACTCGGGGTGACCCGTGCCATGGTGGGGGGCCTCAGCCTCCCCCCGAGGCTCCTCTCCCGAATCCGACAAGTCTTTTTGCTCTGCAGAGGACTGGGAGCAAAAAAGACAATTTTCCTTCAATGTAAATAAAGCCAGCAACGCGGGGCAGGGGAGGGGGGCAGGGGAAGGTCTGGAGATGCTCGGGCTTCAGCAGCTCCTGCCCGGGAGGTCAGGCCAAGAGAGCCGGCACATGCTACCGCGTTCTGCTCCACAGAGCCAGCCCTCCACACTGACAGAAGGGCAGTGAGCGCGGACCTGCTGCTGTCGGACCTGGCAGGGAGCTCCGAGGTGTGCAAGAAGTTGGACCCTCCTTCTGAAAACTGCAAGGTGGCCCCTGTGGCACAGAGATCCTCTGCCGATGGCAGTGACTGAGGAAACATCCCTGTGACCAAGACGGGGGCGGTGCCTCTAGCAGAGGGGAACAGGGGCAATTGTGTCAAACTGTCCCCAGGGCTTAATTACCCATCCACTCAAACATACTCGTGAGGGGAGGTGGGCGCCAGCACCCTGTCTGGCCACTGGGAGAGCCAGGGCGGTGGGGCCAGGGCTTCTGCACTGGCTGCGGCCCCGCCAGCACCTTCCCATCTCTGCCGCTTAAACCCGAGAGGAAAGGAACGCTTTCTTGCTCGGCGAGCGCAGGTGTGGGGTGACCCCGCGAGTTGGCAGACACACAGAGAGCCGGTTTTGTATCAGTGACAGGTGGGTGGGGCTCCGGCTGAAGGAGGGAGCCCCTCGGCCTACAATTCTCCCAGACTCCCACCGCACATTCCGAGCCAGGGCTTATCTAGAAAACAGCCAGGGTAAGGGGAAGCCGGTCCCCAAAGTCTTCGTCCTCAAAAGCACAGACCCCCCCGGCATCCTTTGAGGTGGTTCTTGGGATTCTAAAGGGGCTTCCATGGGCTGAGGGCTCTGTGGCCAAGATTCTTCTTGAGAGGTGCGTTACAGAGCTGGTGTCCTGTTATAAATACATGGGCTCCGGTCCCCAAGCCTCCTGCCTGGCATCGTCCACCACACGTCTCTCTCGCTTTGTGAACTAAATGACCACGGGGCCACCCTGCCTCCCTGCAGACACGGCTGTGTTCTTCCTGCCCGTGAAGTGACTGAAACCTCTTTAAATAGGACTTGGGACTATTTTTAAATGTGTGAGCCTGCTAGATGAAAGGAGCTACATAGAGGATTTTAAGAGAACTTTCAAACATTCTTATGAAAAAGCAAAAGCAACACAACTCATCCATACATCTAAAAAAGCCACCCAAATCGACTCTTCCTATGCAGGGGAGAGCCAAAGACATAAAAGGCCCTCCTTCCCAGGCCATTCCTCAAACCTGTCCAAGGCACCGAGGTTGGTCCACGCACCAGTCTGCTGCTACTTTATGGCTAGAGATTTAACACCATTTTAAAGAGAAAATGAAACCCAGAGCTCTAGGGGAAATTGCCTATCTCTGTTCAGAACCACTTGGATTTTTTTTTTAAAATCCCGCTTTACGAATATAAATGTAGAAATGCCCTCATGGCATGGCAGACTAGAGATGAAGCCTAAGTCGGAGGACCAAAAAGAAATACAAATGCCATTCCAGCATTTTCTCCTTGGGTCTGAGTAAGCTCTAAGGAACCAAGATAGAGCCTGTAGTTTTTCAACATGTTTGTTAAAATCGGACATCGAGATTTTGGCAGGCTTTGACATCATCCTAAAATATACGTGGCTGACAAAAAACCACGCATACAGGGTACGCTTGTTACACACACAGTAAGCTCCCAGTGTTGTCGGTGACACCCTGCTTCCTGCCCAACTGCTGCTGTAACTGCTTTCTGCCTTTTTGCTAAATGGACATTATCCTGCCAGTGCAACCCCAAAATCTTCTGCCTTCAGATTAGCAAATATTTGGAAAATAAAGTAAATGAAAGAAACGTTCAGTCGTCACAAACAGTGAAACAAACTACGGAAGGAGATTCAAATTCTCTTCACGTTAAAGAGAAAAAAACTGTCTGTCTCCATTCAAGCCAGTTAAGAAAAGGTTTCATTTTTGCCCCTAAAACACAAATGCGTGGAAATGCAAGCATTTTGTGAAGAGCGCCATCTTGAGGAAGCTCAAGAACAGGAAAGCAGTAGAGACAGTTCCTGTGCTGTCAGTCTGGCTCCAGGTTTGCATTTCGGGCGTCAGGACTGGAGTTCCGCTGCTGCCCGATGCTCTAACACGGAACAGTGGGAGGATCTGACGACTTGTCCTGAGACCAAGGGATGCCACCGGCAGGCCACCACCACCAAGCTGTGGTTTGCTGCAAATGCAACTCCAACTGTCTATGGGACTGACGGAAAATCTTGTGTGTCTTTGTCACCAAACCAACACCAAAACGCCTGGGCTGGCAGCCTAATTTTTTTCTTTTTGATTTCAAAGCCTTTGAAGGGGGGTGTGGGCTCTTGGAGTGCATCCCACTGGGGCACTGGTGGTTTAGAGATCATTTACTGCAAGAAGGTAATGCTCCCACAGTTGACAACGGGACTTCTTCATCTTTGTGGATCAAAAAGTGGCTCAAAAAACAGCTGTATGGGAGACCTAGGTGACAATTAGGAAAATTTCAATGTGGACTATCTATTAGAGGGTATTTCTGAATTAATTATCATTTTCTCAGGCGTGCCCATGGCACTGGGGCCATGGAGAAGAATTCCTAGGAGACACTTGTGCTGAAGTATTTAGGGGAAAACTGTCAGGTGGGTGCAATTTATAGTCGAGCGTTTCTGGCATTTATGATAAAAATGTTAACGGTGAAGCCAGGTGAAGGATACCCAATGGTACCCACAGTACCATTCTTTTAACTTTACTGAGGATTTGAAAAAATTTTCAAAAACAGAAAGTTGAAAAGGGAAAATAAAAGCTCCCTCAGAAAAAAACAACGGCAACCTGAACAGATCTTCCCAACTCTTGCTACTGTGGCGTGAGGAGGGAGGGCTGAAATCGCGGCAAGGGGGGGAAGCTGGGAGGGTCTCAAGGTGTCATGTTGTGAGAAGTGTCGTGGCCACTCCTTGCAGACCTACCTTCCCGTCGCTTCCCCTGGGCCGGGGAGCCACGCGGCCATGGAGCCGGCTGTCCAAGCCTCTCCGCTTCCTTCCCGCCCGACGCCCGAGCTGTCATAGCAGCAGAGAAAGGAGGAGGGCTCTGTGTCCACTGGGCAGCCGCCCACCCGGCAGCTCAGAGGGCGGCCCCGACGGACATGCAGGCTCCTCCGGCCTCTGCCGTTAGACGCAGAGGTTTTCCGTGCCCTTCCGATGATCTTGTCACACAAGGGTGACAGCAGGCGAACTCTGAAGAGCTGGAGGTCAGTTATTTCTAGAAGCCCATTTAGAGCTGGCACTGAGTCAATATTTTGATGTGCACGTTTTCACGGTGACGAGCACCTCCCTGGAGACTCTTCGGGTTCAACCTCACCCCGTTTATGTAATTGGCATCAACCTTCTGAAGGTGACACGTGTAAGTCAGCCTTTGAATTACGAAGCAACAGAACCACCTCAACCGTGAAAACAGTACTGAAATAAGAGTTAGTCATTTTAAAAGCATTTTAAATTCAGTCAAATAAACATTACGTTTTAGCGTTTCACCCTGCTGGCTGTCAGAAAGTCTTCAGGTTTTAAGAATTATTCATTCCAATTACTTGTTTCAAATCTGGGTTGGCAAACTTTTTCTGTAAAGGGCCAGATACTAAATATGTTCGACTTTGCAGGCTAACTGGTCTCAGTCCAAACCCCTTCACTCTGCTGTGGACAGCACAGGTGTGGCCTCAGCTCTCTGCACGGGCCAGGCGGGGCCGAACGCCAATAAAGCTTTATTGACAAAAACAGCAGTGGGAGCAGCCCTCTTAGTTGGCTGACCCCTGTTTCAAACTAAAAGTGGTTCAAAAGAAAATCATAACAAAACTCAAAATTCTAGAAAATCCCGATTTTACGGAAAACCTAAGAGAAGTGACTTTTACATCTGAAGCAGAAACCAAACACACCCACCTCTAAAAGCCAGAAGCACATCAAGCCCCTTCACAGTGACTGAACTTCCAAAGGACAAATGATAAAAACACATGTATGCACTGGTCAGGGCCCAAGGGAGAGGGGACGGCAGAGGTTGATGTATCTTGAAAATACCACTCGGAAAACTGAAACCAAAAGGGAAGAACATTTCCTTGTTTTGTTTCCTAAAACGATTCTTCGGCATAAGAATTAACAACGGGAAAGATTAATTTGAGAACAAGCCTTGCAGATGAGCCCCGGCTGACACAGAAGACACCCTGCGCGGGGGTGCGGGTAGGGGTCTCAGGGCAGCTGCTTCTCCTTCCCGCACCTTCCACGCACTTGCGCCCTCCCCGGCACAGCCCTTGAACGCTGGGGCTGCTCTCTTTTCAGGCCAAGGGGCAGGGTTTACAAGCAGCAGCTGGGCCGCCAGGAGTCCCAAATCGCCAGGCCAGCAGCCCCCAAACTCAAAGCTGGCCACCCTGTGGGGGGACTGGATATCCACCCGAGCACCTGGTCTGTGCGTCACACCCCTGAGCCGAGAAGCCCCTCAAATGCTGTCCTCATCAACAAGACGCACACGGGTTTCAGAACACCTGCATCAACGCAGCGCATTGGTCACCCTGAAATCTTGCCGTGGTTATGACATCACACCTGCTGTCATGTCCCAGGCATGAGGGCAGGGACCATCCATTTTTTTGACAAATAGGGGGAGTCCTCATACAAGCTTGGGAGGCATCACCACAGAACACCAACCATCTCTGGACACAACCCGGACCTTCCAGGCTGATCCGTTCAGGGAGGGAGACAACCCCAATGACTTCAAGATAAGCAACCACACGCGACTTTGTGGGAAGGCACCGCCGCATGCACCCACCAGTCCTCTGACGGGCTGCTAGCTCATCACGATGAATTAGGCGAGGTACATCAGGGAAAACAAGACATTTAAAGCCCAAGAAGGGGGAAGCAACCTAACAAAGATGGGTGGTGAATATATAATGCAAGCTGACTACTAATTGTTCAAAATGCATTTATGGCAAGTTGGTTGGGGCCAAAAAAATCCCGCGAAAATCTTTAAAGGTCCTACTTGCCCCTTAACCAGCACTGCTCCCTCTCCTCTCCTCCCTCCCCCCGTCCCCGGCCCCCTTTCTCTCCCTCCTACCAGATTTCCTAATGCACAGCAGTACTTCTAAAGCAAATCATTAGGAATGAGAAGGAAGCTGATTCTTCCACTGCTTTTTTAAAGCAGGGTCTCTGAGCCCTGTCCATACACACCCCCTCTTAACCTCGTGCCATGGTAACATAAAGCCACTGGGCTTTTTCTCCATGGCAGAAGGTTCCTCGGCCATGCGACCTGGGGAGAGAGAGCTTGGGGAGAAAACAAGGCAGAGTTAACCACGTGAAGGGAGAACATACCGGCCCCTTACCTTTTGTCCTTTATCCTTCTGAAACACAAAGACGGGCGGAGCAATGGCAGGCTTTTCTGCAAAAAGAAAAATTGGTGTTTTTCCCCCCAACACTATATTCGTACAGTAAACAAAGCTACATTCGTTTGTAATAAGTAAAAACAAAAAACAAACCTGGTATAAAACTAGTAACTCAAAAGATCATCAAATAGCTTAGAAAACAGTTTCTTCACATGGATGAGGGGAAGTGTTCAGTGTGAAAAAACTCTACACAGTGGTAGGATACGTGCACTTTTCTGTGTGCATGTACACACCAATAAAAAGGTTCCAAGACTCACTCAGAACAGGCCATGTCACTGATGGAGGGAGTGCGGTGTGGAGGGTGGCAGGCTGCAGGGTGCCCGGGTGGCTGCTACTCAGCGCCACCAACCGTGGTGCTGCAGGAACGAGGCGCAGAGATGTCAGGTCCCCAATTTCAAAGGCTGGAGACTAGTTTTCTCATTTTTTTTTTTTTTTTTTTTGTCGCGCCATGTGGCTTGCAGGATCTTAGCTCCCCGACCAGAGATTGAACCCGGACCCCAGCAATGAAATTGTCAATTTTTGACCACTGGCCCGCCAGGGAAATCCCTAGGTTTTAAATTTTTCCACATCTGCAGGCCAGCTGAGGCCAGGGATGACCCATTTGCAACCTCTGCCCACGGGACGCGTGCTCTTTGGAGAGCTTACTCCGCTCAAGTCAGCCCTGCATTCCACCTGGGTCTCTAAGTGAGTGCCCGTTAAAAAAAAAAAAGTGTGGAGTTGTGAGAAGTCTGAAAGGCCATCTTGCACAGCTGCTGCTGAAGGAAGAAACCCTTTGGGATGTTGTCACTGGACCAGGGAGATGCCGCCGGTCGTTCTCAGGCAGCTGAGTCCATGGCTCTTGGCCACTTGCTCGAGCGGGCGGCCGCTCAGGAAGGCCCTGCCGCTGGCCAGCGGGTTCTGGACGAGGACTGCCTTAACCCGTGGAGGGGCCCAGAGGCGCCTGTCTTACTGCCTGGGGCCAGGGCGCGTGGCTCTGGGTGCGCTCATGAGTCCTGCGGGCGTGCCCGGGGCCTCTCTCAGCACTCGAGGCCTGGAGAGTGGCGTGGATGGGAAGCCGGGGGATCATGAATTTGGGGAGCACTAGCACGACTCTTCCCCCTCCCTCAGTTGTGGGGAGCCGAGGTGAACCAGGAACCCGCACTCACACAGCTTTAACCCGGCAGGACCACTACGCGGGAGGGGACACAGTTTGCGGGCCATGAGAGCGCTCGTGGGGGACGCGGTCGGAGGGTCTGGTCTGGAGCATCAGGGAAACGCTCCCGAGAAGAGGCAGCTGTGCTGAAGCCTCAAGGAGAAGAGTGAAGGGAGAGGGGCAGGTGTGAAGGTGACAGGGAGCCCGAGGGGCGGATGGTGGCGACGCGAAGGATTTGGGACGGTTGTAAAAGGAGTGGAGGAAACACAGAACAGAGTTTGGGGAAGGGGGCGAAGGCGATCACCCACAGTAAAGACGACAGGGGGTGGGAGGGACAAGGTCTGGGAGGCAAAAGGACAAGTCCCGAGATGGGCAAATGGACACTGTCCCACTCCCCACCCCCAAAATTCCCACCCTACAGAGGAGTAGGACAGACACCAATCTTCACTTTGGGGCCACAGCCCACCAACGGTGACCATTCCCTCCGCTGTGCTCACTGAAGCCTTGTGGCACTTGGGTCCGATTCACCACGACAGTCCTCCCCAGGCACAGCCCACGCAACCACTGGGGTGAATGACATCTAGGAGACCAAACTGCCACAAGGGAGGAGGGTGGAGGCGTGGAAGGGTCTTCCACGCTTCCCAAGATAGCTGTCTCCCCAGCACAGATGCACAGTTGCTCCACAAACCCGGGGGATCGAATGAAAGCATGAATGTGCTTACTGCTGGGCAGTAAATGACAGCAAAGGAAAGCTGGAGGGACTCTGGGGACAGCTGCAGCTTCTCCACACCATGTCTACCACGGGCGAGCCCAGACACCTTCTGGCGCTGCCCTTTACCCCATAAGCCTAGCACCTGGGGCTGTGGGTCCAGACTCCAGCCTCACTTCTGCAACCGACTGCCCGCCAGCCGCAAGGCTCGGGGGTGTGCAGGAAGGAGCTGGGATTTTGGTCAGCCTAGGGCCCCCGCCCCCCCCCCCCACCCCCGCCGCCTTCCTCACCTCCGTGGTTTAGATGGAGCCCAATCTGGCTCCAGGCTCAAGGAGGAGAATACTGCATGCCCTGGCCCCAGGGGACACGGCGGCACATGAATAAGGCCAGGCCGCTGCCAGCAAATGAGACTCGGGTCCAGGACTTCCGTTGGAGCTACTGGGGAAGGGGCGCTCTTTCTCTGCTGGGGCTGCCAGCAGCTGGGTGTCACCACAAGGGGCCCTGGAGCAGAGCCAATCCAGCAGGAAGCAGAGCTGGGGATGGAGGAGGAAACTGAACCCTGGAGACACGGCTGGAGGCCCGGGGTCAGCAGGCCCGAAGCTAACCCCACCCCACCCTGACTCTTCAGTGAGGCCAGCAAAAGCTGATTTTTGGTTAAGCTGGCCTGAGCTTGACTTCTGTCTGTCCCTTGTCTCTAAGAGCCTCCGGCCTCTCTGGGAGAAGAGGCCTAGCCGCTGTAGACTTAATTAAACACACACCATACCCTGTAGAAGAAACCTAGGACTGGCCTCACAGTGAAGCCAAGATGCTCTCTTTCTCTTCCTAGCAGGCATCACCACCTGATGTACCGTGTGTGTGGGTTTATTATGGTCTGTCTCCCCTAGTAAGGGATCAACTCCATGAGATCGGAGCCTCTGCCTCGCTCCCCTTGTGTCCCACGGTCTGAGAACAGTAATCGGCACCCTGCAGGGATTCAACAAATATTTGATGGAGGGATGAGTAAGGCAAGGGGGGCACTGAGAAAATGACTGCCAGGCTGTAAGGAAGGACTGGAACGGAGAGGAAGCATCTGAGTGGTAGAGGAAGAGCTTCCTGGTGCTGGAACTGTGATGGCTGATGTGCAGGCACCCAGGAGGGGCTGCCTGTGGGCCCCCGGGGCAGGACGGGAACAGAATTAGTTTCAGCAGGAGGCTGCCTCTGGTGCAAAGGTCCTGCCCAGCACCTCCTGGACCACACGGCAGTGTCCGGGCGCAAGCTGGGAGCGGTCCCATCTGCTGGAGGGAACCCTCCTGCACGGTAACGGGGCATGTCGCACGGCTGCGGGCAGAGGCCAGCGAGAGGGGGGCATGGGGCTCTGAGCTTGGAAAGCAGACCTACCCTCATCACCTCCACTGCTGTAGTTCAGACCTCCCTTCTTTCTCCGCCTCCACCCTCACCCCCTGAAGTGAGGCCTCCACAGAGCAGCCAGAACCACTGGTGTGAAACTCACACTTTCAACTCAGCAACATCCTCCCAGACTAGGGTCGAAGGCCATTCAAAATGGGCACCCCGCACCGACCATGACTGTGGCACTGAAGAGCCCCCAGCATGTCCCACGCTTCTGGACTTCTGCCTGGCTTAGTCCCTCTGCCTCCAAGACATTCTCATCTTCTCTTCCGTGGCAGACACACATTCAGGTAGAGACACCACCTCCTCTAGGATGCTCCCAGTTTGAACTGGGCTCCTGAAGCCTGCTCTGGCTTATATCCTGCATGGGTTACACCAAGGGTACCTGTCAGGGATGCTGAGAGATCACAGACACAGCATCTGAAACAGCTCTGCACGCAGCCTGTCACCTGGTGTGTGCAGTGTAAGAACCGTCCAGTAAATGTTTGAACTAAACCCCTTCTGTACTTCTTCACATGGGTAGCACCAGCTGCTATGAGATCACATAAATATTTATGAAGCCCTTGTTCTGTGCAAGGCATCACGGGAAAAATGCGGAAAATGCGGAACGGAAGCCGGGGGCAGAAAACTTCAGGGTAAAACGTCTGATGAAAAGGGAAGGGGTGTGTCTGTTTACTTGGCCGTGTGTGTGTGTGTGCGTGTGTGTGTATGTGTGTGTGTGCGCGTGTGCGTGCACGCGCGCGCACATGCTATTAGCTTATTTGCTCCCCTGGCAGTATCCTCTCCTGGACCTTAAGCTCCATAAGAGTGGGGCCTCTGTTGTGTTCGCCTCTGTATCTTCAGAGCCAAACGCAGTCTCACACATAACACGTGCTCAACAAGCAGTTAGAGAGCAAGCGGAACGCCGTGGGCCACACGGGCTGGGGCCAGGGAGGCCTGGGCCCTGGCAGCCCACCTCGCGGGCCACAGGGACCCCTGCGGAGGGCAGGTTTGGGGGACAGAACTTTGGTCAGTTCTCTACCAAAGACACAAAGCATCAGAGCCACGCGTGTTTCATTTCTGCTCATCCGCTTTTAGGGCCCAAAGTCCGTAAACTGCAAGCTAGTCCCGACTCCACGGCAGCAACACACGTGTGCCCCCTTCCAGGCAGACTGTCTTTAACTGTCCCACATCACCACTGCTTCTGGTTGTCACCGAAAAAGCAGCGTCATCCAGCCAACTGAAACCCAAGTTTGGGGAACGAACAGGGGACAGAAGCAACGAGGCTCCTTGGAACTGCCTGAAGCCCCAGTCCAGCTTTTCTTTCACAAGTGAAGGGAAAACCACCACCAGAGATTTGTAGAGAGACCTAGGCCACCGCAAAGACCTAAAATATTAAAATGTTAACCAAATACACGTTATTTGATCCAGATTCTGTCCACCAGGCGTTTTTTTCTTTGTTTTTTGGTTCTGTGAAGTGCTCCCTGGGACTTCCCTGGTGATCCAGTGGTTAAGAATCTGCCTTCCAATGCAGGGGACGCGGGTTCGATCCCTGGTCGGGGAACTAAGATCCCACAAGCCGTGGAGCAACTAAGCCCGCGCGCGAAGTAGGGAGAAGCCCGCGCACCACAGCAAACAGTCCGCATGCCACAGCTAAGACCTGACGCAGCCAAATAAATAAATTCTCCTTGATCAAATTAGTCTGTAAAAAAACAGCCCACCTGGAGCGTTGAATAGACTCATCAACATAAGAAGGGTTAAGAAAACCAACAGTAAAGAAAGCCGTTTCACCAAATGTTCCCCAAAGTTATCTGACCAGGCAACCCCTTTCCAGGAACACCGTGACGAGGCCTGAGAACTGTGGGTGACTGCGGCCAACATTGCTGTGTGAAGTGGGGTGGGATTCGGAACCCTCAAGTCACCTCAAAGAACAGCCCTGCTCTGGGTGGCGCAGGCACTACCGTCTGGGACACGCTTGGTGAGTCGGCCTCACCTCAGCTTCCCAAGGTGCCGATGCCAAGTCCAAGGTGGCTGCTCTTGGTCTGAACCCCTCCCCCATCCTCCTCCACACGCCCCTCCTCAGCCCCTGTGCCCCAGATGGCTCCCTGCCTGAGCCCAACCATGATCCCAGCTCCCAGCAAGGGAAAACCCCTGCTTCCCCGATCCCCCAGGTGGCAGTGGGTGGTGGCGAGGAGGCCGGGGACAGACCTGGACAGGCTGAAAGGAGTAGCCTCTGGTGACACCCCTTGGTGACATCCCGGCCCACAGCATGGGCTCTCCCTCCTGTCCCCTGCCATCCTCCACCCAACTGTCTGCTTTGGATGTAAACCTTGGGGCAGCTCAGCTGTGATCCCCAAGGACCAGGACTGGGTTCCGGACCTGGCCTTCACAGTCCTGGTGATAAGCACAGACAGGTAAGCCCAGGTGTGGGAAGTCGCAGATCTCTGCTCCTGTGACACCCCTCTGCCAGATGTCTGGGACCCCTCCCTGCTCCCAGGGGCACTGGTGATGTGGCTGTGACTGTCAGGGTGCTCTGCCCACCCAGCTGAGCCGGGAACCACTCCTCCAGCTGCACCTCGCGCTACGTCCATAGAGGCAATCATGACAGTCACTTGTCAACTACAACTTCCAGCGACTCCACACATTTGAGTGCCCACTGTGCACCAGGTACCATGCTGGCTTCTACGGTGTGGTGGTGACATGGAGAGACATGTCCCCTGCCTGCCAGGAGCTGACATCAGACTTAGTTGAACGTTACAACACAGGGGAAGCACAGAAGGCACTCAGACCGCGGAGCTGGGGCACCCAACCCGGTGAGGCTGCAGAGAAGGAGCAGATCAGGGAGGGCTTCTTGAAGGAAATGCCACTTAAGCGGAAGGAGCAGCATTTAGCCAGGTGACCAGGAGCGGGGAGGAATGAGGCAGCACTGGAGGAACTGGAGGAAGGTCAGGGTGGCACCACTGGACTCCCTTAAAGACAGACGGGAAACAACCCAGCCCAGGGCGAGAGGAGCGGAGTGCAATCCCTCACACCTGCATGGCCCAGCGTAGAAGCTCCTGGCAGGTAAGCACCAATCACACTCAGGCAGTTCCTATCTTGAGCAAAGGAACCAAAGATGGCTCCAAAGAAGTCGGGGGTCCCTAAGGTGCAGGCTGCCTCTTGACCCAAAGGGCCGTAGACCATTCTCCCTGCAGGGAGCGGAGGTCTCTGGGTAACAAAGGGGTTGCCAAGGAGGCAGGCCCTTCTACTAAAGCAGAAACGACTGACCAGGGGCCCTGGGACAAGGGAAAGTCCTCGGATGGCTTGGGTGGGTGCGTGCATGGGAAGTTCTAAAAGCCCCACCCTGAAGGCATCGCTGTAATCTGTGTACAGTGTCTTTGTCAGGGAGAGGGCCTGTAAACTGCCTCCTCAGATAGTGGGTAAGGAGGGTCCAAAGGAGGAGCGTTTTAAGAAGCCCCACACTTGTCAGAATTAAAACAGTGGGCTTCCTGATACCACCACTACAAGCAGGCCAGGGTACAGCACTCAGGGTTTCATCTGTGTCTTTTCTGCCCAGAGATTGACTGGTGGCAAAACCCTTAAAACAAAATGCCTCCTGTGTCTATTTCAGACCAGCAAGGAAGGGGACGCAGTGGGTACTGCCCTGCAGCCAGTCTAAGGAGGAGGAACTCCTAGGGAGAGGGTGGGTGACGGCAGCTGCCCGGAGGAAAGGAGGCCAAGTCCCTACTGCAAGCAAGGGAAGGGGAGCAAGGAGCTGGCCTGGACCCCAGAGGTGGCCCCGGGGTAGAAGGGTGTGTGTCCCCACCCTCCAGGGTGACAGAGGTCTTGGGATCCCATCTTTAGACTTCTCCAGCCTCTGCCACGTAGTCACAGCGAGGACATTCCCAGATGGGGTTTCCCAGAACCCTGGGATGGTCTCTCACACAGGCCAACAGTCATTGATCAGAAAATACTTACGGGCCAGGCACCTAGGTGCTCAGCACTTCATCCGCATCACTGTCCTGAAACTTCACAACCACCTTAGGAGGTAGGTCCTTAGTTTACAGAACAGGAACGGAGACTCAGAGAGGGCGAGCGACTTGTCCAAGGTGGGGCTGGGTCTCCAACCCACGCGGGCCTGACTCTGGTCCCCGACCCCCACTACTACCCACGCACCGCAAGGGCAAAAGGGAGAAGTCACCGTCCCATTTTGCTTCCTCCCATCTTTCCCTCTCAGGTGGGCCTTGAAGCTAAGAAACTGGGACTCTTCTTTTGAGAAGTAACATCAGGAATAAAGCAGCTGTCAGTAAACATTCTAGACAAACATCTCTGGAAGAGTACAAACGAAACTAAAGGGTGAGCGATGGACTGTGGGGTGGGCCCGAGGCTTCCAGCAAGTCTTGCGACCATCTGCTTCAGATGAGCGTGCAGTGACACCAAGGGCAGACCCTCAGGCTCCTCGAGGAGAGAATGGAGACCCACGTTTAACGGTGAGGCCCGCTACGCCTCTGCAGCTGTCAAACGTGTAACCGTGGGAGACTGTACGTAACACATTCACAACCGAAGGTGAAAACACACACATTCTGTGTGTTTTCAGCCCCGCATGCAGGCTTTCCTTCTTCACACTATGCACGGAGGCAAGTACACAGAAGCCACGGGCAGGCCTGCCCCTCGACTAGCTCTGGCACGCCCCCGTGGCTGCCTCCAGCCTCCGTCTCTGAGGATGTCTGCTAAACTAAACAGAAGAAAATATGTAGACCCAGGAAAACACACAGAGAAGGGAATCTGGACTATCTTGGCCTGTTCTGTTTATTCCCCTCCTAAATGATGGATCGAACACCTGCCAGGAAATAACCCCCATCTGGAAAGCCACATAGAATTCTTGTCCAAAGTGTCAGCAAGGTAGTTGTGCAAAATGAGCTTTAATCCTGCGCTGATGTGTCTTAATCTTATCTGTGCAAAAAATATGGAAAGCATCTTGCCAACACAAACAACAGTCTGTTAATACGTGCCAACTGCTTTAATCCTGCGACACTTACTATCTCAAGCCTTCGAGTCCTTTCTTTTCTCAGGAATTATTATAAACAGTCCTGTGCAGCAACATAAAGGTGAATTTGTCACCGATGTGTCAACTCTGTTCGCCAACTAATTCTTTGGTGAAGAGTAGAACTGATCTCAATCATGCTGTTGCTAGGCAATACCTCTCTGATTTCAGTGTACCGCAGGCTCAGCTAGTGGGCAGTGGGTCCCTTCATTCTTTTTTTGGTACTTGAATATATTTTTCCTCAGGCAGCTCTCAACTGGTCTCATGGAAATCATAGGGGGGCCCAGTTTTGGGAGATGACAGTATATCTTTCATCTTATACCCTTCTTTCTGGGATGCTCTTCATCACAAAATTACCATCACCTACTGAAACCCGAGCCACTCTTCAGGGCTCTAACATGACCCTACATTTCTGACAACAGCGGGGGTAATAAGCCACTTGGATTTGCTGAATGGCCCTAACTAGACCCGGAGGCAGGCGCTTTACATACTCCATCTCATTCAATGTCATCACAGCCCTATGGCATAGAAATTATTTATCGTCTCTGATTTGCAAATCACGAAACAAGACTGAGAGGCCTCGGAGAGACACGTGCCCTGCCCAAGTCACGATGCTGGTAAACAGCAGAGGTGGGATCAGAACCCTAAGCCTGACTTCCAAGCTGGGTGCCTCACATCCCCCTCAACCCCTCTCAGGCCAAGCCACATCCGCCTTCTTTACTTCTAGAAGCACCAGCCCTGCAGCCCTCTCCGATCCCTCCACCCCTGCCCCACCCACTCAGACTACAAGCTGCTGGGGCAGACCCTGCACTTTGGATACCTCTGTGCCTTAAATCGAGGAAAAACCCCATAAACCTATTAATACATCAAACAAAGTCAGCAACCTCACCTAAAACTACTGAGAAATCGGGGAGCCAGCTTTGACAGCACTTTTCTATTCTGCCACTAGATGGCGCGACACAAGCACAGCTGAGGTGAAGTATCGATGCAAGCGGCCGGCCGAAGATTCAGGGGAAAGTTCCAGTGAAGACAGCGGAAATCCCCTCACAGGAAGGAGAGCTAAGGACTCCAGAAAATCTGCTGAGGCTGCAGGCCAACTGATGAAGTTTGGGAACGCGGGCGCTGGTTTCTGGGTGTGTTCAGATGGGCCTCAACCACCTGCGGCTGGGACCCTGGGCAAGTTCACACACGCTTTCCCCACATACTGCCTGTGTCTGTCAACAGGGATGGTACCTACACCCCAGTCGGTTCGGAAGGACTGAAGGAAATGATGCATATCAAGTGCTGGGGAAGTGGCTGGCATGCAGTCCGAATTCCACGCTGGCGTTACTACCGTTACTAGAATTCCACAGAGACTGCAGATACACTGACGCCGTCTCAAAGCAGGGGTCTTGGACTCCAGGACTGTCTCCAGTCGCCAGGCCCTCAACGATGATAAACACCTCCCGGTCTGGCCCCTTCCAAGAGCTGCCTGGACACGGGGACACCTCGCCACAAACAGTCTCTCATAATCCCTTGAGCCCTTCTGAGGCCGAGGGGATCACTGAGGTGAGAGCCGACGGCAGGCCCACTAGCCAAGCCCTGCTCACAGCAACACGACTTCCTGAGAACCCACGATGAGCCAGGTGCGAGGCACCAGGCACTGGAGACAGGAGGAAAGGTGAACGAGGCCGCAGCCATCTAGTGGGAAGAGGAGAGAAAAACAAGCAGCCGGAGGTGTGCGGGGATAATGAGGAAACCCTGGAGGCAGGCGCTAGACGGCCGCTGGAGCAGGGCGGTGGGCAGAAGGGGGCCGCGGCGGGGGGAAGGCCTCTCCCAGGCGCCATCTGAACCTTGGGTGTGAAGGAGCGACCAGGTGAAGGTGGAGTATGCCGGGCAGAGGGAGCCCCAAGAACGAACATCCTAAGTACAGGAAGAACCCGGAGGCCCATGTGACCCCAGAGTTCCCTTAGGTGAGGGCAGGAGGTGAATTTGGGGAGGGGGAGCATGGTGAGGAGTCCAAGCAGGGGTGTGATATGATCCGGTTCATTTTTCTGAAAGACCACCCTGGCAGTGGTCCTCATGAATCCTTTCCATTTCTGAGTGTTATAAAGTTTTGTAATGTGACGTCAGGGAAGATCACCCTGGGAGTGGTGAGGAGAACAGATCTCAGGGAGGCAGGAGGAGTTGCCAGGGGGCCAGCGAGGAGCCCTCAGGTGCTGTCCAGGTGAGAAGCGGCAGTGACAGGGAGGCTCGGGCAAGTCTTGTGGCCTTGCAGACTGGGCGAGGCGGCTGGAGCCTGACTATTCTGGAGACAGAGCGTGCTGGTCTCTGAGCTGTGGAAGCACGTCTCGCTCACTCAGTGGCCGACGTGGTCAGCAAACACAACCCCCATTTTTCTGACAAGACTCCACAAGCAGGCGGCCCCCTCCAAGTGGCACTGATGATGAGTAACCCAGGCCCTGGACTCTCAGATCCCCGGCGGCCACATCAATGCTGCAAAACATCCTTTCTCCTCTGAGCAAACGGTAGCCTGTTTTCTCACTCTTGCCACCTGAGAAGCCAAACTCTCCAAACTGTTTTCCCCACTCCCGCTCTGCTGTTACAGATGCAACACAGGCGTTAATTCTGGGCTGATGAATTCTCGAAATTCTGTGTGGCAAGCCTGGGGGAGTTTAATTTAGCAAAGGCATTTAAAATGTACTGCAAAAGCAAAGCTTACCGCCTAGACACGTGCATGGAGAAACCGCTGTCGTCTCTGTCAGGTTTCAGGAGAATGAGCGCCCAGTGAGTCAAAATGATCCATTGGAAAGGATGAGCTGGGCTCCTAGACTCAGTGGCTGGAGGTGGGCACACTGGGACAGGCCGACTCCTCTTACAGACACAGCCTTGGGCTTCAGCCCCCGTGAAAGGGAATGGCCCAGATGCAGAGCATCTCGGAAGGTCCCCCCCTGGAACTTGGAACAGTGCTGAAGGTCACGGAAAACACTGTTCCCCCTTAACAGGGACATGAAGTCCATGATGCCTACAACGGCCAAAAGGCCATAATGGAAAAAAAAGGTTGGGAGGGTGAGCCCTAAGCTCTAGTTGGCAAACAGTTTATTCTTGGACACTTTTGTTTTGCCCCCAACTCCACCCCCTGGACACTGGGCAATGTCTGAAAACATTCCTGGGTGTCACGATGGGGAGGAGTTCCTAACAGCATCTAGTGGATGGAGGTCAGGGATGCTGATCAGCCTCCTACTGTGCACAGGATGCTCCCCCAACCACAAATGATCCAACCCCAAATATCAACTGTGCTGAGGATGAGAAAAAGACTGAGTCAGATCCCTAACTCACATTATACACCAAAGTAAATTCTCCGTGGCTCAGACGGCACAAACCAGGGTGATGCCCCAGCATCTGTGAATTACCTCCTCTCTCCCTCCCGGCTCCGTTTGTGTATTTAAATGTGTGCAGCATCCTAGGACTTTAGTAGATCAGATGACTATGTTGCACAGTCTCTTGGCAGGGGGAGGGTCAACAGAATCCCCTAACACAGGGGTACTCAAACACGTGCGATTTTGCCCCCGAGGGGACATCTGACAACGTCTAGAGACATTTGGGTAGAGGTCAGGGGCACTGCCAAACATCCCACGATACACAGGACAGATCCCACTGGAATGTCTCAATGAAACTTGGCTATAACCCGAAAGGAGCTTTCTCTCTACCTAGGCATCCAATCAGAAGACTAACAGCCAGTAGTAACTGACATAGATCCGCACCTACCAGTGGGCCAATCCCATGCCATATGTTCCTTTCACACAACAATCCTCAGACTTGATTAGCATCGTTCCCATTCTACAGATGCAGGAATTGAGGTCAAACAATTTGCCCAAGCTCCTGGGCAAGTAAGTGGCAGAGACAAGACACAAACCAAGGGCACTTCCGACTGTGCCACAAGCTATCAACCGGAGCCTGCCAGTCAGTTCCGGTCTAAAATTCCTTTGAGGCTTGAGACAGGGGAGAAACCCACATGGATCTCCTTATAGGCCCCACTCAGGCCAAGCATCTGTCTAAGAGGTGCTACGACAGGGCTGAAACCCAAATGGCAGCCAAGGTCAGGCAGGCACTGGAAAAGGGGGAAGCGGGCCAGGTCCCAAGCAAGTCGGTGGAGACCGCGGTGTCTAGGAAGGCACAGTCTATCTCAAGGTGGCAGCTGCTCCTTAGTCCTGGCAAATCATTACTGTGCAGGAACGCAGGCTGAGGCTGGCTGCTGTTTTTCAAGAGAAATCAGAAACCTGGATTATTCTTTCCCCTGAAATCTCGGAATTCTTAAGTATTGCCTCCTAATTAAAAGCAAACAAAGACAAACCTAAATGAGCCAAATTATATATGTCTGCTTGCCCCCAAAGCAAGGTTACAACTTCTGCCTGTGGTTTTTGACTCTGGCTCCATGTCGTAAAACATCTGTGGGGTCCTAGACACTGCGGACCTCCTGCAACAATCTCCAATGGTGCAGTCAAAGCATCAGTTTTAATTCTCCTCCACAACCTCCTTAAATAAGCGTGAAGCACGGTCAGGGTTAATATTCACAGCAAGTGCTACGCAATAGCACCAAGTGCCAAGACAACCAAGGATGAAGTGGAGTACAGGGACTTTACTCTGAGACTCTGTGCTGTATAGTTTTCTACCAAGCAGTGCACAGCCACAACGAACACGGCTCGTGGAACCACAGGAAGGTTACTGCACGAGGTGGCAAAAACAAACCCCTTCAAACAAAACAGAGAACCCCTGCTGCTTGCTGCCAGCACTACCACCAGATCCTGAATAGACAACGAAGCAAACCCATCTGCCTCCTGATGGTTTCAAAGTACCATGGAGAGCTACCAAGGCTCAGCCAGGTCAATACCAGCTGCCTTTCCCAGGTAGTTTCCATTACATGAGAAAGGCCCTTTTCAAGTCCCCCAGATGCATCCCATTGCTCCCCAAATGGCCCCCATTTCCCACTCTACCCCAGCCTATTCTCTGGGCCTGAACTCACTTACTAGGCAGGAATTCGACTGGTACCTAAAATGCCCCCTTGGCTGGCCCCAAACACGGTCCCCGCTCCCAAGGCCATTCTAAGCTTCCTGGCTCTGACCCTAGGAACTTCCTGTCGCCTCCTCTCTCTCCAGCTCCTTCAGCGTACAAGCACACAGCAGATCCCGACCGGCCCTCATACCCCATGATGCCCGCAGGCAACGGGACTGCTGGGGTGAGTCCATTTTCCAGTTAACTGGGAGGCAGGCTGCGGATGTGGTGGAGAAGTTTTAAACTTGCAGAACTGCAAGCTGTTCTGTCTATACACAGGATCCCTGTCAAAACTTATTTTCTTCCAAGTACATAAAGACTTTAGCATGGCACCCTCAGCTACCGCCAGGCCCCATCTGCCCCGGGTGTGAGAGGCATGCAAGAGTTGACCTCAGGACAAACCCCAGGGTTAATGTTTATCATAACTTCATGAAAACTTTGAAAAATTGCTTCTCACTTCTCCTAAGAATTAAGTTTAGGGCAGGGGAAGGGGGTGGTGAGAATCAAGTGAACTGAGGATTCCAACTGTTTTGAGTTCTAGCTCATCAATAAAAACTCAGCTGCATCCCATCCTCTCTGGGGTTAGGTTTTAAATCAAAAAGTAAGGTGAGAACTGATGAAAACCAAACAACCCTTGAAAATCTCTGGACTAATACTTGGTCTGGCCAGATCAGGGGTTCTCAATGGGGGGCAACTGTGTGGGGGAGGCTCCCCCCACCAGGGGACACTGAGCAATGTCTGGACACTTCCGGTTGACATGACTGGGGGAGGGGGGAGGGTGCTATCGGCATCTAGTGGGTCGAGACCAGGGAAGCTGATCAACATCCTACAATGCCCAGCACAGCCCCACAACAGAGAATTATCTGGCCCCAAATGCTTAGAGTGGCGAGGCTGAGAGCCCCTGCCTAGATGATCACACAATCAAAGTCAAGACAGAACCTAAGAGGACGGACAGCCCAGCTCTGGCTGCCTCTCATCCTGGGCTCACCCCAGGGGGTGGATTCAGTGAGGGTGGATTCACCTGCACTGTTCAGACTCACTTCTTGCCCTCTCTTGCTTCGCTTTGAGCACTTCAGCTAAATGTGTCTGTAACGTAAGTCCACCACAGTAAAAATAGCTACTATTTACTGTTTATTACCGGGCTGAGATAGGCGCTAAAGAATTTGTATGCGTTAATTCAGCCAAGGGTCACAGCAACCATGGGATAGATAAGATCATTGTTATCCTCATTTTGTTGGTGAGAAAACTGAGGCTCAAAGGAGTTAAGAATTTGGCCAAAGTCACTCAGAGAGTACAAGGCAGAGTAAAAACACAAACCCGGCTCTAATGCAAAGCCTGTGCCCAACCATCACTTTATATGGAGGGTCTCAACTGAGGGTGATTCTCCCCACCTCCTGCCCTGGGACACTACACAATGTCTGAAGACATTTTTGGTTGTCACGACCCCTAGGGTAGGGGTGCAGGGGAGGGTGTGTGCTACTGGGATCTTATGTGTAGTCAGGGATGCTGCTATGATGCTCAACATCCTACAGAGCAGAGGACAGGCCCTCAACAGAGAATCACCAGGTCCAAAATGTCGATAGGGCCAAAGTCGAGAACCCTGCTTTATATGGTCTCTTGGGTTTCCACCCTGCGTGTCCGCAGGCTGGCAAGGCGTCATGTGCACGTGGTATCTTTTTTTTTTTTTTCGGTACGTGGGCCTCTCACTGCTGTGGCCTCTCCCGTTGTGGAGCACAGGCTCTGGACGTGCAGGCTCAGCGGCCATGGCTCATGGGCCTAGCCGCTCCGCGGCACGTGGGATCTTCCCGGACCGGGGCACGAACCCCCATGTCCCCTGCATCGGCAGGCGGACTCTCAACCACTGCGCCACCAGGGAAGCCCTGCACATGGTATCTTTTAAGGCTGGGATCTAGAATCCAAGATCTCCTATAGCTCAAATACACTTTGCTCACCCTCTTCTCAGTCTCTTTACCTTTACCAGGGACCAAACGCTGCCTTCAAAACCCGATGCCGGTCTACAAGGCAGAATAACTCCAGAGACAGGATGATTAACGACTTTGGGATGTATCAGTAGCGAAATGCCAAGCAGAAGAGAATATCCCAGGACACAAGTGTACAACACTCACACACTCCTAGGAGAGAAACATTCCAGTTGGACCTTAATAGTCATGGACTACAGGACTACCAACAAAGGGCCGTGGGAGTTGCTGTCACAGCTGAGATCACCATGGTAAGGAGGGCCAACAAGATGCCGTACTGGATACACAACTGGAAGTGTTTCTTTCCACACAAGCACAGCACTCCTAACCTGTACTACTCAAGCCAGGGCTTCTCAACCCTAGCTGCACGTTGGGGTCGCCCGTGCTGTTTTCTGTCTCTATAGATGCCCAGGTGTGAGGACGGCTATGATTAGGATCCCAGTTTGGAAAGGCAGAAGCCGAGAGAGCGTCTGAGATTAAACAACAAGTAGGAAAGCACACATATGGCGCAGTCCCTAAAGCTTCAAAATGCATAGGCAAGGAAGTCCCAGTTCACACAGTGGATAAGAAATTAAAGATCCTAGCAGGCTGCGCAAGCCCAAACCAGAAATGGAGTGGAGAAACACATGACACCCAATTAAAGGGCGGCAGAGATATGAGAGGCATAAAAGACCACTAAGATTTGATTTTTTTTGGAGACAGCTAGGCCAGAACTAGTGTCAGAGGCAAAGTACTAGGTGAGTGTGGCATTTACTAGGCAAAAACTTTAAGTACTACAAAACAGTCCGTCTTCTCCATCTTACACTTAACCTGTTCAACTACGCAATTTACAATCGACAGCTCATGTGTCAGCGCATATGCTAGAAATGGTGTCCCTGGAAAACAGGAATCCATAATTTTCCCTTTGTGCTCAAAGGTACACCTCACCACGAAGGTCCTGACTGATGAATTCACTCATTCCTTCAACAAACATTTCTTGGACACCTACTCTGCGCCAGGCACTATCCTAATTGGGGTGGGGGATCCATCAGTGGCAGACAAAAATCCTCACCCTCACGGAGCCTACGTTCTAGAAGCAAACAAGTAGACCTAGCACACCGGTTGGTGATAAGTGCCGTGGGGCAACATGAAGCGGGGCAGAGGGGATAGGGAACACGGATACGATTTGAAATAGGTGGCCAGAGAAGTTCTCAACGATAAGGGAACATGTGAGTAAAAACCTACAGGAGGGGCAGAAGCGAGCGTGGGGACATGTGCAGGAAGGCTGACTCAGGCAGAGGAACCAGCGGGTCCAAAGGCATACAGGAGAGAGGATGTGGACCATGCAAGGGACGCGGAGACAGCCAGAGTGGATAAAGCAGGGCCCGTCGGGGACAGAGTGGCGGGAGAGGAGGACAGGGAGGTCTCAGGGGCTATCTGCCTTTGGGGTTGGCAAACTGTCAGCTGGCTGAAGGTGGAAGGGAGGCCCAGGCAGCGGCAGCGGTGGTGGTGAGAGGTGGTCACCCCCGGAAAGATTTTTAAGGTAGAACTGACAAGATGTGCTGTGGCATGAGAGAGAAAGAGGAGTCGAGGGCGACGTCAAGGTGTTTGGCCTGAGCCATTCAAAGGATGGACTTGCCATTTACTACAAGTGGAGAAGGACGGTGGGCTGGGCGGGTTTGGGGGAGAAAGACAGGGGTTTTGTGTGATGTGGCTATTGGACATCCAAGTGGAGATGTCGAACGCGACGTCGCATAGGAGTCTTGAATTCAAGAAAATGAATGAGCCCAGTACACAAATACACAGAGTGCGTCATACTGACTCCCATTTATCCAGTCCCCGTTCTGCCTGCAAATGCATCTTGTGAATGGAATGCCTCAACCCTCCACTGGCTCCTTTGTCTTATCAAAGACTTGCGGCCTGCGTGGCGGGAGGGGGTGGTGATCAAGACCACCTTGATCCACATCCCTGCTCCTCACTAGCTGTGTGACCTGCCTTGGACAAGTAACTTAACCACTCTAACTCAGCTTCCTCATGGAGAACAGGAGCCGACGGTACCTTCCTCCGGGAGTTTTTGTGAGGAGCGAGGGTTACTCCAGATCACACGCGCCCAAGACTTTGAACAGTACCTGGTAGCACTCCAAATGCTCCACCAGGGTGAGCACTTATTATTGTCATTCGTGCACTCGTGCAGCTCAGTACAAACCTCAGGCCAGCAGGCAGCAGGGTATGGGGGGAAATCAGGGCCAGGCAGGTAGATGGCCTGCCTGTAGCTGTGCACCTAGACACGGAGGGAGCTAAAAATAGGCCTCAGAAGGTCTTGAAGCTACTAGCGATCTCAACGCCACGGCTGATTTCATCAGACAGCGGCTGATGCGGCGCTTTCCCTGGGCCATTCGGAACTGTAACCTTGTCAAAATCGCTCACCCAGGATGTAAGCGCTCCGCAGAGGAGGGAATCGCACAGTCTCTGTCTCTCCCTCTGGAAGTGCAACCAACAAAAAGGGCCGAAAAGCCGCCAGGGCTTTCAGTGGCTCACACCCTGCGGCTGGACCTAAATGAGCGGAGACGAGGCGCGACTCTCGGGTCGCCAGGAAGGATCCGAGGGAACTGGCGGGAACTGGGGGGCTGAATTGGGGGTGGGGGTGAAAACAAACAAGACGTTCTCCATCCTCGGCGTGGGGCAGGCCCGCGGAGGATGAGAAGCCCACAGACCGGGGGGTGGGCCGGCTCGGCAGCCAGGCAGGGGAAGGGGGAAAGCCGGGGTCCCCGAGAACGAGGGGGCGGGGAGGGAGCGTGGCGCGCTGGGCCCGCGACCAGGCCCGGAGATCCATTTACTTCCGAGGCCGAGGCGTTGAGGCCGCGCTCCCGCCCCCTTCGGCCCCCGGCCTGGCCTGCGAGGCGAAAGGGCCTCAGGGCCGCGGCCCCCGCCGTCTCCAGAGCCGTCTGGCCAGACGGTGGCAGGGCCGGGGCTACCGGGAATGATGGGCCGGGCCGGTGAGCCCGGCCTGAGGGGACGCAATGGGGGACGGCTGAGGGACCCACTGGGCCGCTCTCCCGGAGCAGACAGGCCCCCCGCACCCCGGGGTGCTCAGCCCTCGGGCCTGTGGCCCCCGGGCCTCCCGCCGCCCGTTCCCTAGCCGCCGGCTGGCCCCCAACGGCGCCTCCCCTACCTTCGTTCGCCAGGTCCGCCATTTTACTTCCTTAAGCCCTCCCACAAGGCCCCGCGCCGGCCCGGGCTCGTCTGCCTTCTGCCAGAAACTCCCGCGCGTGCGCACTTGCCAAGTCGACTCCGAGCAAAGCGGGCAGTTAGCGGCTGCGCGCGGAGCCCAGCGCGGTGAAGCTCTCGGGATCCGGGTCCGAGCCGGGCCAAGCTCGGAGCACGCGCCTGCGCATTAACCACCCCCGCCTCCTTTTCCCGCCGACCGAGGGGGCGTGGGCAGGGCAGGGCGCACGCGTAGTGGGCCTCGCGCGCGCCGCGAGTAATGTGGGAATCTGCGTTCCCTGCGGCTGCGCGCCCGGAGTGGGTCTTCATGCTGCTGCTTTCCGCTTGTTTTTCGGCCTCGCACCCTCAGTGGGAGCTTGAACCGTGGAGGGCGCCGCGACCGACGCCTTCTCCTAGGTAGATCCCTGGGTCGGGGCGGGGGGGCGGGGCTTTCCACGTGCGCAGTCCCGAGGCCCGGAGGGAGGCCCGTAAGGGGTCGTGGGGCGCCTTGTGTCACCCCAGGCCTCAGTTTCCCCTTCTAAGGGACCAGTACTTTAGGCAAACTTTCTGAGGCCACGTGGAGAGGTGGGGGATGGTTGGGGGGAGTAGAGGTCAGAGGTTGAGGATCACTGGCCAAAGGGAAGGTTCATGGCGGGGCGGGGCACAGGTGTTGATCCGGGACTTGACCTCACAGAGCCATCAGAATGGGAGCTCCAGGACGACTGGCCCCTGAGGCCCCGTACTGAACAGCGCCTGGCACCGAGCCTCACCGAGTGTCTTCACCGATCACGTGGGCTGATGACCGCTCCCTCCCCCCACCCCCCAGGACTGAGGGGAGAATATTGGACGCCCTGGGCTCATTCGCGACTCACCTGCTACGCAACATCCCGCGGGCTCTGCCTCATCTCCTAAATAGAGCCCAGATCCGCCCGTTCTCCCCAGCAGGGCTCTCTCTCCCTACTCCAGGCCAGACCATTCTCATCTCTCTCCTGGAAAACCCAATAGCATCTTTCTCTCAATGCTCTCTTTCCTTTCATTCGTATGAAATAAGCAGCACACAGAGGAATCTTTTAAAAATGTGAATTAGATCAAGGGCACATCTTTTCTCAGTGCTTCCGAAGGGCTTTCTACTGAACTTGGAATAAATTCGAAACTTCCTGTTTAGGCTTACAAAGCCCCCGTTTTTTGCTGCCATGTTTCCCCTTGCTCGTTGCAGTTCAGCCATATGGGTCTTTCTGTGTCCTTGGAGCTCACCAAACCCCTTCCAGCCTCAGGATCTTTGCACTGGCTGATCCCTCTGCTTGGGACTTTGTGTCCCTTTTTTTCCTGTTTGAGTCCCAGCTTCACTCCTGCTCCAGTATGATCTGGAGGAGGAGGTCCTATAGCCTGTGGGCCACATTTTTAATTATTGGGAGAAAACCAAAAGAAGAAGAATTGCTCATGACATGTGAAAATTGTATGGAATTTAAATTTCAGTGTCCATAAATGTAGATGTATTTGAAAACAGCCATACTTAGTCATTGACATAATGTCTACAGCTGCTTTTGACCTGCAGAAGCAGAGCTGAGCCCTTTTAACGGACTGTCGGGCCAACAAACTGAAAATATTTACTCTTTGCGGCTTTATAGAAGTTTGCCAACCTCTACTCTAGGACACGTGTATTTACATGGTTGTTCTATACATTTCTGTACAACCAATGGGGTGTGGTGAATGTTTAACAACAGCTGCTTCTCTGGGGGGAGAACGTGTGTTTCTGTCTGTGTTTATATGTGTGCCTGTGTGTGTATAGTTTATTGTAAATTTTACTGTTTTCCCATCACTTTAAGTCTTGAAGACAATAAAACAATCAATTGGACCCTGGCTGGTAGTGCTGGTTTTCTTGGTATAAGTATACTTCAGCTATGGCTGATTTCAAGCTACCAATGTGAATGTCACTAACCAGAGTTGAGCAGAGGTGTGCAGTAGCACACTAGATTTTTTCTTCTTCTAGAGCCTGCTGCTTTCTTGCTGCAGCCCCCAAAACAGCATCAGCATCACCTGGAAATCTGTTGAAAATACAGACTCCCAGGCCCCAACCCAGACCTGAATCAGAATCTGCATTTTAGCAAGATACCCAATAGACACCTGATTTCGCTATCCTGGATTTTGCCTCCGGGCTGAAGGCACAGGCCACAGAGCTTGGTTAGAAATTCTTTTTTTTTTTTTTTAAACTTGTGGCTCGCGGGCACTAGAGCACAGGCTCAGTAGTTGTTGACGCTCGGGCTTAGTCGCTCTGTGGCATGTGGGCTCTTCCCCAACCAGGGCTCGAACCCGTGTCCCCTGCATTGTCAGGGGGATTCCCAACCACTGCGCCACCAGGGAAGTCCTAGAAATTCTTAAGGAATAGCTAGAATGTCACTGTTGGTCACCTGCAGCGTGTAGACTTAGGTTTGCTCATTTCTAGCTTATTGGTATCATTCTATTCAGTACATTTCGTTATCTATAACTTCTCTTGAGTAAGTGTTATTAGTTTAAGTTTACATTAAATAGGTACTGTAGATCACCATTTCAAGTATAAAACCACTAAGCCACGAATAGGAGATAACTGTTTATCACGAATAGGAGATAAACATGAAAACAAAACAATGTTTTTAAATTCTGGGTAGATAACTATTGCCTGCCAAGGTGCTGTGCCCCAAGCCTGCTTTTTTTTTGTTTTTTTCATGTAAATAGAGATTAGCAAAGTATTGGAGGCATATTAAAGGCACATTATCACTCAACTGAAAACGCGATGAGGAGTGAGAGAATTGAAAATGGGGTAACTCTAATCCACGAGATTCCTTGTCATTTAATGCCCTGTCTGCATGTCTCCGAAAGTCATTTCATATACCACATCCATCCCACACTTTGGGAAACTCCCAGCAACATGTCACCGCTTGCTAAATATAATCCAGTTGTGGTTTTTTAAGGGACGTGGAGAGATGCTAAACCCATCAGCCTGACGAGGCGACTCAATTTCCCTTGGTTTCACAATTCTTCTCCCAGTGCCGAGGCTGCCAACATCGTGGCCCTTAGTTCCTTTGCTTTCTTTATCTGGTCTCCTCTTACACATTAATTTAGTCAACGTTTTTGTTTTTGTTTTTGTTTGGCTGCGCTGGGTCTTCGTTGCTGTGTGCGGGTTTCTCATTGTGGTGGCTTCTCTTGTTGCAGCGCATGGGCTCAGTAGTTACGGCACGCGGGCCCTAGAGTGCGCGGGCTTCAGTAGTTGCGGTGTGCGGGCTTAGTGGAATCTTCCCAGACCAGGGATTGAACCCGTGTCCCCCGCATTGGCAGGCGGATTCTTGACCACTGTGCCACCAGGGAAGTCCTCAACATTTACTTATTAAACAAATATTTGTTGATTACCTACTGTGGTGGTTTTAAAACGGCCCCAAATTCTTTGACCCTCTTCCCATCAAGAGGTGAGGTCTCAAATGCCACCTGATATCACTTATATGTGGCATCTAAAACATGACACAAATGAACTTATCTACGAAGCAGAAACAGACTCACAGACATAAGAGAACAGACTTCTGGTTGCCAAAGGGGAGGGGAGGCGGGGGAGGGATGGATTGGGAGTTTGGGATTAGCAGATGCAAACTATTAAGTATAGGATGGATAAACAACAAGGTCCTACTGGGAACTATATTTAGTATCCTGTGATAAACCACAATGGAAAAGAATATGAAAATGAATGTATGTATATATATATGTATATAACTGAATCACTTTGCTGTACGGCAGAAATTAACAACATTGTTTATCAACTATACTTCAATTAAAAAAAAAGAGGTGAGGGCTCTGTTTCCCTTGAATGGGAGTGGCTGGTTACTGGTCCATCAGTAGAGTCTGTGGAAATGATAGCATGTGACTTACGAGGCTGGGTCATGACAGGGACAGAGGATACAACCTCTGCCTGCTTTGCTGGAACAGTTGCCCTAAAAGCCTTCAGCCGTCATGGAAGCTGTCCACCCGCCCTGAGGCTGCCATTCTATAAGGAAGCTGAAACAGACACTGAAAGGCAAAGCCCTGAGAGAGACCTGCCCAGCCTGGCCCTTCCTGTTTCTCACCCCCCATGAAAAATAAATGATAGTTGCTGTTATGAGCCAAGCCACTAAGTTTAGGAATATTTGTTACACAGCAGTATATATCCACCACACCTACTGTGCCTGACACACTGTTCTACATGACATTCTAGTAGAAGACCTGCAGGAGAAGCACTCTAGACAGAACAGTGAGTGCAAAGGTCCTGAGGCAGGAACCAGCTTGCTGAGCTGGAGAACAGCGAGGAGCTCAGTGTGGCCAGGGCAGAGTGAGCGAGGGGCCATGCAGGGCCTTGTAGGCCATAGAGTTCTCGGAGGAGTTTGAGGTTTTTCCCAAGACAAGGGTCGGAAGTGGGAAATGGAGGGATCCAGATGGTTTCCCTTGACCATCTGACCTCTCTGCTGCCTGCTTCCTTCTTGGCTCATCAGGAGAGAAGTCTGAGGAACCCCCAACCCACCGAGCCCAGGCTGAGCTCTGAGAACTGGGAACTTCCTTCTCTACAGCCAAGCCCAGGAAAAAGGGCTTTCACAGCTGTAATTCTGTTCTCATCTTCCCATCGTGGGCAGGGACCTGGCCCCGTGAAGTATCTGCTCTGTGCCCAGCCCCACGCAGAGGGTGAGGACCCAGATATTAATCAGCTACAGTTCCTGGCCTCCTCTGCTCGGCAGCGCCCCCCAACACCCCCTCCGCGCCTCCCCCCCCCCACCCAGCCCCGCAGTCCACAGGGTCAAGTTCTTGACAGCAAGGTGTCCATTGCAGCTGACGCTGAGGCCAAGAGGGGAACCCTTGACTCGAGCTGGGTGCACTAGCTTCTCTCACTCCCATATTCTGCAGCAGCTAAATGTGGTATGGAGCTAGGAGGAAATGCTGATTGTACTCTTTGTAATTAAAAAGATTTAACCTTCAATTTAAAATAAATTCAGACTTACCCTAACCCTAAAAAAAAAAAAGAAAAAGAAAAAAAATTCAAATTTACAAAGAAGTTGCAAAAACAGCACCAAGAAATTCCATACAGCCTTCACCCAGCTTCTCCAAATGTTAACATCTTACGTAAACAGCACGATGACCAAAACCAGGAAATTCACACTGATGCAGTACGATTCACTAGCATAAAAACCTATTCAGGTCTCACCTGCTGACTGCCAGTGTTTTGTTCCTGTTCCAGGATCCAGTCCAGGATTCCTTGTTGCATTTAGATGTCATTATTCCTCAGTTTCCTTTAGTCTGGATTAATTCCTCTGTCTTATTTTTCCTTCCCCATGACACTGGTGAGGTGTGCTGCCCAGCTATTTTGAAGAATACCCTTTCATTTTGGGTCTGTTGACCGTTTCCTCCTGATTAAATTCAGGTGTTGAATTTTTGGTGTAAATAACATGGACGAACCTATCAGGAGGCACCTGATGTCAATTTGTACCATTTACAACTCAGATCACCGGTGTCGGCCAGCTTACCACTGATACTTTTCCCTTTGTAGTTATTGACTATCTTGTGGGGAGACAAATAAATAGGGAATAGTTGAGGAAGAGGAGGAGAGGCAGATGGAGAAAAGAGGCAGCTAGCTCTTGCACTCCATTGCTTGTGGTCTTTCCATGCATGATTGCCATTTTAGTAAACAAAACAGCCTCCATTCTAGGCAAAATCCCGAGCTGGCTGGTTTCCCTGGGGTGAAAAGGAAGAGGCTGTGTCACACAGTGACCACAGGGGGGCAGCAGAGGATTGGGAATGAAATGAAAACTGGGCTCTAGGATGAAAAGCAGTTTAGTTCCTTCTAATAAACTTGCAGAAACGCAAAGGCTCTGCCCCAGCTGAGGCCTGTCATCTTCTGGGAAACAGGTCAGGTAGTTGCTGGCTGCTCTGATTACACTCCCAGCATTAGGCATGTCTAAAACAGGGGCTTTTTATCCTGGGAGGGCTTTGGGGGGGGGGTGCTGAGAATCCCTTCTGCAACTGCCTGCAAGACTCATGGGTACTGAGGGTGTATCGGTTTGGAGACTGCTTGCAAACTCCCCAAAACACCTCTGTCAAATGTAAGCAAGTGGAAAGTTTGCTGGCAAGTGATGAGCATGTTCCTAAGATCAGAGAGAGAAGAGAAGAAACTGGGCAGCTCCAGTGGGTCTTGGGAACCGGTGGGTCACCTCCCGAGAATGCTCAAACTTCAACTGCTTTCGGTCTTATATTCAGCTCACAATTCAGATTCTGAGGAGGAGGGGGTCAGATGCGTCCAGCATGGCAGGGCACGTTATTAATCCCTGCCCCCTCCTGCTTTCCCCAACTCTAGCCACTTTATGCTCTGGTCAGTTATTCATTGAGCGAGAGCCTTTAGGTGGAGGGGTCCAGTGGACAGCTGTACAGAAGAGAGTTGACAGAGGGGAGTTTGACGTCCATTTTGAGGTCATGGGCCGTCACTCCCGGGGTGCAACCCCCAGGCCTCGCCAAGATCTAGGAAGCCCTCCCTGTCTCCCTCCCAGCTCACCCCGGGCCACCTCACATGTCAAGCCCGTCCCCTCCGTCCCCTCGGCCAGGAGCAGCCTCCTTCAGTGTGTGCAAGCGCCCACTTACAGATGGTGTTTCAAACGGTGGGAAGAAGGGTCACTGCCCAGAAGGAATCGGAGTGTTATGTCCAAAGAAGGTAGAACAGGTAGATGCTTGGTAGCAAGACCCCACAGGCGTCCATCACAGAGGATCCTCAAAGGGGTCCATGACCTCAGCGTAGGTGAGGACTAGTCTCTAGGACTGTGGCTTTCAATACGTACGTATGTTCAGTACACTTTACATGCAGCCCAATCCCGTATGTGTATGTCCACACACATCGTATAACATATACTGAGATGTTACAAAGCCATAGTTATCTTTGCTAATTACACTGACACTCCTGATCTTTTCTATTTCTCTCCTGGTCCATTACAAAGAAAAACGGGTCAAATCCACCGACTTGATTTCATAGCCGCTTGGCCTGCTGCTCTAGCAGCCCTCTTGCCTCTGCTCCCCCGCCTTCATCTGCACTGCGACACTCTGACCCCCCACCCGGCCTGTACCATCTTCACAAGTACCTAGTGACCCCCTTGCTTCCATTTTCTTCGTGTGTGATCCACGCACCAGAATAAGTCTTTCTAAAGCCCAGCTTCGATTATATCAAAAAATGGTGGTGGTGGCCTCCTGAATGAATTTGATTTTATCTGTGCAAGATGTGGGAAATACAGTATTGAGCAAGCCAGATCAGAGCTACTCACCCTCAGAGCTCATGGGAAAGAGATTTGCCAACAATCATAATAAAGTAGTGCAGGAAATACGGGGTAGAAGGGATCCATCCTAATCTAGCTGGGGATCTTCCAGGAAGGCTTCCTGGAGGAGGTGTCAGTTAAGATGAATGCTAAAGAGGAAGGGGTGTGTGTGTGGAGTGGAGTTTAGGTGGGAAGAGCAATGAAGGTGAAAGAGCCTGAAATGAGACACTGGGGTGAGTTCCAGGAGCAGAAAGTCAGAGCAGGGACTTCCCTGGTGGTCCAGTGGTTAAGACTCCGCACTCTCAATGCAGGGGACCTGGGTTCGGTCCTGCACACTGCAACTAAAGATCCCGCATGCCGTAACTGAGCCCTGGTGCAGCCAAATAAATAAATATTTTTTAAAAAGGATCATGCTATCTTAAAAAAAAAAAAAATCAGAGCAGCAAGTGGGTCACGGGAGGAAAAGACAAGTGACATCGTTGCCAAGGTGTGAAAGATGCAGAGAACTGATAATAACGAGAATGCGATTACCCGGTGGTTCTCACCTGGGGGCAGGGGACACTTGGCAATCAGTATCTGGAGATATTTATGGTCTTCGCCACTGGGGGTGGGGTGCTAGTGGGGGTGGGGTGCTAGTGGGCCAGGGGTGCTGCTCAATGCCCCCCCCGTGTCCAGAAAGGTCCCTCCTCTAACCCAGAGACTTAGCCAACCCCAAATGCCAAAGGTGCCAAGGTTGAGAAACAATTGTTGAATGCTTACTCCAGTACTTTCTATAAATCAACTTATTTAAATCTCACAACAACACTGTGAGGTAGGTGTTTTTATTACCCCTTTTTCCCAGATGGGGAAACTGATCTAAGTAATTTACCTGAGGGCACAGCTATTGTCCAAGCCCGGCTGCCCTGCTGCATCTCCAGGCAGGGAGGTCTCAGGGAGTGGCCAGGAGGAAGGAACCAGTGGCCATGTTAGGGGCAGTCTGGAGGAGGTAGGAGGGACGGAGAGCATGCAGGTGGCCCTGGGTTTCTGGCTCAGGCAGTGGGATGGGGATACAGGCAGGAGGTCTGGATCGTCAGATGCTGAGCTCCTGTCTTGCCCTTTGGAGGGCAAGGCACCCACGAACCTCTGAGCCAGGGTGGGCAGGCAGCTGTGGAGCAAGTCAGCAGCACGTGGATGAGGTCATGGAGGGTGTGGAAGGAGCAGGACCCAGGTGCAGGGGGTGGGGGGGGCAGCCAGAGAAGTGGGAAGAAAACTGGGGTGGGGGTGAGACTCCCAGCCAGGGAGAATCTCTCCCTTCTTACTTAGCATTCCTGCAGCTGATGTGTATGTGTGTGTGTGTGTGTGTGCGCGCGCATGCACGCCTCGCATCTCACTTCAGAGTTCTTGCTACCAGAGAGTTCTTGGAGGCTAGAACGCCTATGGGTCCCCCTGCAACCCTCCCAAACTGTGGCTTATTGCACTCTGACTCAGGGCCATTAGGGTTATAATGATCACCAGGAACCCAGGTACCTTCTGTCTCATTGCTTTGCCATCCTTATTTTATGATGTTCACCTTGAGGTCCAAGATGGCTGCCGGGGCTCCAGCCATCCTGCTTGCATTCCAGCCAGCAGCCTCATTTTCCCCATGTGCACAATGGTGGGCGGGGTTAACACCTACCTTGGAAGACTGTCAAAAAGAAGAGAAGAATGGACCACAATGACAAGAAGCCACTGTGATTGGTCAGGACCTCCTGGAGGCTCTTGGTAGGACTGGGTCCCCCTTTTGCTGTGCCTGTGCCCCGGAGCCCTACCCAATGGGCTAGGGACCCACGGGCCTTCGGCAGCCTCCCCTCCTCGGCTCCTCTCCAGCTCCTGGGGCAGGAATCACGTGGGCATCTCCTGTGCTCAAGAGCCTCGCCAGCCACCCAGGCCCTAAGGTGCTCTCCCCTCCCAGGGACCCTGCCGCCTGGCCCTGGGCCGGGATCTCCAAGGGGAAAGATTCAGGGGCGGCTCCTGCTCCCCGCAAGAGCTGGTGCTGCTCAGGGGGCCTCGGGCTGAAATCGTGAACCACGGGAGGGTAGGGACGAGTCTGGGTTCCGCTGGGTTCTGAGAGCCTGGCAGAGGAGTCGGCCTGGAGTCAGGACCTGGCCACCCGGCTGACGGGAGGCTGCATGCTTGGGTCTGAGAGCTCCTCCCCAGGATTGGCCACAGTATTTGTGGGGCCCAGTGCAAAATTAAAGCAGGGGCCCTTTGGTGGAAAACTCTTTAAGAATTTCAGGATGGTGGCAGCAGAGCCTTAAGCCAAGCGCAGGCCCTGGAGTTCCCAGCCTGGGATAGCGATGGATGATTTTAGTGTCACCTGGGGTCCCCAGGGCCTCCACCCGGGACAGAGGGGCCCGGGCTGGGGCCAAGGCTGAGCATCTCCGGCGGCACACGGGGCACCAGCCTGGCCCCTGAGAAGCAGCTTTTATGGGCGACTAACGGGGAACTGCGTCCACGTTTCTGGAACACCCTCCCCCCGTGGGCCCTTCCTGAGCGCATCGCTCTCCTCTGCAGGGTTTCTTCAAAGTCCTATAATGCCCTGTGTCACGGTCCCCCAGAGTGGGTGGTCACAACAGTACGGATGCCGGGCCCGCACCTTCAGCCCCCGAGCCAGGCTCTCTGGGGATGGCGCCCAGGAACTGGCGATTTTGGAAGAAGCTCACGCCCTGATTCTTAGGGGGTTCTGAAGTTCGGGCCCCACCGCTTTACCAGATTAACCCCGTAAACAACCAGTGTGCCGTGTCAGCGGCCGGAGCGTGGATTTATTCTGCGTCTCTGAACCAGTTTAGTCTGTTTACAGTCTCGCCCATCCTGGGCTGAGAGTTGTTTTCTTGCCCTCTCTGGCCTTGCTAAATGCTCCTTCTGGAACATTCCCCAGAGAGCCGGAGGAGAGCACTGCTGCCCTCCCTTCCTGGGCTCGTGTGGCCCAGGTCTGGCCAGGCTGGCTGTGCCAGGGCCAGGGGAGTGTGGGAGGGAGGGCTTCGTCCTCCAAGGCCACTGGAGTGGGCGGCGGGGCAAAGGCTGGAGCGTGGACTGCGACCCACAACGGGCACGTTCAGTGTGTTTATTGCAACGGGAAACGAGAACGGGCTCGGAAGGCTGGTGTCTTTACCGTCATTCATATTCCTCCTCGCGGAATCCGGCAAAGGACTAGACAGAGCATAAGGCAGAAACGTGGAAGAAAAGGCAGGCGTCACAATCCGGGAGCCGTGAGCTTGAACGTCTCCCAGGAAAGGAGATGCAGCTTTAAAGACATTCCTTCTGTCTGAGTTCATCTGAGTCTGCAACTTTAAGACCACACGCACGTTGTGATCATGACGGGCTTTTGGTTTCTTAAAATGAGATTTCTCGTCCTTCCCTGCTGCTCTCCCCGGGCACCTGCGGGCGCCAGGGATGCACAGCGCTCCTGCTTGTCGAGAAGTAGGGTGTTTAAAGGCCTCGTGAGTTTACATTAGTACCTTCTGCATGAATGAGAAAACAACATGGCGGACTGAATATACTGCGATATACACATTCATAAGGAATGTTCTAATAACAATTAGAGCACAAAACTATTTGTATGAACATATTTCCAAAAGGAGAAATTATTGCATTTGAGAAGTCGATGCTTCTTAGACCAGAGGTTTGTTTTTCTTCTTTGCAGCTGCTTCGGGAGCGGAACTCTGGCACAGGGCTTACTGGTGCAACACGTTACGAGGGACACAGATCTGGAGAGTTTCGAGGTCAGGGCTGGGACAGCCCTTGGGATCCGTTTGTCCCCAGAGGAGAGTTTGGACCCTGGGCAGTTCAAGATGGGACCTGCCGGGGTCCCAGTGCTCTGGGATCGCTACTTCTAAGGCAGACGTTCTGGAAGGTTCTGTGGAGTGGGGCTCAGGCATGGCTGCTCGTGCACAGACTTGGCAGGATGGCTGCCCTCTGACGGCGCGGCGGAGACCCTGACCTCCCGGCCCCCTTGGAACAAACTCATTCCAGACCTCACAGTTGAACTTGACGTTGGCTGTGAACCTGGACAGATTCACAGTCCTTCTGGTTGCTCATCAAGCTTCTGGCTTTGATTTGGAAAGGCCCCGCCCCCACCACGAGCGGGCCCGCTTCCGTGACGTGTTCTTTGAGCCACGTGGGGCCGTGGGATGCGCGCCGTCCGGGGACGCAACTGGCGGCTGCTTCTGATCCCTTCGGGGTCTAGAGACGGGGTGCCTGGCGGCCGGCAGGGCAGGAGGCCACGGGGCGAGGACCGAGATGGCCTCTCCCACCACAGGGCCTGAGGGGGGCTGCGGGGACACGGCCCGCTTGGCGCTGCCCGACGGTTGCGGGACATCCCTTCCTCCCCGGGACCCGCTGGAGTTTTTTCAAATCAGGGTGCAAATCGGAACGAGCTGGCAGGGGGAGATGCCCAAAGTGGAGGTAGCGACTCGCTCAGCACGGCCCCTTCCAGCTCTGGAGGGGGATGTTTGCAGTGGGGGAAGGAACATTCAGAAGAAGGAAAAGGGGTCTGGGCGCCCCATCTGAGCTTCGGTCGCGGTCACAACGGTTTTCCTCTTGAGGGAGAGCGTGTCCTTTAAGGGCGCCCTGGCCCAGGGGCCCCGGCACTCAGAGTAAAGGAGGCACTACCGCGGCGGAGCTCTGGGACCTGGAGCCGGGGCAGCGCGGCCCAGCTAGACGCCCTGCAGCGGGTGGTTGGGGTCGCTGCGCTCCCGCTTCACCAGGGGCTCGCCCCGGCCTCGGGCCTCCGAGCGGGCCTCGCTGCCTCCACGGTCCTCGCTGAGGTCATCTGTGGAGGCGGGGTGGGGCGCGGGGCACATCTTCAGGGGGCGCGAAGGGGCCAGGGCAGGGCACTGCCTTAGCCTGGGCCTGGGTTGACCCAGTCAACCTGGAGGCCTTCCTCCCCACGACCAATGCCCACGTGCCTGGGCTGTGCTCCCGGCAGCATCGCCCTTGGCGGTTGGGCCCCCCCACCTCCACGGGGCAGGGTATGGGGCCCCGGGGGGGGGGCGCTCGCTGGCCCACCTGCCCTGCTCCCCCTCTGGACGTGGCCGCAGGAGGCCCTCACCCCGCCAGCCCCAGCACCGGCACCAGTCCTGTCCGTGGCCCTGCGCTGAGGGGCCTGGTGTGCAGGGAACCAGGGAGAGGAGTAAACGTAATCCAGTAGGAGGGGCAGGGCCTCTGCTCTGAGCCCCCAGTGGGCTGCTGCCCAGTGTCCCCGCCCCAGGGGCCGCCCTGATCGCCACCAGGCCCAGGACAGGAGGGAAAGCCCAGACACACCCACCTTTGTCGAGCAGTGTCAGCGACAGGGAGGCAAGATCGTTGAACTGAAAGAGAGAAGCCCGGAGTGAGGGCCCTCCGCAGAGCAGGTGCCGGGGAAGGTTAGCAATGTCCTCGTCCACAGAGGAATCGGGCTTTCGCTTTGTAAGTGAGAGGGCTTCTGCCGTGAGAAGCGGCCCTGAGGCTGCTGGGTGTCTGGGTGTGGCCCCTCTAACACTTTCCAGGGCCCTGCCTGGGAGTCGCTGGAGGGCTGTGGCCTCTGAGTGGTCAGTGAAGGAAAAGCCGCTGTTTATCACGGGCTTACCACGTACTAAAAGCTCTACAAGTGTCGCCTCATTTCTTCCTTGAAACAACCCTGTCATGACCCAGCAATTCTGCTCCTCAGTCTATACCCCAAAGAATGGAAACAGGTGCTCAAACAAAATGTGTACATGAATGCTCACAGCAGCACGATTCACTCCAGCCAAAAGGTGGACACAGCCCATCTATCAACAGGTGATGGATCAGCAAGGTGGTGCATATCCGTGCAGTCAAACAGTGTTTGGCCAGAAGAAGGACAGAAGCACCGACACTCGCTACCACGTGGACGGACCTCGAGAACACGATGCTCAGTGCGAGAAGCCAGACACAGAAGGACACACAGGGTGTGATTCCATGGATGGGAAACGTCCAGAACAGGCAGATCCACAGACACAGGGAGTGGGTTCACGGTTGCCAGGGGCTGGGGGGTTTACTGCCAAGGGGGTGGGGTTTTCTTTTGGGGTGATGGAATGTTCTGGAACAAGATAGGTGGTGGTTTCACAACGCTGTGAATGTACTAAATGCCACTGAATTGTTTCCTCTGAGATGGTTAAAAAGGTACATTTTACTTTCTGTGCATTTTACTTCAATGAGGTGGAAATCCTGCCCGGGCCACGTGAGTAGGGGACAGAGGAGCCAGGGTCCGTCCTGCTGGGGCAGGTGAGCTTTTTCCCACCCGCCGCCCGCCCCCACGAGCGTGTTCTCTCGGGCCCCGAGGCCGGCCCTCTCATCCCGGGGGCGCTCACCTCTCCCATCACGGCAATGGGCGTCTCCCCAGTGGCCTCGGCGACGCGGTGCTCCACCAGGTAGAACATGTACTCGTCGTAGAGCAGCCGGATGAGGTGGAAGGAGCCAAAGCTGGCGGCGCTGCGCAGCGTGAGGTCGCGGATCACCATGGAGCTGAGGCGGCAGACACGGGCTGGCACCTCCGGGACGCCAGGCTCCCCTCCAGCCCCGAGCTGGCCTGCGAGGGCCCTGCCAGCCTCCCAGACCACCCCGCGGCCTTTCCCATCCTTCCCATCCTTAGCCAGCAGTTTTAGGCGCCTAAAAACGAGATTCAAGTTCAGGGCACCTTTGCCTCTTTCATCCAAAGCAGGGGTTGGCAAACCGCAGCCCAAGCCAGACCAGATCCAGCCTGCCAGCCAGGAATGGTTTTTACAGTTTTGAATGGTTGGCAAAAAAAGTCAAAAGAATTGTATTTCACGACACATGGAATGTACCTGAAATTCACACTGCAGCATCCATTAATAAAGTTTTATTGGCTGTGCCTGTCGTTGATGTGCTGTGTGCCTGGAAAACTTTACCCCTCAAAAAGATCTACTATCTGATTCTTTCCAGAGAAAGCGAGCGCCGATCTAAAGGAGTTATTAAACGTGGTCCCCGACCAAAAACCCTGGCCTGTACGTGCACTGCCACGTGGCCCCAAACACCTGGACACTCCAGCTCAGAACTCACCTACTCTCAGTGACGTCTAATCGCTGTGGTACCGAGAAAAGAAACAGGAAGGGACAAGACAGGAGAGGAACCCCGGGGCATCGCTCCGGGGCGGACCTGCCACCCTGGAGTCCAAGCACCCAGGGCCCGGCGAGATCTGTCAGAGCACCCAAGCTGCAGCCATCGAATCATTTCCTTCTGTGTCAACAACTCTCCCCCTGCTCCTGTCCGGGCAGCCTGTTAACGGCTTTGGCCTTCAAAGCGATGTTTGCTCAAAGAACGTTTTTATTTATTTATTTATTTTTGGCTGCGTTGGGTCTTCCCTGCAGATGGTGCTCAGGCTTCTCACTGAGGTGGCGTCTCTTGCTGCGGAGCACGGGCTCTAGGCGCGCGGGCTCAGTAGTTGTGGCTCGCAGGCTCTGGAGAGCGGGCTCAGTAGTTGTGGCGCACGGGCTTAGCTGCTCCGCGGCACGTGGGATCTTCCCGGACCAGGGCTTGAACCCGTGTCCCCTGCATTGGCAGGTGGACTCTTAACCGCTGTGCCATCAGGGAGGTCCCTCAAAGAATCTTTTGAAAATTTAACGAGCCTCAGTTTATCTTTTAACAGGTTGAAACTGCTGCCTGCTTGTGTGTTAGCAACGGGGCATGCGGGCAAGTCGGCAAAGACAGCCGACAGCAAATCCGTTTACTTGATGCTTCTTGCATCCATCTTCTCCGGGCCAGTGTGCAGACACGCTCTGACGGCACTTTGGTTCAGCGGTGGAAAAGGAGAGCTGGCTCCAGCCGGCTGTGGCTTCGAGATGCCCTGGAAGGGCAGCCAAGGAGGGGACCTGGGTGGTGCCTGCCTGTGTCCAGATGAGCACTTTAGGAAGCAAAGGTCACCTGAAGAATGTTCACAAAGAATGAAGACGAAGGCCGCCTAAGTGGGCACAGGGAACAGGCTCGGGGTTCGGGATGTGTTTTCTGCTCAGAAGCTCCTTTGGCTCCGTATGGCTGACTCCCTAAAGGTAAGCGAGTGAACACAGACCACGGGTCCCTGGGAAGGGGCCCCCCTCACCCCTCACCCCCTCCCACCCTCCCTTCCCCATGCCTGGAAGCGGTGCTTGGTTTTCATGCTGCTGCCGATAACACAGGCCTGGAAGGAAGCTGCTTGCATTTCAAAGTGTTAAGATATGGTCTGCGCTGCTGCCGCTCTAACGGGAGACCCCAGGCCCGAATGCTTCGAGCCACCCTCCCACTCTGTGCCCACCCAGAGGCGTACCCGGCACCCTCCCCTGAAGGACCCCCTGGGTCGGGCGCTGGTCCCCAGCACCCCGCAAGCCTCAGTGTCTGGTTTGAAGCTTTGGATCGAGAGGCTTTTCTGAACCGTCTCCACGGTCACCTTGGTATGTTTTGGGTTCTCCAAACGGGCTCGCAACTTTCTGCGGTGGGAACATCAGTGGCCGTCAGCTTACCCGGCCCCTGCCCACCGCTGTCCATTTGCTGGTGGACGCTACAGAGGCAAGTCCCTTAAACTCAACAAGCTGGAGTCAGGTGGGGCCTCCGTCGTTACAGAGAAAAGCAGCCCCCTCTCACGGAGGCCGCAGCCACTCGCAAGCCTCAGCTGGGTTCGCATCTCTGCGGTGTAAGTCACGGGGTCACCCTGCCAGTCCTGATTCCTCAGGTCACGACTTCCGGCCACGGGGGGAGGGGCTGAGTCCCCACCGGCTTTCTCTGCAGCCACCGACTCCGACTCCATTCCTCCCCCATCACCCCAGTGTTGCTTTATCGCACTTTTGGACTAAATCCTGTTCCTCGGTGGTGATGGGTGTAAGTCCACAGCTGAGCCACGTGGTCAGTCAGGCTTACAATCCCTTTCTTGTTCATTCATCACCCAACATTCGGACGCTGAGAAGCAGCGGTGAACAAGGGCGACGTCCCAGCTCTCGAGCAGACACGGGTGGTTGTCGAGGAGACAGGCGACGGACAAGCAAACAGAGAACGGGGTGACGGGCAATGGAAGAAAATCCAGGCGCAGGGGACAGAGGACGAGAAGGGGGACGCTATTTCACTCGGGAGGTCTGCAGGCTTCTCTGAGGATGACCGGGCCACAGGGCTCCCTGGGGAACGATGCTCCAGGCAGGGGAGGGCAGTGCAGAGGCCCTGAGGCCAGCAGGCCAGGGCAGAGCACGAGGACGGTGATGGGAACAGGGAGTGACCAGGCCAGCAGCCGGCCGAGGGGTCGGGAAACGCTCCGATAAGAGCCAGACAGTCAATAGCCTTCTGCTCGTCACTGCTCAACGCTGCTGAGGATCTGTAAATGAGCGGGCCTGGCCTCACGCCGATAGCATTTATCTGCACAGCCAGGTGGACGGCAACCTGAGCCCTGGGCTGCAGCCGGCTGGCGGGCTGTGCTGCACGGCCTGCAGGCAGAGAACAGCTGATCGCCTCCGTTGAACAGAACGCTCCATTTCCACGTGTTTACCGCTGAGTGGGACCGGAACTCCGCCGAAGGGCTTCTCTGGGTGAGCGCAGCCCAGGTTTCCCGGCCAGGCAGGGATCCCCGCTCCCGCTCACCCAGGTGAGAGGTGCAGCGTGGGGACAGCCTTCCCGCGCGATCCTGACTACACCGCTCCCCGGCCTCCTGGGCCCCGCGTGGCTGCACACAGTCTGATGCTGCTCTGGTTCCTGGCCTGCGGCGGGACCCGCTGTTTTCTCCCTGGAAGCCTTTACGATCCTTTCTTATCCTAGGTGTCTGAACGTCACAGTGAGGCTGGGAAGCTCATCCACTGGGCGGGGAACCCGGCAGCTCTCGGAAACTTGGGCCGTTAGTTATTACTTTCTTTCCCTCCGTTTTCTCTCTCTTAAAAAAAAAAAATTCCTATCAGCTGGCTAGTAAACAGCCGGGATTGATCCTTTCATGTCTTTTTCCTTCTCTCTTCATTTTCTTTCATGGGTTCTCTTTCTCGCATTCTTTTTTCTTTCTCCATATGTTTTTCTCTCTCACGTTTACTTTCTGTGACGGTTAGTTTTCTGTGTCAGTGATGGGCAGTGATTTAGTCAAACATTAGTCTAGGCGTCGCCATGGTTCCCGTCCACCATTCCTCGAGTTGAGGTGGAGAAGCTCAGCCTCCACACTGGGGGTGGGCCTCACCTAGTCAGCAGAGGGGCCTTGGGAGCAAAACCGAGGTTTCCCTGAGGAGGAAGGGGTCCCCACCTGTGGACGGCGGCACCTGCTCCCCCCACTTGAGCGTCCAGCCCGTCAGTCCCTGCTACAGACTTTGGACGTGCTGGCCCCGCGATCATGCCTGCCCGTCCCCTGAAATAAATCTCCTTACATTCACACACACACACACACACACACACACACACCCCTAACTCACTATAATACAGTTACATACATCGTTTTAAAACACGTCCACCTAACCCTCGCCCAGGACCATCCTGTGGGGAGCCGACGCCCGTCCCTGCCCCCTGCTTGTACTTGGCAGTGAGGGGATAAAGGCTCACGTCGCGTCCTGTTTTCATCCTGCTGCTGTCCTAGCTGGCCCCTCGCACCACGATTCCCCACCTGGTTCTCATCCCCCACCTGCCGCTACCTGCGCTCCTGTTCTCTCTAGATTCTTCCTTTACCGCACTCCGTGGGGATGCTCTAGGGGCAGAAACAAAGGCTCGTGCTTGAGCTGCCGTGTCTCTCCAGCAGGCGGGCCCGAGATGACGGTTTCTGTCTGCAGAAGCCTTTGTAACCCAGTTTTAGGCCCCAGGGGGCTCTGGGCCTGCCCCGGGAGCCCCCAGGAGTGAGGCCCACAGGCTGGTCTGCGTCTCTGGGCCTTGGCCTCCCTCCCAGGCCTGGAGCTCTCTGGGAGATCAAGGGCACACCTACCTGTAGAAGGACCATTTCAGCAGGAACTGCCGCGCAGCCTTCGGGAAGCTGGGGCTGCCCGCGTGCTGCTTCAGGACCTGGGTGACTACGTTGTCCAGCCAGCTGGCCCACTGGTCCAGGGAGCTCTGCTGCTGCAGGGTCAGCTTGAAGTCCTGCTCCAGACGCTGCACCACGCCCTCCTCGCACTGGCACACCCACGAGGCCTGCTCCTGTAGGGCGCGGGCAGGCGAGGGCCGGGTCAGGACGGAGGGACAGCGACATCTCCCGGGCGCGGCCCTAGGCCGGACACACACCAGCACAGACACCTGCTACTCTCGACCTTTTCCAACTGCGAACTCGGCACCCGCTTCATGGGGCAGAGACGGATGGCCATCCAGAGGGAACCTGCCCGGCTTCCAAGGGCCTAAATCCAGGCTCCCTGCATCCTAGGCCCAGGCTGTACCACGTCTTCGCGTTGCGTTATTTCTAAGCGGCCAGTCCTCTGTGTGCGTGTTTCTGTTTATTCGGTGGATAAACTCAGGGCCTACACTAGACGTAAACACAGCAGCGGGACTCCCCTGACGGCGGCTGCGCTTTCCTAAGCCCAGAGGAGAGAGCCGTGAACGTGGCAGCGGGAAGGCAAATTTTTAATGAAAATGGGCCAAGGCGTCGTCCCAGAGCCTGGAGGCCAGGGGGACGATCACGCAGCGGAGCCCGGGGGTCCCTGAGGACTGTGGGTGCCTCAACTCCGACCCTTCTCATGCAACAGGAGCGTGGGCCGGGCCCGGGTGCGGGGAAGCGCTCGGGAGAGTCACCTGCACGTTGGCGAAGTCCACGCGGTTGAGGTCGCTCAGCATCTGGCTGATCTGCGCCGTGTTCTGCAGCACTGCCCGGGCCGCCTGCGCCAGGTGGTTGAGCGACGTGTAGCGCCGCAGGGTCTGTGCGAAGGCACCGACCACGCCGACCTGGGGCCCGGGAAGGTGTGAGGCTAAGCCCGTCTGCCTCTCTTCTCAGGGGCGTGGCGGCGGAGGGACCAGGAGAGAGCTGTTCTGGCCGGGGAGGGGGACCCGCCCTCCGGACAGTCTCAGAGACCCCAAAATTGAGAATCAGTGAGGGACACGGGCGTCACCAACGCATGGAGTGGCATCTACGGCGGACGCCACGGCACAGGTGAGTTAGAATTCAGCACAGAGTGGCCAGGCCCTGGCTTCTAGGATCCCTCTGGCTCTCTGGGAGGGACGGTAAAAATACCGATTCCCAGGCACCACTGGATCAGACGCTGCGAGGTTTGGCCTGGAAATCTGCACTTTTGAACAGCTCCCCAGCCGATTCCTAAGCGTCCCGACGTTTTACACTCACTGGTCTAACCAGTCAATTCCAGCTTGTGGGGAGCGGGCAGGCGGGATGCCCAGATCTGGCCCCGCCTGTCTGAGGCCGTGAGAATGCTCTCGGGAAGGGAACGGGATCGCCTCTTTTCCACAGGTAGGCCTGATGGCCATGTTTTACATTCTGATCTGTGGCCGAGACGCTAGCAGTAAGGGTGACCACAAAGAGGTTAAATCCCCCTCCTGTGACGAGCAGAGCAACACTCGATCTGCTCTGAATCCACCCACAAGTATCACAGCAAAGACATCTTCTGTCGGGCGCGCCCAGCCAGCACCTGTCCTCCACCAGCAGCAGCCCTGGGCCTTCCTGGAAGGACCACTGACCCTCAGGACACACAGCAGCAGCCCCCTTTCTCTGGGGCCCAGCGGTCCTCCAGTTCCCTGGGGGCAGAGGGACAGGAGCCCCCTCCCTTCACAGCACAGCGGGGCCCGAGGGGGCCTCAGGCTGTAGCCTCTGCCCTCCCCCCCCCACCCCGCAGCGTGGTCTGGAGGCCCAGACCCCAACCCCGACTGTTACCTTGGTCTGGATGACCTGCTGTGGGAAGTCGCTCATGGCGTTCGTCAACCAGCCTTCCAAGCTCTTGGCAAAATTGCGGATGGCCTGTGTCAGGGTACCTGGGGAACACGAGTGTTAACGGTGAGAAAGGCAGTCTTGCCCGTCAGAATCAGCTCACGTGTAAGAGGTGCACACATGCCGTGGAAATGACCACCCACCGAGAACAAGCAACACAGAGAAGAGATGGTGAGAATTTAGGGCACTTAGTGACGGAGGTGCTGAGTGGGAAGTGGGGCCAGCGCCGTTGATCTCTGCTCGTCTACCTGTCTATGCCGGCAGTTCTCACCTGGGGTGATCCTGACCCCAGGGGACACTGGGCCATGTCTGGGGACATCATGGTTGTCACACTGGGGCGGCTCCTGGCATAGAGGGGATGGGGCCACAGTGCCCAGGATCGCCCCCCCCCCGGAGATGGACCCACCCCGATGTCATTGGGCTGAGTGGAGGGGGGAGACCCTGATACACACACGTGCATGTAAACATATTCTACCAACTTCCAAATTTATTTTGAGATGGCTTGCAATAAGAAATACATTTCTTTGAAAAAAGAAAACCACCCCTAGTGTTATAAAAGGAAATATACCCAATCTCAAACCTTAATACACAGAGACACTAAAAGCACACTACACTGAACAGTCTCCAGGCTGGCAAGGCCAAAGGAGAACTGCAACGCTTTTGCTGCTTCCCATTTTCTGGCCAAAAAAAGCAGCAGACCAGGTCATCAAAAAGATGGAGGTTCCCCAGCGCTAACAGGCACGGATGTTAACAGGCAGCCGTTCGGGAAGAGCGAGGCTCAGCGCCCGGCCTCCTCGCCCTCACGAGGTCGGGACTCGCGTCCTGGGGGCCCGAGGGACAGCCCCTGTGTAGGGGGCCCCCTGGTGGCGGGTGTTGTCACCACCTCCGGAGGCCACAAGGGCGGGTGGGGGCAGAGGCCCTGGGAGGGTCCCCACGGCCCGCATCAGCCCCAGACGGGTGTAGCCATCAAGGGCCACCATCTCCTTTTCTCTCCCTTCCTCAGTCAAGGCCGCTGGAATCTGGAGAAGGTCTGAAGAATCCACCCCTTCATGCTGCAGACTCACAGTGCTGGGAGGAAGCCGAGCTCAGCGTCAGATCAGCTGGGGAAGCGGGTTAGAACCCGACTCAGCCCCCGCCCCCCGAGGCTGTCCCGCGACCTCGGCTGGCCTCCACTCTGGGAGTCTCCTCTGGGGAGGTCGCGGGCAGGGGTGTGGGGAGGGGCGCTTACTGGGCACGGGCCGCAGCACGTCTGGGATGAGGATCTCCACCAGCGCCTGGTACAGGATGTGGTCGCAGGTCCTCATCCACCTGAGCACGGGGTCGCACTTGCACAAAGATACCAGCTTGTCCTTGGGGAGGACGGCGCCCTCCGGCTCCTCGTCGCTGCGGGGGACGGGGTCACGGGGGACACAGGTGAGCCGTCAGCCCGGGGCCTGCTCTCGCGGGATAAGCCGAGTGAGGCTGCAGGACCACCTGGGGCAGGCAAGCTCCCTGCCCCGGGGTCACCCCTGAGATCCTCGCCGAACAAAGGGAAATGCCATACGAGTCGCACACCAAGTCAGAGGAAAGACCACACGTGCGTGAGGGGGTCTGAGCGCTGATTCTTGAAAAGCTGGTGCATTTGTGGGTGTCAGCAGGAGACGGTCTGCAGGGCAAACCCAGGCCCCGTGAAACTGAGGCCTGTCTGGGGGCTGACGGGCAGTACCTGGTAGGTAGAGAGGCAGGGCCGTCGCCGGAGGAGGCTTTAGAATTCCAGAAGGAAAGCCACAGCTTCTCAACGTAGTGGAACTGGAGGTTCATCACGACATCTAACGTGGCCTAGGAATAAACACGGCTGGATAAACACTCCGCTGCACTCACACCACGTGGCTGCCATCAGACTGTGCCAAGCAAGCGGCCGGGATACAGGCTGCAGCGGCGTCTTTCCAAACACAGACAGACCACGAGAGGGGATGGGAGTGAACGAAGGAAGATTCCATCCACCCCCTGGCCAGAGGGAGGGGGGGCCAGTCCTGTCTGCTCCTTGTCACCAGCGGGGACACCCAGTGATGCTCTGGCGCTGGTCTCGCGCAGCTGACCGAGGCGCCCACCGGAGCCCCCAGGGCCCGGGCTCGGGGTTCGAGGGGCAGTCACCTCGCAGTGCCGCCGGTAGGCCAGCTGAAGGGCCTTGATGTCGTGCAGCGTGATATTCTCCTGCAGCAGGACACTGCCCAGGTCGGGCGCCGGGAACTCCGGAAAGACGTGGGACACATCTGTGGCGGGGTGGGGGGGAACGAGGGGGCAGGTCAGCAGGGCTGGGGACACTGGCCGTACGTGCTGGTGACCCCATGCCAGCCCTGGCTCCTCTCACACCACACAACCCCTAAGCTTTGGTTTTCTCAGGTGCAGGGAGGGGACAACATCGTCAGCTCCCGGTGACGCACAAAGCACAGGGCCTGGGCCTGGCACACATCGTGCACTCCATCCCCCCAGCATTGGGGGCGCCCAGGTGGGTGACAGCGTCTCCAGAAGACCCAACAGGGGAGGGTTCAGTCGGGGCTCAAAGATACACTAAAGTACACGGAGGCCACCCACGTCTTTAGCGTATCCCGTCACTCCGGGGCAGGGACGGTGCCAGCTGGGGAGGGACTCTCCCAGGGAGGGGCCCGGCTCAGCTGAAAGTACATCCAGTCTTCTTTCTGACGGGCATTTCATTTTACTTATTTTCTTTCAGTTTAGTACATTTTATATTTTAATTTTTGGGCCGAGCCACGCGGCTTGTGGGACCTTAGTTCCCCGATCAGGGATCAAACCTGTGCCTCCTTGCTGTGGAAGTGTGGAGTCCTAACCACTGGACCACCAGGGAATTCCCCTTATTTACTTATTTTTGTGATGGTCACTTTAATCCATTATTTTTGGATTAATATCCATTAATTTGGGAGGAACATGCTGATTATTCTAAAGTCTCAGGGATTCCACAAAGAGGGTTTATCTAGAACTTTCTATGTAATTGAAAAGGTGATATACAAGAAAACTGTCTAAAGCATCCCTGTAGATGCTGCTGGTGCCGAAACCCAGCCCCAGCGGTGCCGAGTGGCCCCAGAGCCTTGCCAGCAGGCCCTGCGCCGGGGTGGGGGGCTCACCGATGTACTGCTGGTGGTGTTGGCTCTGGGCAGCCATGGCCTGCTCAGGTGTGCTGTGCAGGCTGCCGTGCGAGCCGCTCTCCCCAAGGCTGTCCGTCTTCTGGGCTGGCCGGTACCTGGGCAGGGAACACGTGTGCCACCGTGAGGCCCTAACAGCACTGCCCGGAAGGGGCCCAAGGAGTGGAGGACGGAGCAGGATTTGGTTTGGGGTGTGTGTGTAATTTTCTAAAACTAGTGGTCAAGTAGAAAACACGAAATTTACCATTAAAATGGTACTTTTGAGTGCACAGCTCAGTGGCATTAAATACATTCACATTGTCGGGCAACCGTCCCCACGATCATCTCCAGAACTTTCTCATCTTCCCAAACTGAAACTCTGTCCCCATGAAACACGGACCCCCCCTTCCCCTCCCCCAGCCCCTGGCCCCCACCATCTACTTCCTGTCTCTATGGATGTGACTCCTCTAGGGACCTCACATAAGTGGGATCAGACAGTATTTGTCCTTTTGTGTCTGGCGTATTTCACTGAGCATCACGTCCTCTGGGTTCATCCGTGTTGCAGTGAGTGTCAGAATCTCCTTCCTTTTGAAGGCTCAATACCACTCCACTGTACAGATGGACCACATTTGTTTATCCACTCATCTGCTGATGGACACCCGGGTTGCTATTACATGTATATATTCTAACACTTCTCTCTTAGAAGACAAGTGAACTTCTTTACATAGAGTCCCAAACGTCTTACTATTATGTGATCTCAAAGCACGTTCTGAGACTTTTGTTTTGCCCTGAGCTAGAAAGCAGTGGACAGCCTGTCCAGGCAGCAAACTGAGAAACGTAACAGAGAAGGGCTTCCTGGGGTGAGTTGCTCGAGCCCTGAGGGATGCGCATGCCAGGTGGGATGGGTGCGAGGGACCCAGCCTGAGCTGGGCGCGCCTTTCCTTGTGGGATGTAGGGCCAGGCTCACTGGGAGGAGGGAGGACGCCGCTCAGAGGTATGTGGACCACCTGACTTTGTGGGGGTGGGTGGCTCTAAGTGTCAATGGCACAAGCCTGTGGCCCGAACCCCACAATGGAAGCTACAGAGTCCTTGTCTGTGGACGATCAGGTACAGGATGGACTCCTGGTCCCGGAGAATGTTCCAGGCTCTCTCCTGCGACCTCCAACTCCCGTGATCGGCCATGTGGTTGGGAGTCACTGGGACCCCTTAGAGCAGCTAAAATGGGGTGTCAGCCACGCAGCTCAGCTGAGGCACAAAGGTGCCACATGGTAGAGAGTGGGGTGCATCCCTGCCCTGGAGCAGAATGGACCCCGGAGAGGGGCTGGGGACAGGCGGGCAGAGGGGTGAGTGGAAGGGGCCAGGGAGCTGGTATTCGAGTGGGGCCCTGAACGGGGCGTCTCCAACTAGGGCTGCAGAGCACCATTTCTGCCCCCCGTTTTGAAAATAAAGTTTGACGGCCACATGGCCACACCCGTGGCCTTAACGTGGAGGCTTTCACGCTACACGGGCAGAGCTGAAGGGTCTCCACAGATAGTGTCTGCCTGCGAAGCTGAAGATATGCGCTCTCTGGCCTTTTACAGAAAAAGTGTGCTGACCCCTGCCTTAAAAGATGAGTAGGTCTGTGAGGCAGAGAACATTCCGGAAAATGACCAGGCCTTTCCAGCCATCAGATCCAAAGGTCAGGAGGAAGCAGCAACTTAAGTGTATAAGCTTCTTTCTCCTGGCTTCTGGGGTTATGTTCAGTGTTCTCTCTCTTTCTTTGAAGACAGAGAGGAAAAATCAAAGATCTGTGATTCTAACTCTATGGCATTCAGGAAAAGGCAAAAACTACGGAGCCAGTAAAAAAACATCGGCGCTCGCCGGAGGTTGGCGGGGAGGAGGGACCAACAGGAGGAACAGGGAGCGTTTTTAGGGCAGTGAAACTACTCTGTACCATCCTCTAATAGTGGATACAGGTCATTGCACCTTTGTCCAGAGCTACAGAGTGTACGACACAGAGAGTGAACCCTAATGTTGGCTATGGACTTCGGGTGACAAGAACGGGTCTATGTGGGTTCATCAACTGTAACAGAGGCACAACACTGGAGGCCGGGGTGTGGGGGGGCACGTGGGAAATCTCTGCACCTTCCACTCACTTCTGTTGTGACCCTGAAACTGCCCGCGTCCTGCTGGCCTCACTCCACGCCAGGTGCAAGTGAAAGGCAGGGCTCTCCCAGGACGCCGAGATGGGGGCGAATGTGAACTGGTTTCCTCCACTCCATCCATGTTTCATCCATTTCCAGGTTGTGGTCAATGGTCGAGAAACCCCTCTCCCTCCGTTCCTGCTAGTGAAACCTCTCAGCGGGCTGGCTGATCCTTGGGCCGGCCGGGCAGCTCACCCACCTGGGCTTCTGATGCACAGGCTGCTGCCGCATGGCCATGTACTGCGTGTCCTCCTGCAGCCGGTTCAGGGGCGAGTCTGGCTTCAGACGGATCCCGTAGTAATGATACTTGGAGTTGCCCCTAGGAACCAAACATCTGGGGTCAGCTCTCTTTGCAGATGTCCTAAACCGCAAGACAGGGCTCTTTCCCCGCCCTTCTCCCTGGGCTCTCGGGGCCAGTGTTCCCTGGACCGTGTGGGAAACGTTCATGGGCTGTCCCGTGGTCAGAGAGGTTCAGGAAATTCTGTAACCACTTCCCCCTCTGGGATACTCCCTTCTTGTTTTTTAGTATGAAAAAAGCTCTGAGAAGTCCTGCAGTAAAAAAGCCAGTTCAACTTTGTTTAACCCAGCATGGTCTAATAATAGCAATAATCATACTTAGTCATCTAATAACACGTTTTACAAATGGTACAGTTTGGGAAACACTACCTTATTTTATTATGGGAGAAATGATGCTCAAAGGTTTTAAAATAATTTCTTTAAGGAAACAGGTCAGAAGGGGCTCCTCTGGAGGGAAGGACAGACACGCGGCCTTGCAAACACCCCCAGCTCACGGGCTGCCATTTTCCCTGAGCTGGCAACATGGACAAGCCGGGGAGCCTGGGTCCTTCCCAGGTGAGGTGCAAGCTGAACTGGTGCTCGGAGGGAGAAAGCGGGGAGGATGGGCCCCAATTCTGAGGCCAGCATCTGGGACCCTCTGAAGGTGGAGGCCCCAAGAGCCATCTGGAAAGGCCCCAGGGCAGCAGTGGCCGTGTCCCCAGAGGTCATGGACTCCTCCTCCCTGCCCCCCTCTGGCTGCCCACGTTTTGTAAGGATGTCCTCCGTCAGGGATCCCAAGGTGGCAGAGAACTCTCCTGGCCCCGTCCTTTAAGACACCCAGCATGCCCGCTTCTGGGAGGGGGTGAGTGAACGCCGAGACCCACGTGTGTGCGCCTTCACCCAGGGCACGTGGCGAACCCAGCCGGCCACAGGTCAAAGCCATGCAAGATGATCTCATGTGTGGGCCAAGCCCCCCCGCTTTGAACAGAGCGAGGCCGTCTTTTCCTAGTGGGAGGAGCCAAACGCTACTGCCGGGGTCGGGGGTGGAGGGAGAAAGATTCCTGCCCGTGAGGGTCCCTGGCCGCTGTCTGCCAAGAGCAGCCCAGAGTGGATCAGTCCAGGCACAGCAAAAAGCATCAAGACATGGTAAATCCAACTCGACTAGACAGTCCAGAGGCTGCTATTTAAAAAGCCTGCTATGGCCAGGACACGGAAGCAACCTAAGTGTCCATCGACAGATGAATGGATAAAGAAGATGTGGCACATATATACAATGGAACATCACTCAGCCATAAAAAGAAACGAAACTGAACTATTTGTAGTGAGGTGGATGGACCTAGAGGCTGTCATACAGAGTGTAGTAAGTCAGAAACAGAAAAACAAATACCGTATGCTCCCTCTCTCTCTCTCTCTCTCCCTCTCTCCCTCTCTCTCTCTCTCTCTCTCTATATATATATATATGGAACACATATATATGGAATCTAAAAACAAAGGTCATGAAGAACCTAGGGGCAGGACAGGAATAAAGACGCAGACGTAGAGAATGGACTTGAGGACACAGGAAGGGGGAAGGATAAGCTGGGACGAAGTGAGAGAGTGGCATGGACATATACACACCACCAAATGTAAAACAGATAGCTAGTGGGAAGCAGCCGCATAGCATAAGGAGATCAGCTCGGTGCTTTGTGACCATCTAGAGGGGTGGGATAGGGAGGGTGGGAGGGAGGGAGATGCAAGAGGGAGGAGATATGGGGATATATGTATAGCTGATTCACTTTGTTATAAAGCAGAAACTAACACACCATTGTAAAGCAATTATACTCCAATAAAGATGTTAAACAATAAATAAATAAATAAAATAAAAAGCCTGCTATGGAAAATGTCAAACGAAGGGAGAGAGCCGAGGTGAAGCAAAGGGAGAGAGCGGAGGTGAAGCCCGTGTCCCATCACCAGGAGAGAAGCGATCACGGCCCACGGGTGGCCAGGCCGGGCCCAGGCTACCACCAATTCAGGGCAACTCCAGGTGCACCCGGAGCCGCGGACGTCAGGACGTGCCAGGAGGGGGGAGCCTCACGTTCTCCCGAAGCTCGATGTCTGTATAAGGGAAGAGGAGGGTGGGGGGCGGGTGCAAGGGCTGCCAGACACCCTCACCGACCCACCTGGTACCCAGCCGCCGCGTCCTCAAGCCCATGAACACGGAGCGGATCAGCTTCCCAAAGGAGGCCGCGTTCACGGGGTCCAGCTTGTGTTCCTGGCAGTGGCGAAGGTAGTGGTTGTAGAGCGAACTTCTGGGGAGACTCACGCCTTCTGCGGTTTCGTAATTATCCAAGAGCCACTGGAGCTGGATGGACAAGACAGGCCGGATGCTGACGTGGACGCACCGACAGCATCACACGCCTTCTGTCCTCCGAAACGACGGGGAAACTCACCTCTACTCTCACCGATTCAGGTTCAATTACTTAATAGCTTCTTTTCACTTGCTTGTTTATTCCTTCGATTTCTAGCCAAGCTTTCAGGTTCCTTGACTTAATTTACAAAAACCTGCCCGTGATGGAGACTGAAACCCCCACAGGCCTCGCACACCAAATGCTTCCTAAACCTACGGGGATGGAGATGATCTGAGCACACGGGAAAGGAAGACGAAGAAAAACCCCACGGCCCATCCGCATGGCGCCCCGCGTTAAGGTAATACCACCGCAGTCCCGGTACTCAGGACCGAGAAGAAAACAAGCGGGAAACTGAATAAGAGACTGAAAGGCTCGTGTGCCAGGTTTTGTGCTCAGGCCAACGGCAGGGAAGAGGATCCAAGGCCGAAGTCGAGGCCCCCAGAGGTCAGCACTGACTCAGAACTGTCCACACAGAGAGCTCAGTTCCCACACCAAGGGAGGCTGAACCCCCCCACCCACTTTGCACCCACTGCAGAGCGCCCCAAAGGCTGCGGTTTGATCCTGGCTTCGAGACTGTTCCCCAACGGAGGGAGGTCTGGATTTGGAAGAGTGAGCCCGGGAACGAGGCCAGAGGCAGGATCCCACATCAGGATCGGGATGGGGCTCCCTGCTGCCGGGGCCCCTGTCCTCTGTGCTCCCACACGCTCTGTCCTTCTCCCTGGGAGATCACCGCCCCACCCCCCTACCCCCAGCCCCCTCTGGTGCTCGGCCCTGCAAGCCAGGTCATGGCCCCGCCCAGACTTATAAGCCCGCAGGCTGCGAAGTCTGCTGGCGTCACACTTTTAGACACGTTTCGGAATGGTTTTAACATGCAAAGAGGTAGAGAGAACAGACTCCTGAACTCCTGCTTCAACAATCACCACCTCAGGGCCCATTTTACTTCCTCTAAGCCCCACACACTGCCTCTGCCACTTTATCTCAGTTTGAACTCATTTTTAGTGGAGTATAGTTGCTTTACAATGTTTTTGTTTGTTTGTTCATTTGGGGCCACGCCTCGCAGCATACAGAACTTCCCCGACCAGGGATCAAACCCGTGTCTCCTGCAGCGGCAGCGCGGAGCCTTAACCACTGGGCCGCCAGGGAGGCCCCCTCCTGCCATTTTAAAGTGAACCTGATGTGCCTTCGTTTCCTCCCTGGGGACTCCCGGCTCTAACATGGACCCAAGTGAGAGGCGGGTGGTGGGGTCAGCTGGTGGCAGGGATGCTAGAATAAGGAGAGTTTCAGAGGCAGAGGGTGGGCCTGGGCTGGATGTGCAGGATGAAGGTGGGGAAAAGGTCAAAGGTCCAGGTGAAGGGGCCCTGGGGGACTGACAGAGCAGAGGGTCCTATAACACAGCGCTCCCCAACCTTTTTGGCACCAGGGGCCGATTTCGGAAGACAATTCCTCCATAGATCGTGGCGGGGGGGGGAGGGTTCAGGCGGGATGGTGGGGAGTGCTGGGCAGCAGCAGGTGTAGCTTCACTCGCTCCCCTGCCGCTCACTTCCTGCCGTGCGCCCCGTTCTTAACAGGCCGTGGACCAGTGACCCCTGCTCTAACGGAAAGACAGACCTCTGGCCTCCAGAAGGGCTGGGGTAATGGGTTCTGCTTTTGGGAGGTCGGGGAGGAGTGCTGGGCTGGCATTCAGGGTGGAGGTCGGGACCAGATGTGTCAATGCGACACCAAGGAGCCCAGAGCGGGTCTGTGCGGGTGGGGCCGAGGAGGGGTGTGTGAGGCTCAGCGTCGAGGCCTGGGGTCAGGTGCTGCCCCGGGGAAAGCCTGCAGCGGGCCCTCCCCAGGCGCCCTGCAGATGAGGTATCTGCCAACCACCTCCTCACTGAGGGACCAGCCCAGCTGCCGATCCGAGTAGCAGGTTTGAACCAGGGGTCGCCGGCCCTCCCGCCACCACGAAGCCTGCCTCCTGCAGCCCTGTGTGCACGGGAACAGCTGTCCACTCATCTGTCCGTGTGCTGTGGGATGTCATGTGCTGGCTGCGCCCGTGACCCCACAGGGGGATCCCACCCCCACCAGTGGGTGAAGCGGGGGCAGTTACCACGGGGATGCGGGGAGGAGGAGGCAGCAGCCAGAGGCTGAGGGAAACAGGAAAGGGTTCTTCAGTTCCCCCTTTGGGAAAGAACATCACGGTTTCTACTTTCCATCAAGTCACCTAGATATATAATTTTCAAACTTTCCTTAAATGTGCTTTTTTCTACACAAAGGTGGCAGAGCACCCCCCTTCTCTCTCCAAGGCTTTGCTCCGGCCCACGGCTCCCACCCTTAGGGGCCATCTCCTTGGCGCCCCTTGTTCTGACCCCTCCTTCTGTCTTTGATGCTATGAACAAACTGTGAACTTAAATGGTTTAATCACTGCGCACGGCCTGCCCCAGGAGGCACCCTCCTCCCCACCCCGAGGCCCCCCCGCACACACCCCGCCCCCCGCTGCCTTGACTCTGGGGCTAAGGGACTGACATCACCGGGAGTTGGGAAGGAGGGCATGGGTGGCACAGTGGAGCTGCTCCTTTCTTGCGGGTACGCCCCCGGCCTGCTTTGCGCTCACAGCGGCGGGGGGGGGGGGGGGCTGTCCCACCAGCTACGAGCCTTCCCACAGCAGCCTCACCAGCCACAGGGGGGAACTGGGTTCTGTCTGTCGCCCCGCTGTCTAGTTGCAATTGGCTCAGGATCCAGGATGAGGAAGGGCTGGTATTTGCTGGCCCCTGAGCCCCAAGGTTTTCCAGAGCACTGCTCGCCGACACAAGCATTCATTTTCTATCGCTTGTCTCCCTGCTGAAACGGGAGCTCCAGGAAGCAGAGACAGAACCGGGTCTGCCCACGTTTGCACCCCGTGAAGATGCCTCAAGAAACGCTGATGGAGAGGAGGAGGGGCCCGCAGAGCGGAGGGGACCCCAGCATGAGGAGAGCTGACAGCCTCTGGATGTGCAAGCAGGAGGCTCTTCCTGTCTCTGCCACCCTGGCTGGGGAGCACAGGCCGCTTCTAGGGGAGTCCTCTGTGGGAGGGAGAAGCCGGGACCAGGGGCCCAAATGTCTCAGGGTCTGAGCGCCCGGGGGGGTCCTCAGGAGGCTCCTCAGGCCGCGAGGTAGAGGCCTGGGAGGGGCCCCGGACCAGGTCCTGAGAGATGCAGGCTGAGACCCCGCCCGGCACCTGACATGACTGGCCCAACGTGAGAAGGAAGGTTTGGGAAATAAGATGATGGCTTCTGCTCCTGACCACCTGCGCCAAATCCCAAGAATTACACGGAAAGCACACTTCCTTGCGGGTGACTACGTGGACACCGACACCAAGGATGTGTGGTTAACTCCCTCCTGAGTAGAGGTAAGCACAGAGCGAACAGATGCCACCAGCAGCCTCCGAAGCAATAATGGGTTCACTTCCACCCTCTCCGGCGACGAGAGGTGACCCGGAAGGGAGGCTGATGGGAGCTGGAGGGCGGTCTACGGGCTCCGTGAAGGCAGAGCCTCCCCTGTAGGCTGAGCGAGCGCCGGCGGGGTCTGCGCACCGCACTCCTGACGCCGCTACCTGGTGTCATCCCGACCGGCTGAGCATCGCACGTCAGTGACACTAGGTGAACGGCAGGCCCATCTCCCCACCACACAGCCCCGCCTCGCCCGCGGCAGACTGACCGGGTGTGACGGTAGGGAGGCTGTGGCCATGGTGGGTGTGGGGGGGAGAAGTGGTCTGATTCCGGATGGTTCTGAAGGCCAAGGGGCATTGGATGCGGGCTGTGGGCGGAGGAGGGGGCACAAGGATGAGCCTCCAGCAGGACGGCGCTGCCCTGGATGAGCCAGGAAGGTGGCGGGAGGTGCAGGGTCTGCTGTGGGGTGGGGGCGGGGGGCGGTCAGGGCTCAGCCCGCGACACACGTGCGCAGCTGCGCCTCCAGGCGGGCGGGCGCCCTTGGAGGCTCAAGGGTGGAGCTGACGGGAGAGGCCCAGCCTCGACGCCCACTGGGAAAGAGCCTTTCCCTCCAGGAGACCAGGCGGGGTCGTCGAGGTGGTGAGGGGGCCGGGGAAACTCCAAAAAACAGCAGTCCAAGCGCGACCACTGCCGGAGGCCTTCGCCGCCATAATCTGGAGCAACTCCTAGGCAGAGCACCCAGCCCATGAAGCTGCCACAGCCCATCGCCAGCCCAGACTGCAGGGCACGGCTCTGTCACTACACCACCACCTGAAGGCTAAATCATCTTTGACAATTTATGTTTCTTGATTTAAAAAAAAAAAAAAAAAGGTCATACAATCTGAATACGATCCACCTAAAGCAGGTCCTTCTCCCAGGGGCTGGAAATAGTAGTTTATGTGCAGTAAGCAGCGGCCACCTCTGCAGGGACCCATGATGGGGGTCCCTGAGTCAGCAGGGGCTGGGGGCCTCTCCCGATAGACCCGGGGACAGCAGAGGAGCACGCCTGGCTGGCGTGGCTGCAGCCACACGCCACAGTGACACCCTGGTGAGGGATGGCATCTCCATTCCCAGCTCAACTTTCTCTGTCTCCTTCCTCCAAAACAGTCATCCCTCGTTTCCTGCCACCAAATCATGCGTTCCCCTGTTTTAAAGATGGCTTGGGGCCCACCTCTTCCCTCAGGGGCTCCCACACCAAGGCTGGAAGGTCCCTTCAACCCTCAGACACCCTGGTCCGAGTCCCGAGGGCAGCCTGGGGAGCTGGGGTGACCCTGATGTTGGGTTGGGTCTGGAAGGCACAGCCCAGCCTTCCTGGGCTCTGGGCATCTCGCCACCCGGCACCAGGCTCTCCTGCCCGGGCGCGGGGACTGCAGCCGGTGGTGCCCAGGGACAACTGTCTCAGGTGAGCGCGGCCAACTAGGACCACGAAGGGCTCTGCAGGACACAAGGCCGTCTGTCGCCAGGACACACCCTAGCTCTCTCCCCGCCCTCCCTGCCCAGACAAGCTCCTGGCCGGCTGACCGCAGCGCGTGGGGCCGACTCTTTACCGAGATCTTCTTTCTATCCCCTTTGAGTCGCCAAGCCTCAGATCCTACTTCTTACGGCTCCCAATGGGAGAAAATGACTTAACAAACCGCCAGAAGGAAAACGGACACAGGGAGGATCTTCCTGCTCAGAAACTAAACTCAGGAACGGAAGCTGGTTTTGGAGGAGCAGCCAAGGCAAGCCCGCCTCCCGGAGGAAAAGCGTTAGAAAGCCAGAGGCATCCCTGCAGCCAGAGACTGAGGCTCATGCGCTTCACATAGACATTTTAAACTTCCCGCGGATACGCCGCCGGCCTGGGGTCCGCACCCATCCTGCCTTCCTCATGGCTCTCTGGGGCTGCCCTAGCGCCTGGCCTCGCAGGCTGTGCCGTGGCCACGTCTGCTCGAGATCTGAAGAACTCTGGTCCCCGAGCAGAGAATGCTGTCTTGCAGACTTCCTACACGCTCCGCTCTAAGGCTGCAGCCTCCCTTCTCCAGACCTTCCCACCAGGTGACATCATCCGGCAGTGATGGACAACAGGGTGGCCATGACCCACCTAGCCTGGGGCCTGATGGACTTTTGTTTTTCCTTCGAGACAGCCGGGATGAGGCTGCTCTTCCTCCAGGGACCAGCCCTCTGAGGCTCCGCCAATGGGCTGGAGGTGCTGGCCACGCCTGTGCCCCCCGACAAACCCAGAACCTCCTGGATCTTTCCCTAGTGGGCTTCCTGGCCCCGCAGCCCGAATCACTCACTTTGAATGTCGGCCAGTATGAAAGTCTTGCTGGGGTCACAGCTGGGATCGGGTCCAACTAAAGGGGACTTCTTTTCTTTGATGTTTTAATTCTCAAAAGGATGCCAATCCCAACCCGAGTGCTTGAGAAAAGCTGCCAGAAGTGCGCTCTGAACTCCTGCGGCCTGTCCCACCTCCAAACTGCCGAACAAAGTTCCAGTCAGAAGTGCGCTCTGAACTCCTGCGGCCTGTCCTACCTCCAAACTGCCGAACGAAGTTCCAGTCAAGTGAAAGCCGCATTGAGGACGTTTGGAGAAGTAAGGGGAAAAGGGAGGAGTGGGGGGGGGGGGGCGACAGGAGTTTTCCCTCCTCAACGGTCCCCAGAAGTCGAGTCCCTGCACTGTCATCTCTGCCAGCCCCGTCCTGCCACTCAAAGCCACCCAGAGGCAAAGACCTTTGCGCCCTCCTGGTCTTGGGGCCTACGATCACGTGGTGTCCCCAGCAGAGAAAGGTCTTATGCAGCTAAAATCAATAGGAATTAGTTGCTTTGCCCTTTTGTCAAATTACCAATCTTTTTTTATTTTCAAAAAGCTGATCACAGGAGAATTAGCTAAGAACGCTTATGGCACCCCCAATCCGGCGTCATGTTTTGGTTGTGGCCTGAGTACGAATTTATTTACAACGCTTACCCTCTGCCAGGCATGGTGGGGAGGACGTTACATACACTAAGCAGTTTAATCCCTGTTCCCCCCAAGGAGGGAGGCGCTGTCACCCCACTTTCACAAAGGAAGAGCCTGCCTTAATTTCCCTTCGCTGTGGAAGGACGTTTTTGCTGAGTGTAGAAGTCTAGATGGGTTCCCCCCTCTGCACCTTTTCGGCACTTTAAAGGTGTCAACTCACTGCTTTTCCGGCCGCACCGCGCGGCTTGCGGGATCTCCGTTCCCTGAACCAGGGACTGAACCAGCGTCATGGCAGTGAAAGCCTGGAATCCTAACCGTTGGGCCACCGGGGAACTCCCTGTTTGTTTTTAAAATGCCTATGAAGGTGACAAGCAGAGCAGGGCAGACCAGCAGGTTGACACACACTTACATGACTGTTGAGTAAACCGCTTTTGTGTGATGTGATCCCTTCGCTTTTTTGGAGGTTTTCAATCGCCATTTCAAGCTAAAGAAAATGTGCGCAGAAACAAAACAAAACAAAATGGAAAAAAAAAACAAAAACGAAATCAGATGGTTAGCATTAGCCAAGATTGGTTTGTATTAATATCCAAATAAAGATCCGAGCGCCTACAAGATAGAGAGCAGGCTGGACGCAGGCGGGGCGTGGGGGGTGGGCGGGGGCAATGGGTTAGGCCGGGGGCTGAAGCCTCAGCAGGAGCGTTGCTTCATCACGTGCAGAGGAGCCCAGGAGCCCGTCAGACACCAGCAGCAGATGGGGTCCTACTGTCTACACTGGCAGCTGAGTTTTAACACGTCTGCATGTGCACATGCACAACGGGAATGCTTAGTCACTGCGTAAGTTCAAGCGTAAGCAAAGCCAGCACGATAACCGCCTGCTGCTCCCCAAACCCATCGTCTGCACTGGGAGAATCAGAGGACCACAGACCCGGGGACAGGTGATGGCACTGGCTTCCCGGCCAGCCTGCCCTGTCGCAAAACCCAGGGTCTCCCAGCTGGAGGGCTTTGGGAAAATACCAGTAGGCCACGATCCCAGCCCTGCCACTGGGAGGCGCAGGACCCTGGGGCCACGGAGATGAGACAGCTCACAGAGGGGTCCTCCTGGGGGAGGGCCTCCGACATGGGTCCTCAGACCTCGCGGAAGCGAGGGCTGAGGGGCCATGGCAGGTCTATGCAAAGGAAGAGACACCCGGCTGAGTGTGGCAACCACCACATCTGAGCCCGACTTGTACATGAAAAATGCAAACATAAGCTCTGCTGGAGGCAGTGACCCTTAAACATCCAGGGGCGGCAAAGACCACAGAGACGATTCTGTAAAAAGCAGGCCCAACACTTTCAGAAAGTGCAGCTGGACCACTTCCCCAGAGCTGAGTTCAGGAACGAGGGGTTTCTGCTTCGCCCCCCACCTATTCTGACCACTGTTGAGAACATCTACTCTTGCCACTGCTATTCAACACTGTACTGGAAATTCTAGCCAGGGTCATTAGGCCACAGAAGAAAATAAAAGGCATCCACAGAGGAAAGGAAGAAGCAAAACTACCTCTATTTGCAGATAGCATGATCTTAAATATGGAAAGGATCTCCCCAAAAACTATCAGCACCAGGGTTGCAAGATACAAGATCCATATACAAAAGTCAATTATATTTCTAAATAACGAACGATATGAAAATGAAATGGAGAAAACAATCCCATTTGCAATAATATCAGAGAGAATAAAATACCTAGGAATAAATTTAACCAAGGAGGTGAAATACTTGTACACTGAAAAAACTATGAAACACTGTTGAGAGAAATTAAAGACGACCCAAACAAACAGAAAGACGTCCTATGTTCATGGATTGGAAGACTTACTATTAAGATGGTAATACTGTCCTAATTGATCTGTAGACTCAAAGCAGTCTCTATCAAAATTCTCTACCAAGCTTCCAGCTGCCTTTTCAAATGGACAAGTTGATCTTAAAATTCATATGGCATTGCAAGGGACCCCAAATAACCAAAACAATCTCGAAAAAGAAGTACCAGGTCGAAGACTCACAAGTTCCCATTTCAAAACTGATTATAAAGTTACAGGAACCACAACAGTGCAGTACTGGGATAGGACAGACATATAGATCAATGGGATAGAATTGAGAGTCCAGAAATAAACCCATACATCTAGGGTCAACTGATTTTCAATAAGGGTGTTTAGACCAGTTAATGGAGAAAGAATACACTCTTCAACAAACGGTGCTGGGATAAATAGATAGTCACGTGCAAAAGAATGAAGCAGGACCCTTACCTCACAGCATATACAAAAATCCACTCCAAAGGGATCAAAGAACTACATGCAAGAGGTAATCACATAAAATAAGGTTATCTCCATGACCTTGGATTTGGGAATAGAATCTTAGATATGACACCAAAAGCACAAACAAAAAATAAAAGATAAAAACTTTTAAAAAAGATATATTGGACTTCATCAAAATTAAAAACTTCTGTATGTCAAAGGACACTATAAAGAGAGTGAAGAGACAACCCACGGAATGGGAGAACATATTTGCAAATCATGTATCTAATAAGGGTCTTATATCCAGAATATTATAAAGACCTATGGAGACTCAACAACAAAATGATAAAATGACACAATTAAAAAATGAGCAATGAACACCACATTGTTAATCAGCTATGCTCCAATATAAAATAAAAAGTTTTAAAAAATGGGCAAAGGCCTGGAATAGGCATGTCTCCAATAAGCACATAAAAAGATGCTCAACATCATTAGTCATTAGGGAGATACAAACTAAAGCCACAGTGAGGTACCACTTCACACCCACTAGGTTGGCTATTAAGAGAGAAAAGAAAAGTAACAAGCGTCAGTGAGGATGTGGAGAAACTCGAACCCTCCTCAGTTGCTGGTGGGACTGAAAAATGGTTCAGCTACTGTGGCAAACAGCTGTTAAAATATAAACTCAGTTAAACCACATGACCCAGCAATTTCACTCTACCCAAGATAATTGAAAACAGGTGTTCAAACAAAAACTTGCTCGTAGCAGCCTGATTCATAACGGCAAAAAAAGCAGAAAAATACAAATGTCAGTCACTGATGAATGAATAAACAAGATATGGTCCATACGCACAATTGAATATTATTCATCTCTAAAAAGGAATGAAGTTTTGACATATGTTACAATGTGGATGAGCCTTGAAGACATGATGCTCAGTGAGAGAAGCCAATCACAAAAGGCGACGTGTTGAGTGATTCCATTTGTATGAAACGTCCAAAACAGGCAAATCCAGAGACAGAGAGCAGATTAGTTGCCCCGGGGCTGAAGGAGGAGGGAATGGGAGGTGACTACTAACTGGTACAGGGTTCCTTTGGGGGTGATGAGAATGTTCTGGAACTCGACAGGGTAATGGTTACAGAACATTGTGAATGTACCAAATGCCACTGAATTACATGATTAAAATGGTGCATTTTATGTTATGTGAATTTTACCTCAATAAAAACTATACAACTAATTAAAAAGAACTTTAGTCTTTCTTGCAATTTGAATGGATCTTTCACCCACATGCACGGTTTTGTAACAACATGCACTGGTCACTTTGAAAATATTGGTTCACTGAGTTTGCAGATCTTCCAAATGTTGATACATTTCATCACACGGTATTGAAAAAAGTCACACTGGTTAATATCACTACCAACAACTTCGGCAAGATACCAGTTTCCCAAAATTCTGTTCTTTTGGTTTGAGAACATATTGACAATAAAACCTGTCGTGTTTTCCTCGATATGTCAAGCTCACAACCGTTCGGTTTTGAGAAAATGTGTACCAAATCTTCGAGTCTGAATAATCATAATTTGTCTGTCATCCTTTCGAGGAAAAACAGCGTTTCATGAAAAAAGTAGCTTGTTCTGCTCACAAGCCATTTGCCCGTGAGCTTTTCCTCAAGACTGTCTTCGTATTTTGGGAAGAAGCAGAAGCACTTTTCGTCACACAGAATATTAAGTGTTCTCGAGGACTGAGATTTAATAAAATTAATAATTTTTACTGCTTCATCAGGGAATTCTTGAGTGAAACTAGCATTTGGTATTTCTTTTCTTTTCTTTTTTTTTTTACTGTGCGTGCATGACGGTGAGGATTACAGTGACTTCTAGAGACTCTGATGTGTCCGCTCTGATTTGTGCACGGCTGTGTCAGCCGTGCTGGTTTTGCATCGTCGGGGCAAATGTCAACACGGGGAAAACAGCAACTAACGGGTTAGTATTATTGTGAAAACAGTTTTGATCTCGTGGAGCTCCTGAGAGGATCCTGGGGACACCCAGAAGTTTGCCAGACGTGTGTAAGACTGCTGAAAATCGTGCAGTTCCGAGTATTGCGGGAAAGAATACAAATGAACTTTTGCTTTGTAAGACCATCCTCAAAACCCCATAGCTATTAAATAGGGTCAGAACAAGCCCACTGATACCTTAAATTAACTTAATACACAGTGGAACCTCCCAAGGTGTTCACTGCGTTTTAAAATTAAGACGTCAGGTAAACCTCTGAAGGTGATGAAGTTCAGGACAACGTCACCAGTCCCCTTAGTTCAGATGGAGGGGTTGGTGCCCGGGAGTTAGGACCGGAGGCGCAGCGCAGTGCACCCAGAAGAGGGCGCTGTGGCGCCGCCTCCCAGCTCCAAGCTGAGGCCGTCCAGCATCCTTCAAAAAGGAGCATCTCACGCTTGAAGTCTGGGGGCTGGAGTGGGAGGCTTCCTTACGGACCTGACCGAGGGATTCTTACTGCACAAGTACAAGAGGCTTGATACGTCCTCTCAGTGGCTGGAAAAGTCAGTGTTTAATCTTTAGATATACTTAAATGGAAATTAAATTTATACTTGACTGGAGTTTAATTTTTTGTTATTTAAAACATTTTATCAAAGTGGTACCTGCACAGGCCCACATGTCAAACTGTAAGGAAGAGCCGAGGATGGATGCAGAGGTGCCCCCTCGCTACCCCAGGGCCAGGCTGCTTTCCCTAAAATCGTTTCTGTTTTCCGAGCTTCTCAAAGATTTCTTTCCATCTTGGTATTATGCATACACTCGTCTACCTATTTCTTGACGTATCAGGAGCTTCATCTTTATTTCTGATTGGGTGCAGTGCAGCCCATATTCCTTTTTATTGGCCGTTTAATTTCACTGGTTTCTGCTGCGTGAATTACTAGCGGAATGCCTGGGGAAAAGGGCACACACATATGCTTTAGGCATTCGGGAGAAAGGAGGGGAGAAAATGCCTAACGACTTGTGATCAAAGATACAGCGTTTCAAGAACTCAACGTGGTAGCAGAGCGCAGATAAGTTTTATTAACTCCCAAGTATATTAAAATTAGTTGGTTATTTAAACATTTTTAAAGGAATTTAAAAAACTCCTTTCCTTTCATATATAATCGTAGCAAAATTTTACCTGACATAAGGACTAGATTTGTGTCTTCTAAGTGAGGGTGGAGGTTACTTCTCCTCTGAATTCATTAGCGTCCATTGTAATGGCCATTCCATTTATAACACAATAACCTCATTAAAATGACCTGCCAGGACTTCCCTGGTGGCACAGTGGTTAAGAATCCTCCTGCCAATGCAGGGGACACGGGTTCGAGCCCTGGTAGGGGAAGACCCCACATGCCACGGAGCAACTAAGCCCGTGGGCCACAACTACTGAGCCCGCGTGCAAGGAGAAGCCCGCGCACCACAACGAAGAGTAGCCTGGCTTGCCACAACTAGAGAAAGCCCGCGTGCAGCGACGAAGACCCAACGCAGCCAAAAAAAAAAAAAAAAAAAGACCTGCCAGGCCAAGGTCACCCCTGCAAAGGGCCAGCAATGACCAGTATCAAAGCAACATCTGTGGGCTTCCCTGGTGGCACAGTGGTTGAGAGTCCGCCTGCCGATGCAGGGGACACGGGTTCGTGCCCTGGTCTGGGAGGATCCCACATGCCGCGGAGCGGCTGGGCCCGTGGGCCATGGCCTCTGAGCCTGCGCGACCGCAGCCTGTGCTCTGCAACGGGAGAGGCCACAACAGTGAGAGGCCCGCGTACCGCAAAAAAAAAAAAAAAAAGCAACACCTGTATCTCCAGGCTGGGTCTGCCATAATTCGATATCAGGACCACGCCTCCTGGGCCAGAAGTGGGAAGGGGGAGACGATGCTCCTGGAAAACCAGGGAGAAGTGGGGGTGAGGACAGAAAACTGCTGCAGTAAACGTCCTGTCCTAAAATACAGCTTATTATGTGACCATAGAAGGAGGAAATAAACGTTTAAATGTTTTATGAACGCTTTTGGAGCTTTAAAGAAAATGGAGAGTATTTAAAAGAACCAAAGTGTCATGGCTGGAGTTCTGAGGGCAGGGATAGAAATCACGGAATTCTGCCTGGAGAAAGGAAACAGCTGCAGTTAAGGGCCAGGTGGGAGGATGGAGAGAAGGGCAGGGCTCACCACTGGGGAGACGGGGAGGCTGGCTGGGGGAAATGGGTATTTTCAATTTGTCCAGTTTTATTTTGCTAATTAAACATTAAAAAATTATGTAGTAATTTTATATGCACTTGCCATACAAAAACCCGATTAGGCCAGTGACATACCAGTCTCCTTCCAGGGCCAGGACTGGGGTGGCGCCCATGAGGCGCCCAGGGCACCAAACTGAAGGAAGAGCTCATTGTCAAGGTCGTGCCGTGGCAGGGTCAGCCCCCGGAGGGGAGCAACTCCCTAAATTTGGTGCCCTGGGCACCTCGCTTGCCCCGCCCCATCCCAGCCACAGCTTCTCGCAGGCCTCCACCAACTCCCACTCAGGAGAGGAAGCCCCTCCCTTCCCTAACAGCCCAGTGTGCGTCCATGAGGGGGCGTGGCTGTGTGCCAATAAAACTTTATTTACAAAACCAGGGGGCCCGGCAGGATTTGGCTGGAGGGCGGCACTCTGCCGCCTCTGCCCCCAGAGATTTGCTAAGCAATTGTAAATCACTCACACAATTGCATTGTATGGATTACACTTTACTGCTAAACTGATTTTTTAAATTTTTAGGTAGAGAGGGGATCGTTGCACAGCACCATGGATGTCCTAAATGCTACCGAATTATGCACTTTAAAATGGTTAATTTTATGTTATATGAATTTTACCTCAATAAAAAATGTATAAGGTAATGCATGCATGTGGTTAAAATTCAAATAGAAGAAAAAGGTATAAAAAAAGCAAGTCTTCCTCTTTTCTTTCTACCTCACGGAGATAATCTTTTTTGGTAATCATTTTTACCAGCTAACATGTTTACTTCTTCTTGTAGTTCCTAGAACTTTAAAAAATATAGTTCTACTTCTTAATTTATCAATTGAAAAATTTTTAAGTTTGGAAATAACTCCAGATTGTATAAAAAGTTGCAAAAATAGCACAAAGCATGCCCTTCAGCCAGGCTCCCCAAATGTCAACATCTTCCGTGACCCGGAAATTAACCCCCACTCAACACTGTTAACCGATCGAATCACTTGATGAAAGTCCTGTTTGTGGACCAGGATCCAATCGGGGGTCACACACTCTGCTCATTTACATACGGAGCCACGAAAGAAAACAGTAGGAACACAAGGAACAGATGAAGGAAATTAGGAAGAGGCTCTTATTGGATGGATGACCCATGTAGCCCTTGACATGGTAAGTGGGTTTGTGTTACTCTAAACAGGATGATGACTTCTCTGGTAAGTTAATTGAGACTTTTCAGAATAAGAACCGGAGTGCTTTCCAGTATGCATTCTTTAATTTTGTCACTTAAAGCAGAGCAGAGATGAACTTTAGATAGATCTTTCAAAGGGGCACTGCTCCCACCTTTGCAGAGAAACTTGCAAAACCACATTCAAAAGTGATGATATTGGGACTTCCCTGGTGGCGCAGTGGTTAAGAATCCGCCTGCCAAGGCAAGGGACACGGGTTCGAGCCCTGGTCCGGGAAGATCCCACATGCTGCGGAGCAACTAAGCCCGTGTGCCACAACTACTGAGCCTGCACTCTAGAGCCTGTGAGCCACAACTACTGAACCCGCGAGCCACGACTACTGATGCCCACGCGCCTAGAGCCCGTGCTCCGCAACAAGAGAAGCCATTGCAATGAGAAGCCTGTGCCCCGCGATGAAAAGCAGCCCCCGCTCACCGCAACTAAAGAAAGCCCGTGCACAGCAACGAGGACCCAATGCAGCCAAAAATAAATTTTTTTTAAAAAGGGATGATATCATTAGATGTTTGTCAAAACCCATAGAACGTACAACATAGGGTGAACCCTGATGTCACCAAGGGCTTTAGTTAATAATGATAATGGGTCAATATTGGCTTATTGGCTGTAACAGATGCACCAAACTTAGATGTTAATAATAAGGAAAACTGCGTGGGGTGCAGGGTGGGGCATTACGGGAATTCTCTGTACATCTGCTCGATTTCTCTGTAAACCTGAAATTGCTCTAAGAGAAAGTCTATTAGAAGGATAAAAAGTGATGATGAATTATTTATTTATGGCCAACCCACGGGGCTTGCGGGATCTTAGTTCCCCAACCAGGGACTGAAACCATGCCTCCTGCAGTGGAAGCACCGAGTCTTAACCACTGGACTGCCAGGGAAGTCCATGATGAATATTTTAGAGAAAAAGCGGATGTACTATTGGCGAAACTACTTTATCAAATAATGTGCTTTTGCCGGCAAACGTTTTGCTCTTGTGGTTGGACAAAAGCTCTGTGCAGGGGGCGAGGAAGCTTCTAGTGAATGCCCAGTAGGCGTGTGAGTTCATAGTCCAGTCAAGATATCCTGGGTCTTCCCTGAAAACACAGGCTCCAGAGAAGAGCTGCTTAGCGGTTGGCGATCCATCGTGAGCTGTGACGCTGCGTGGATGGTGCACCAGCCCCATGGGCCACCAGGAGGGGTCGCCGTGAGACTGGAGGTGCCCGAGTGGGAAGCCAGTCCACACACAGGGAGCCGTGGACGGTCCAGGGTCCCCGCTGGCCTTGACTCAGCACTCAGGACTGAAGCAGGTCCCTTACAGACACATCCACTCGAAGCGGCCGCAAGACCATCTTCCCAGCGAGCTGGATACAGGATAGAAGATTCGTCTCTTCTGTATCCACATGTGCTGGTGGTCAGAGCGAAGATGCTCGCTGGAGTTTCGAAAGCAGGAGCTGCGTTTCTGATGACTCAGCAAAGAAATGCCTATGATTTCAAGTGGCACATCTCAGGGATGTCTGCTGTAGCTTAAACACTGCAGAACTTGAATCTATCATTCCAGGGCCCCAAGTATTGTGACTTTTAAAATATATATATATTTTTTTCCATATTCTTTTCCATTATGGTTTATTACAGGATATCGAATATAGTTCCCTGTGCTATACAGTAGGTCCTTGTTGTTTATCTATTTTATACATAGTAGTTTGTATCTGCTAATCCCAAACTCCTAATTTACCCCTCCCCTACCCCCTTTCCCCTCTGGTAACTGGAAATTTGTTTTCTATGTCTGTGAGTCTGTTTCTGTTTTGTAAATAAGTTCATTTGTATCATATTTTAGATTCCCCATGTAAGCGATATCATATGATATTTGTCTTTCTCTATCTGGCTTACTTCACTTAGTATGATAATCTCTAGGTCTATCCATGTTGCTGCAAATGGCATTATTTCATTATTTTTTATGGTTGAGTAATATTCCATCGTATATACATGTACCACACCTTCTTTATCCATTCATCTGTTGCTGGACATTTAGGTTGCTTCCATGTCTTGGCTACTGTAAATAGTGCTGCAATGAACATAGGGGTGCACAAATCGTTTTGAATTAGAGCTTTGTCTGGATATATGCCCAGGAGTGAGATTGCTGGGTCGTATGGTAGTTCTATTTTTAGTTTTTTGAGGAACCTCCATACTGTTCTCCATGGCGGCTGTGCCAATTTACATTCCCACCAACAGTGTAGGAGGGTTCCCTTTTCTCCACACCCTCTCCAGAATTTATTATTTGTAGACTTTTTTTTTTAACAAATTTATTTCATTTTATTTATTTATTTTTGGCTGCGTTGGGTCTTCATTGCTGCATATGGGCTTTCTCTAGTTGCGGCGAGCGGGCGCTACTCTTCATTGTGGTGCGCGGGCTTCTCATTGCAGTGGCTTCTCTTGCTGCAGAGCACGGGCTCTAGGCGCGCGGACTCAGTAGTTGTGGCGCACGGGCTTAGGCGCTCCACGGCATGTGGGAGCTTCCCGGACCAGGGATCGAACCCGTGTCCCCTGCATTGGCAGGTGGATTCTTAATCACTGCGCCACCAGGGAAGTCCCTACTTGTAGACTTTTTAGTGATGGCCATTCTGACCCGTGTGAGGCGGTACCTCGTTGTAGTTTTCATTTGCATATTGCGACTTTTAATATTAAGATCTCAGTTTTTTCGAAGAAGACCCAAAGTGTTCCATGGGGCTGGGCTGCTGAGGCTCTGCTGCACACACCCAGACAGGAGGATTTTCCTCACTTGGGGGTGGAAGACATCGATGATGCTTTCTTAGGTGTGTTTGAAAATCACATCAGATGCCACAAAGCTTACAGAAGCTGAACGCAACCAGAGGAAGATGGATCCCATGTGCCGCCATCCTCCAAGGTGAAGCGCTGGCCCTTCCAGCTTCTGTGTAGCTCTTGCTTATGCACCAGTTGTCTGGCCTGCCTGAGCGGGGTCGCCAGGGCAGGCAGCCCCCAACCTCCGTGGGACTGGAGCACCCAGGGCCACCACTGCCTGTGTGCTGGCCCTCTCTGACTTCCTGGAAATGCAGAGTCCAACGGGTCTTCACCAGACCAGGTCCCAGAGCCCTGATGAGACATCGCCATGGTACATCCCCTCACGGACAGGGATGCTGTATTTTTATCATCTTCAAAATTGGATAGACGATTTGTCTTCATCAGCCTCCGCTGCGTGGCCCAGGGGGGCCGCCTGCTTGGCATGGTGGCAGGGGGGCTTTTCCTCATGCAGTCCCGGAGCCCCCAGAGTCTCCCCTTGTTACAACCCAAAGAGCATACCTCTCAGCTTAGCATCTCTGCTCCAGGGGGTCAAAAAAAAAAGCACAACAGGAAAAGTTATCAAAAACTTACCATTTGGGCAATTCACTTCTAAGATTTCAATACTGATGAAATTTTAACCAGAAATGAGATTCAAACAAATGTGTCACTGAAAGTCTGAAGTCCCTCACTGGGGCTGTAGGTGCCGATTTGCTCTGGTCTTTGTGCTCTGTTTGCAGGATTAACTTGAAGTCCCTGGAAACACAACTCTGACATAAGGAAACTGATAGACGCGAAATGCCGGACCCAGGAGCCATCGTTATTTCTGTCGCAGCCTCAGGGCCAGTCCTGTTCCTGGCTCTTGGTTGGATCTCTGCTGATCCTTGTGAGATGTCCCCACACCAAAAGCAAGTCAAAAACCCACAACAGAGCAGAGGGAGTCTGGAGGCAGGTGCTCATCCAAGGTGATAACTCTTGGAGCTTTTGGGGCTGGGGGTGGGCAGGGGGTCAAAACATAGCCTGTTCGTGGATTTCCAACTGATTTAAAAACTCGATTCTTCTAGTGCAACCCAGACATCAGACTACAGTAACCAGGCGGCCCGGGGTCTGAGCTGCACATCTGTTTCCAGCGAGGCAGTGTGCACTGCAGAGAATATCATGACCTGTGACCTGCGACCCCAGCTTATTCACTATTATGAGTTGATGCAGTCTGCTGATATGGAGACGTCACATTCGTGAAACTTAATGTAGTCTGTGAGGAAGGCTTCTGATCAACGGCAGCTCTACACTCAGGTCTGCCACCCAATCCTCTGAGGGTGTGCTGAGGACCCTGGAGGGCCCAAGTGAGGCAAGGGACAGGCTGGTGCCCCTGGGATGGAGTGGCAGGCACCACCCCACAGTCACCGCTCTAGACAGCAAATGACTTCTCTCCATGCCTGTCCTCAGAGCCAGGTCCTGGGGAGCACCCTGGACATAGAAAGGGAGAGAACAGCTAAGCTCAGAAGGCCTCTAATGTCAGGGTGACCCGGAAACACATCAGGACCAAGAGAACAGGGATGAGGCTCGAACATCATCTTCTATTTCAGATTAAGCCCACACAAAAATAGGAAGTTTTTTTTTTTTGCTTTGTTTTTGTTTTTTTTTCTGCGGTACACGGGCCTCTCACTGCTGTGGCCTCTCCCATTGCGGAGCACAGGCTCCGGAAGCGCAGGCTCAGCGGCCATGGCTCACGGACCCAGCCGCTCTGTGGCATGTGGGATCCTCCCGGACCGGGGCACGAACCCGTGTCCCCTGCATCGGCAGGCGGGCTCTCAACCACTGCGCCACCAGGGAAGCCCAGGAAGTTATTTTTTAATTGACAATCAATCAATAAAATCCATCACATTCGTAGTCTAAAGAAGAAAAAACACGTGATCATATCAATAAGAAAGAAGCATTTGGCAAAACTCAACATCCAATTATGATAAAGACTCTCAGAAAACTAGGAATAGAAGGAAACTTCCTCAACCTGAAAAAAGGCATTTGTGAAAAACATACAGGTAACATTACACTTAGGGGTGAAAGACTGAAGCTTTTCCCCTAAGACTGAGAACAAGGCAAGGATGTCCACTCTCACCACTCTTACACAGCATCGTACTGGACGTTCTAGTCAGTGCAATAAGGCGAGAAAAAGAAATAAAAGTCACCCACACGGGAAAAGAACTAAAACTGTTCCTATTTGCAGACCACAAAAAACTCTTAGAACTAAAGACTGAGTTCAGCATGGTCACAGGAAGCAAGGTCAAGAACCAGAAATCAACCATACTTTTGTACACTAGCAATGAACAGTTGAAAACTGAAATTTCAAATCAGTACCATTTAAAATAGCTCCAGGGGACTTCCCTGGTGGTCCAGTGGTAAAGAATCCGCCTTCCAATGCAGGGGACGTGGGTTCGATCCCTTGTCAGGGAACTAAGATCCCACACGCCGCAGGGCAACTAAGCCCGTGCGCCACAACTACTGAGCTCGCGCGCCTCAACTAGAGTCTGCATGCCGCCAACTATAGAGCCCACGCGCCCTGGAGCCTGCGCGCCACAACTAGAGAGAGAACACCCGCACACCACAAGAAGCCCGCGCGCCGCAACGAAGAGCCCCCATGCTGCAGCTGCGACCCAACATAGCCAAAAAAAAAAAAAAAAAAAAAAAAACTCCAAAACCAAAAAATACCTAGGCATAAATATAACAAAATAAGTACAGGATCTGCATGCTAAAAATGACCAAATGCTGATGAAAGAAATCAAAGAAGAGCTAAATAAATGGAGAAAACACACCACGTTCATGGATTGGAAGACCCAACATAGTAAAGATGTCAATTCTCCCCAAATTGATACACAGCTTTAATGCTGTTTAATCAAAATCTCACTAGGAATTTTTTTTGGAAATAAAGATAAACTGATCTAAAATCTATATAGAAAATTCTAAATCTATATAAATAGCCAATATAATACTGAAGAATAAAGTGAGAGGAGCCAGTTTACCCATTTCTGGGACTACTCTTCACTGTGGTGTGCGGACTTCTTATTGCAGTGGCTTCTCTTGTTGCGGAGCACGGGCTCTAGGCGCGCGGGCTTCAGTAGCTGTGGCATATGGGCTCAGAAGTTGTGGCTCACGGGCTCTAGAGCAGAGGCTCAGTAGTTGTGGCACACGGGGTTAGCTGCTCCACAGCATGTGGGATCTTCCCGGACCAGTGATCGAACCTGTGTCCCCTGCCTTGGCAGGCACTCTTCATCACTGCACCACTGGGGAAGTCCCAGGCCAATTGATTTTTGACAAATGTGGAAAAGCAATCCGATAAAGGACAGTGTTTTAACAAATGATGCTGGGACAACTGGTTGTTTCATATGCATAAAAATGAACCTCGACATAAACTTTACGTCTTATACAAAAGTTAGCTCAGAATGAAGCGGAGCTAAATGTAAAATGTAAAACTATAAAACTTTTCAAAGAAAACAGAGGAGAAAGTGTTCACGACCTCGGGACAGGCGAAGAGTTCTCAGGCATGACATCAAAAGCACGATCTTTCCAAAAAAGAAAAACTGTTAAATTGGATTTGATCAAAATTATCGGGAAAATTTTTTTTTTCTCTGCAAAAGACACTTCAAAAAAAAAATTTTTTTTTTTTTTTTAAATTTTTGGCCGCAGAGCACAGCATGTGGGATCTTAGTTCCCCAACCAGGGGCTGAACCTGGGCTCCCTGCAGTAGAAGCGTGGAGTCTTAACCACTGGATCACCAGGGAAGTCCCCAAAAGACACTCTTAAGAGAATGAAAAAGCACTTTAAAGACTGGGAGAGAATATTTGCAAATCACATATCCGGCAGGGGACTTGTATCCAGAACATACAAACAATTCTCAAAATTAACAGTAAGAAAACCAACAACACAGTTAAAAAAATAAACAAACTTCAACTGACGTATCACCAAAGAACATACATGAAAGGCAAAGCCCCTGACCAGGTGCTGGCCATCGTTAGCGATTACGAAAATGCATAATGACAACCACAGTAAGATAACACCACACACCGATGAGAATGGCTAAAAAGAAAGATGCTGACAACACCCGACAACAAAAAATGCTGGTGACGAGGTGGGACGAGAGGAACTCACACCTGGCTGGGGGAGCTCGAAATGGTACCTCCCCCCCCCGGGGAAAACACGGGTGGTTTCGGATAAAGTTAAACATACACTTACTGTAGGAGCCAGCAATCCCATTCGTAGGTATTGACTGACCCCAAAGAAAGGAAAACATGTGTCTATACATGAGAGTCCGTCTAGCTGTTTTATTCACAATCACGAAAAACTGGAAACAGCCCAAATGGCCCCGCAGCTGGTGAATGGAGGAACGAGCCGTTAGGGTCACGGAACATGACTCAGCAACAAGAAGGAACCACTGACTCACAGGACAGCTGGACGGGATCTCCAGGCTCCACACTGGGTGAAAGGAGCCAGTCACAAAAGGAGTCTCCTGGATGATTCCCTTTATACGGCATCCCCACAGAGACAACAGTACAGTGACGGAGAGCAGACCCACGGGTGCCAGGGGTTGAGGGTGAGAGGAGGTCGTGACTACCAAGAAACACCCGAGGGAGTTTTGGGGGTTATGCAACCATTCTGTGTACTGATGTGGGGACAGATACCCGAGTCTGTACGTGAGTCAAAACTCATGGGCCTGTGCAGCCCACACCGTCCACTTTACTCTGTGCTAATTTAAAAAATAAGAGTAAATATGGGAAATAGAGTTTTCAAAGCAGATACATCTTTAAAGCAGGTAAGCCACCGTTTTGGACAGAGGTGTGGGGTACCAGTCCAGTATAGCTCTGCTTGGGTTCAGCCTAGTTTTCGCGGGGATGTGTTGATCTCCGCCTGGGAGAGGCTGATGACGATGAGGACGGTCATGGTGGACCACCAGCGGCAGCAGCATCTCCCAGCACTGAGCTGCCTCCTCATCTGCAACGCTCCCAGCACTGGCTACAGCCATCTACCCTCTGTCTTTACCAAGGGAGGACCCGAGGTTCAAAGACGGGGGCGCTTGTCGTAGGCTAGTGGGGTTCCGACGCCCGTGCTCCCGGCTGCCTTCTACTCACCGTCCCTGCTGCTGCCGGGAGTCTATTCAGGGCCTAACCTGCTGCCCCCGAGAGCCTGGGACGTACATACCGTAGCGGGTGATGAGCGGGATGTGTGCGCCAGGGAGTGCCGGGTGCCGTCCATGCCCCCGTGGATGAGGTAGGCTCCCGTGCCGGAGACGATGGGGCTGCCCCCGACATCCATGGTGATGCCCACCATGCTGTGGGCGGGGACTGCCGTCGGGGAGGAGCCTGCCACGGTCACCTGGGCACCGCCCGGGGCCTCGAAGTACGACGCGGAGCTGCTGGGGGCGTACATCTGGGGTTCGGGGTTGTAGGCATACGCCGTCCGCCTGGCGGGAGAGAGAAGGCTTCACGTAAACGCCGGAAACCACGGCGCCGAGCACGTGGCTAAGTCAGACCCGGCTGTCAATACAGCGAGTTCACAGCCATGGTCTCCGAAAGCATTCGGGATCCCAGCTGATCCCTCAGCAACTTGTCATTTACAAACCGCACGTGCAAATTGCACTTGACGGGGGCGGGGCTTGGTGGGTGGGGCGGGGCTTGGTGGGTGGAGCAGGGCTGGACCTGACCCTGGTTACTGGAGGTCTACCCCTGGGATAAGACCACGTAGAGCTGTAGACACACACACACACACACACACACTCGTGTGCACACGTGCGCCTAAAGGCTGTGAAGCTGAATATGGCCCGATGTGGTGCCCTGGTTTTGATACCATCCTGCAGTCATAGAAGATGTCACCACCGGGGGTGCGGAGGCTGGGTGAAAGGTACAAGGGACTCTGGGCTAATTTTGCAACTTCCTGGGAGTCTCTAGTTCTTTCAAACCAGAAAGTATTTTTAAAAAAAATGTAATTGCATAATAAAAAGAATGTCTAAGGGATTCCAAGAATTTGTCTGAAATCCTTTAACATCTGGATCAAATCATTAACCATGTCGGTTGATGTACATCCGGCCGCAGTGAAAGCCGGTCAGGAGGGGTTTTTCCTCAGGGGTGACTGAGGGAAGGCCCCTCTGGGGGACAGGGCAGCCTCTCCGGCCCCCGGGGGACGTCCTGTCTGACCGCAGTGCAGTGGAGCCAGGATGCTGCTGCGGAGGGTCCCCCAGAGCCTGCTGGGGGCTCACAGGCTTCACACGCGCTCCTCTGGGTCAGTGTGCGTCATGCCTTCAGTGTTGTGCTGCGGGCGCCCACGACTCCAGCAATCACATCTCTTTAACCACAACCAAACCCTCCCTCGCCCTCAGGACGGGAGTCGTGGAAACCAGAGGCAGAAACAAGCAAAAGGACGCGCATCCCGAGCACAGTGAGCTTCTGGGAAACGCATCATTTTCTGCCCCAAGCACCACGGAGTTTGAAGGCAGAAAACCCTAGACGTCCTTGACAAATGGAAGATCAAGTTTTACCAACATCAGAAAAAGCCAGAGGTTAACAGAGGCCAGGATGAAAAAGCAGAGATGGACACGGTTTCTGGATTGCAAAGGATATCTTCAGACTTCGAAGGTGGATTGGTTTTTTGGGTTTGTTTTTAAAGACTGCCTTTTCTAGAAGTAAAAGTATAACAGTCTGTGATTTCTGAAATCTCCACCAGGCTGTGATGTCCTTATGCCATTGTAATAGTTGGGACACGTCACCCGAAGGGTAAGGGAAAGGATTCTGTGTAAACACATCCCCAAGGGAGCTCAGTGGACGTCGTGACAGAAGGTTGGGATGTGGCCTACAGTTGGTTCCCTGTGAGGCCCCTTTCGGGGGAGGGGGAGGACACCACGTACAAGGCTCCGTTGGTGTAGACGGCTTCCCCCCCTTCCACGTACTGCACCTGGGGGGGATACACGTGCTGCACGGGCTGGACCTGAAACAACAGCAGATACTTGGTGTTACACGGAGTCTTCCTTGCTCAGGACTTCCAGATTATTCAGGCAGAAATATCTCCTATTGCCTTTTGTGAACACTTAGCACCACATCACAGTTGTCCTGCCCCCAGCTGGCACTTCTAAAAAAACCAGGGGAGACAGTCACGTCAAGGCCCCGTATTCCGGATGAGCGCAAACGGAAATGGAACCGCAGCGGGTCTGGGCCCCTATTCTGGGCGGGGAGGAGCCCAGCTCAGAGCAAAGGTGCAGAGCAGGGCTGGGGGATGCCTGCGGTCTGCTGGCCACTGGGCAGAGGGGCCAGTCTTGCTGGACAGCAGACGCCAGAGATGTGGACGGAATGCGGACCTCGGCGCGCCCGATGCCCCCACGGCCCCTTGGCAGGGGAGGGGCTCAAGCTGCTCGTGCGCTCCACCGCCCCCTGCCACTCTTTTCGGTGGCCCTGGAGGCCGTCCCCAGCAACAGGTCGGGGTCCTGGGAGCCACGCTGGAAGAGACTCTGAAGGTCTGAGCAGAATTAGCAGGAGCGCTGTACCTGGAGTGGGGCGGGGGGGTGGAGGGAGGAGGCCGGTGGGAAGACCCCTCCCTCGTTGGTCAGTTCACAGCCTCAGCTGATGACCCCCAAGGGACTCGGGCCCTGCTGGTGGAGGCCCAGAGCTCTGTGTGCAGAACTTCGGGACCCCACCGCAGAGGGAGGCTTAGCGGGTCCCTGATTCAACCTTGTTTGGGGGTCAGAAAATCGAGGGCCAGTCTCATCGTGCCCTCTCTGTAGGCCTTCTCATGCAGCAGCAGGACAGGGCCAATTCCCACCTCTGAGGACAGCCCAACCCGGGGGACGTATGCACACACACAACCCCCTTTGTCTTAGCGGACTGGGTAAGATGCAGAGGTCAGCCCCCAAGTCTGGGTGGCCCAGGAGAAACAGCAGGCACAGGCCCAACCCCACAGAGGAGGGCAAGCTTCTGGAATCACAGGAGTCGTGGTCGCCCCTCCCTCAAGGAGCTAAAGCAGGGCCGCTGGTTCCCTGCTAGCCCCCCACCCCCACCCCCATGCCTTCGCTTCTCCCCTAGGACCCCGAAAATCACACAGCACCAGGCAAACATCTCTAAACACCCTACTACTCTGGGCAGGAGCCCCTCGAAGGGAGAGGTGTGTCCTCTGGGGTCTCGCCATCTCCATATGCTCCGGGTTCCTTTCAGGCAGGAGCCTGAACGAATTTTAATTCAGCATCTTACAGAGCAGGAGTCGGCAAATTCTGGCCCTCGGGTCAAATCCGGCCCGCACGTTCTTATAAATAAAGCTTTATTGGCACACAGCCACACCATTCCTTTGTGACTTTCGCGAGTGTTGCATGGTTGTGCCAGAGACCATCTGGCCTGCAAAGTCAAAAAAGAAAGATGTACGGCTAGGCCTTTCCCAGAAGAGGTCTGCCAACCCCTGCTCAGATCACACCGCCTGTCTGAGCTGATGATCTGGGCTGCGATTTGGCTGGTGAGCCCACACATTCAAGCTTTCTTCTCAAATCATTTAATTTCACAAGAAGTGCCCGTCTGAGGGTCCAGCACTTGCCTGCAGATGAGTTTGCCTCCCCAGGGGGCTCGGTGCTCCTCCAATCCAGAAACCTCCTCTATCTGCCTGTGTGTCTACCGCTGCACCCCATGCTCTATCTAGGGGCTCGCCTGTGCCCCAAAGGCTGAATATCTGAATGAATGAAAGATCATAAGTTTTCTTCGCTTGATGCAACCTATCTGCAGCAAAAGATTTTTTTTTTTTAACACAGCTTCCAAAAGAACTTTCTGGTAAGGAACTGAACACATCAAACGAAAAGGAACAGCGACAACAGAAAAGCATGCATCATCGTTCAGACAGGGCTCCAAGGTGCTACGTGCCAACCTCGTCCCGAGTCACCTGTGCTGTGGTTACCTGCTGTGGCACCTGCTGCACTCTGGGGAGGGAGATGGGCTGCATCTGAGCCCCCTTGGGAGCCGAGCCTGCTGCCTGGACCAACACCCTCTAAAAGGGAAGGAAAGAGGACATTTAGGCTTGTCAGAGGTTAGTCCTGGAAACAAACACAGGTCACAGCTCAACTGCGCCCACTGTCGCTTTATGGAAACATAGCGGGACGGGTAGGAAAGGAGAGGTGGGCGCACACACACGCAGCTCAGGCTGACTTAGGCAGGCACAGTGGGGACTCGAGCACACGTGCACACACACGCACACACACACACACCCAGCAGCTTTGCCTCCTTGGGGTCGATAGTCATCAAGGTGACATGGGCTGAGAGCTGGATGCCGAAGCTGGTCGTCCACACCACCTCCTCCGCCGGACGAGCTGGGTCACACCCCATTGTTTCTCAGTAGCCCCTGGACCTGTCCCCATTTTACACACGAGGGAAAAGGAAGCCTAGAATGGTCAAGGCCAGGTCTATGTCCTGCGGCCTCAGCATCAGAAGTTCTACAACCCAGACTCAGTCCAGGCCCCTCCTGGACTCCAAGACTGCTCTCTGGGCCCCTGAGCCATCTTCCCAGTGTGGCTTTGTCACTTGGCCTGGAGGACTGGTTGGACAAAGCTAGGAAAACATGAAGGATCAAAACGTACCCTCAAGGTGAGGGAGGAAATAGAGCGCTTTGTTTCTGTAAAGGCTGGGCTTTGGAAGTCATCAACTGTGAGTCTATGGTCGTCCTACTTGGACCCTAAGTATCAACAGTGTGGTGATTCTGCGGGGCTTGGCTTTATAAAACACCACTGTTCTAATAAGAATTCAATACACTCGGCCCTCCAGAGGCAAAGAGAACACAGATGGTATAGAAATCAATAGGGTGGATGGATAAACCCACATGGAAACATCACTCAGCCAGAAAAAGGAGAGAAGCAATGACACTCGCTACAATGTGAATGGACCTTGAGAACATAACGCTCAGTGAGAGAAGCCAGACACAAAAGGCCATGCAGTGTGTGATTCCATTTACACGAAGCGTCCAGAACAGGCAACTCCACGGGGACAGAGAGTGCATTCGTGGTTGCCAGGGGCTGGGGGAGAGGGATGGAGGGTGACTGCTCATGGGGACGGGGTTTCTTCTTTGGGGGATGAAAATGTTCTGGAACTAGATAGAGGTGGAGGTCGCAAAACACTGTGAACGTCTTAAACGCCACTGAATTGTTCACCTTAAAATGGTGAATTTTGGGCCATGTGAATTTCGCCTCAAATAAATAAGAATATTAAGGATATACACGCACACACTCCAAAGCTGAGCTGTCCAATACGGAAGCTACTAGCTGTGTAGCTCTGTGGACGCTGAAATTTACTTCCATTTAAATGAATTGCAGAATTCAGTTCCTCAGCGGCACTGGCTACATTGCCAGTGCTCGGAGCCTGGTGGGGCTGGTGGCAGAACACGCCCACTGTGGTGGGAAGTCCTGGTGGATGGCCAGGACTGAGAGTGGAAGCAGGAAGAGTGCATCATGGGGACAGTGGGAGCAAGAACGCCCCTTACTGGGGATGAACTGGGTGCTCACTGTTTAGGGAGTGTAGTGCAGACTGCAGGCGAGAGAGGTGCCCGACGGGGGCGGGGACACAACCATCGAGGCAGGGGGTGCGGGGCTGGATCCATCTCCATCAGGGCCTGGAGCCCTGGAGCCTGGGATGTACACGGTGGCCATGGCAGGACCCTGGGACCAGTCAGCCTGCAGCCGCTACAGTGAAGGCAGCCGCCACCCAGGCCCAGGGGCGCCTGAGACGGGGGGTTTGGTGAGAGGGTGGAGGGCTCCATGGGGTGGAGGGCTCACGCATCAGGCTCAGTGGGCAAGGAAACAATCAATTAGACCACACTGCAAGTGATCACGCCCTCTTGGCACCCATGCTGGGGCCGCCACACTTCCAAGAAATAAATGCTAAACATGTCCAACTGCACATTCTAAACTGAATAAACGGCTTTGATGTTTGCCTTTTGGCTTTTGCTGAATTACGTTTTTTGGGGTTTTTTTTGTTTGTTTGTTTGTTTGCCATAATCAATTCTTTCTGTCGTGCTCCTAACTTTTAGATTTGTAAATCATAGATGATCACGTGGCCACAGTGGACCTCTGCACATGTCTATGATTTTGGTCTGTTCTGTTACCTTCGGTTTCTGGTAGATTTATGTCACTAATTTTATGTTTATGTCTACTTAATGGTGTACTTCAATCCACTATAGAAATCTAGAAGTTGGGAGAGCCTTAATGTGAAAATTCTCTCTCTGCAAATTTTAAAGAATATACTGATTCTAATACTAGATTCAATTAATGAACCAAATCCTAAGAATTCTCACTTCTCTTTTGCCTTATGGATAGAAAGGCTTTCTGTGTAGAAGGGTCATTTCCAATGTACAAGAAAACTACCACTAGCAGACAAGAATGGACTAAATCAAAGTCGGGGAAGGGCTTTCTTTGTGAGTTTGGATCATCGATTCCTTGGTGGGACCATTTTACAACAAACAGTGAAAAAGTCTAATAACATGGGGTGAGGAAGGAAAATGAGGGTGCGTTGCAACAGCAGCAGCCATGGAGCTGAGAAGTCAATTCAGAAAAATAGAGATTCCTCGCTCTGCTGATTCAAATGTTTTTTCAAAACCAAGGTGGACGCATCCCCACCCTGGCTGCGCTGGTTTTCCCGGAGCGGCCTGAGCGGCAGGCGGCTGGTCCCTTACCTGTGGCGAGGCTGGCACAGGCTGGGCCACAGGCGCCTGGGCTGCTGACGAGGGACACAGAGCCACGGAAGCCGGCGAATCCGATCCACCCTCTGAATTCTGCATGCTCAGTTCTAAAGAGAGGCGGAGAGAGAGTGAGTGGGGCAGGGCTGTCTTCACGAAGCCCAAAGAGGCAACATACACGATAGGCGAGCGGTAATGACCTGCAGTCTTCCAAGTCCAAATGCAGGGATCCTGGCCAGACTAGGTAAGGAAGGGGAAGCGGGGAAGAGGTTGCACAACTGTTCCATAAGAAGAGAGAAGGGAGGGGGCAGGGGATGTTTGTCCAAATATAAACCCGAAAAAATAGCTCTGCAGGAATTCCTGAATGCAGGGGACAACAGCTCCCCCTTTCCGATCTGATCAGGCTCATACGACTTCTTTACTCATTTACCGACAAAACCAAAAGCTCCTGGGGGATGCTGGCCATCTGCGGAGCTACTGCACCCCAAACTATAAGCGCATCCTCCTAGGGCAGGGTCTCCCCCTCGGCACTGCTGCCACTGGGCAGGTCATTCACGTTCTGCGGGACCATCCTGGGCCCTGGCATCCCGGGCCCCACCCACTTGATGCCAGGAGCACGCCCAGTCGCGACCACCACAGATGTGGCCAGACATTGCCCAGTGTCCCTGGGGGGTGGCGGGGGGGGATGGATTCAACGCTGGTTAAGAATCACTGGTTTAGGGAGAAAAAAGGTGATAGCAGAGAAAGAAATGGCTCATCCCTTGGGGCTGGAGAAAAATCCTCAGGCATTTCAGCAATAAGAAAAAGTGCCTTCTGCTCCTTTGCCCATGAGAAAGCAGACGAGTACGTTTCTCTGCAGCCAGGTGTAGATATCTTTCAAGAAGGTAATTTAAAAATTCTCCACCAAGATTCATTTAATCTCAGCATGCAGTGGCAGACGATAGTCACTCCAGGAAAATGCTGAAAGTCAAACCCTGTTCACTTTTTTTTTTTTTTTTTTTTTTTTTTTTGCGGTATGGGGGCCCCCCCTTGTTTTGGCCCCCCCCGTTGCGGAGCACAGGCTCCGGACGCGCAGGCTCAGCGGCCATGGCTCACGGGCCCAGCCGCTCCGCAGCATGTGGGATCTTCCCGGACCGGGGCACGAACCCGCATCCCCTGCATCGGCAGGCGGACTCTCAACCACTGCGCCACCAGGGAAGCCCCCCTGTTCACTTTTTAATAAACACTGGCTACCTTAAGTCTTTGGAGAAGCACTTCAATCCGCAAACTGCATAGAGGTGGTTTTGTGGCCACACACACCTGTCCCCATCCCTGTCCCGTCCTGGCTGCGGCTCTGAGCACATTCCCCCAGGAGTGAAGTCTCCCAGCTCCTGACCCCCAGGGAGGCCTGGACAGCATGGCACATACCACGGTGCCCAGGACCTACGGCCAGAGCTTTGATATATGTTTCTCTACAGCCCCAAGAGTCCCCACCTCCAATAATGGGTGGAGAATTTTTTTCAAATCCTTTTTAAAAGAATATAAACTGATAATAGATGAAAATAATTTGCCTAAGGGAAGCAGAAAGATGTGTGTGCGTGTTTGATCTGAGAGTGTTGCCTCAATCCCATCTTTACCCACTCTCCCAGGACTCCCCCATCCCCCTCCCAAACGCCTTTGGTGCCACAAGAACCACTGGATGGACCGTGGCGGTGCCTGTGGCATTTTTCTCTTTCCCGTGACCTTGCCTTGGTTCTCACCACCAGATGTCCCCAGAGCCATGCGGTGACAGGTGCCTCCTACATTCTTCGACTCTTTCGGAGGAAGAGGGAGAGGAGGAGGAAAAGAAAGAGGAGGAGGGTGCGAATTTCTAACCGTGCAAACGTTTCCTGGGTCTCCAACATTCTCTGCCTTCCTGATGGAACTGACCTTTGCAATTATCCTGCTGGAACCTGCTTAATCGAGGTCTCTTGTTTATGGTTTTCTCTGACCGTTTTAAACCAGTCCTTTGCCCACTCTGCACCACTCTGTTCCCATCTGAAGCCAGGAAGCGGGTACCTTCAGCGGCACTAGGAGGAAATGGATTAGAACTCTCCATGAAACGAATCCACTGGTGAGAAAGTGAGCAGGCTGACTTTGCTGAGACCAGTCCCTTGTTCCACAGTTGAAGTCTTATGGAAACAGGGAGAACCTGTGAGTGTTGGGATAGACAGTGGGTCCATGCTGTGCTTAGCGTGGCCAGAACACACCTTCCAGAACGCAAGTGAGGCTAACACACTGCTGACCGGCATGCACTGTCTGTCTATCACACTGCTTAGTGTGTATCGTTTAGACCAGAGTCAGCAACCTTCTTCTGTAAAGGACCAGATACTTTCGGGCCCACCTGGTCTCTGTTACAACTACTAGACTTTGCGATCATAGCACAGGAGCAAAAATGGCTGACATGTGAACGAATGATCCTGGCTGTGTTCTAATAAAACTTTATTTATAGAAACAGGTGACAGGCCAGGTTTGGCCCATAGGCCATGGCTGCTGGTCACTGGTCCATATAATTTTTTTTTTTTTCTGCACCACGCGGCATGCAGGATCTTAGGTCCCTGACCAGGGATCAAACCTGGGTCCCCAAGCAGTGGAAGTGTGGGGTCCTAACCACTGGACCACCAGGGAAGTCCCCGGTCCATATAATTTGGGTTTAATAAAGTGACATGGTTTTGGAAGGTTGGGAGAAAAACTACACTGTCTGGAATCAAAGCCTGAGGCCACAGGCCCTTGATCCAGCGCCTAGTTCTCGTGGCCACGTCTCACCAACGTGACAGGACTGGAGGAGCCCCGGAGGGCGACTCAAACTGTGTGGAGGGTGGAGCTGTTGACATTTAAAGACAAACGCAAGTATCAGACACTGGTCTGAAATGCCAGCAGTGGTCTTCCCGAAGCTTGCCAAGTCAAAAAGAAAACTGATTGAATCCCGGAACCCCAGAAGCCAGGTGTAGCCCTTAAAACTTAGGATGGGAGTTTGGGCACAGATGACTTTGGGGAGCTGTGGTGGGTTGAATAGTGTCCCCCCCGACCCCCAAATTCATGTCAACGTGGAATCTCAGAATGTGACCTTATTTGGAAATAACGTCTTTGCAGAGGTACTCAAGCAAAGGCTTAAGGTGAGATCATGCTGGATGAGGGTGGGCCTTAAATCCAGTGACAGTGTTCTTGTAACAGACAGAAAAGACACACAGGAAGAAGGCCATGTGACAATGGAGGCAGAGACTGGAGTGACGCAGCTGCAAGCCAAGGAAGGCTTGCCGGGGCCACCAGAGCTGGAAGATCCTCCCCTAGAGGGATCACGGCCCTCTTGACACTTTCTAGTCTCCAGAACTGTAAGAGGATAATTTTTTGCTGTCTCAAGCCACCCATTCTGTGGTACTTTGAATGGCAGCCCTAGGAAACTCACACAGGGGTCCCTACGGTGCATCCTGCAAGGTTTGGTGTCCTGCTTCTGTGCCAGGCCCAACTCAGGCAGCTGACACATATTTATCAAATGAATGAACACTTTAGTAACGCCTTAGTATTACATCTGATACTGAATTATAAAAATTTACACATAGCATTTCAGATAGTGAGAGTCTATGAAAGCACTTTATAAAACAGATAATAATACACAGAATTGTTATTTCAAGAGGCAGTACAGCTAAGAAATACAAATAGGTTCATAAAGGTTTCAGAAAATGTACGATCTACCTGGTTATTTCAGGGGTAACTAAGACCCTTCTGGAAAAGGTAATGACCTTTTGAGACCGACTGTTCTGCTCCCCGATTCATTCCTCGACGCTAGGATCAGACAGACAGACTGACAGACGCTGTGTGGGACAGCCTGGCTGCTCTAATATATGAACACACAACAGGCCCATCTACGGAGAATGTGGAATCCTTCCTAAGATAATCAAGATTGTAGGTTGCACAAGAGCTGATCCAGTTTCCTGAAAAAATGTTTTATTTGGGTCCATTAATCAAGGGTTCTGAGCACATCAAAGTTTAGGTTTAAAAAAAAAAAAAAAAGGCTTTTAGGGCTTCCCTGGTGGCGCAGTGGTTGAGAGTCCGCCTGCCGATGCAGGGGACACGGGTTCGTGCCCTGGTCCGGGAGGATCCCACATGCCGTGGAGCGCCTGGGCCCGTAAGCCATGGCCGCTGAGCCTGCGCGTCCGGAGCCTGTGCTCCGCAGCAGGAGAGACCACAACAGTGAGAGGCCCGCGTACCTCAGGAAAAAAAAAAAAAGGCTTTTATACGTATTTTAAAAAGATTTTTTGGATGTGGACCATTTTTAAAGTCTTTATTGGATTTGTTACAATGTTGCTTCTGTTTTATGTTTCGGTTTTTTGGCCGCGGGGCATGTGGGATCTTAGCCCCGACCAGGGATCAAACCCATACCCCCTGCGTTGGAAGGGGAAGTCTTAACCACTGGACCACCAGGGAAGTCCCAAAAAATGTGTTTTAAAAGGCATACAGGGCTTCCCTGGTGGCGCAATGGTTGAGAGTCCGCCTGCTGATGCAGGGGACACGGGTTCGTACCCAGGTCCGGGAAGATCCCACATGCCGCGGAGCGGCTAGGCCCGTGAGCCATGGCCGCTGAGCCTGCGCGTCCGGAGCCTGTGCTCCGCAACGGAAGAGGCCACAACAGTGAGAGGCCCACGTACCGCAAAAAAAAAAAAAAAAAAAAAAGGCATACAAAAGAGCACTGACTTTCAGTAATGGTGGAGCATATTGGTTGGACTAACCCTCCTGCAGATAACAATTACAAAATCTGGGCAAAGTATTTTTTTTTAAAGCAACTATTTAAAGACACCAGGGGGTGACCAAAGCAGGCAGACACTGCCAGGGAGTCCACCCTTGAAAGACCACTGTCAGATTGGTTGGTGACTCTGGCTTTTTGCTTGGTGGCACAGCCCAGTCCACAAATGCTTGGGTGGCAGAAAGCATCAGCCTGGTCATCTTGAAGTGTCAGAGGAGAGAGTTCACAATGTTGTGTGTGTGGGGGAAGAAACAGAGCCACACAGCAGGTGAACCCCCAAATTCGACTATAAGGTCCACCCAAATCTTTAGCCAACTGGCTAGAAGCCACACATGTGGGGGAGTCATGGGGGTCTTGGAGAAAAACTGGCAGTTCAAAGATGAAAAAACTATGTGGAGATTTCAGCTGCTACTCACTGCAGGAGGGGCAGAGTTTGAGTCCAGCCAAGTTAAATGCCAGCAGGGGAAACACAGCAGAATCCAGAGACTCTCCAACATATCATTCATGATGTCCAGGACCCAAGAAAGACCACGAGCTATGAGAAGAAATAGGAAATGGTGATTCATACCCAAGGAAAACAAACAAACAAAAGGAGTCAATTACAACCAAACCAAGATAATCCAGGTGATGCAGATAAAGCAGCTACTGAAAATAAGCTCAAGAATTTAAAGGAAGTTATATGCACAATGAACGAACGTATGGGAATCTCAACAGAAGAGGAGAAAATTTAAAAAAAGAACCAAATAGAAATTCTGGAGCTGTAAAGCAAAATAACTAAAATGGAAATTTCACTGGATATGCTTCACAGCTGATTAGAGATGACAGAAGGAAGAGTCATTGAACTTGAAGATAGATCAATCAATTTGAAGAACTGAGAGAAAAAAAGTTAAAGAAAAAAAACACAAAAAACAGAACATGCAATCTAATATACATGTAACTGAAATCCCAGAAGAAAAGGAGAGAATGGGAAAGGAAAAAAAAAGATAGATTTGAAGAATGGCCAAACACCTCTTCAATTTGGCGCAAGACATCAACTTACAGGTCCCTGAAGTTCAACAAACCCCAAGAAAGATAAATACAAAGAAAATCAACTTAGGTGTGTCGTGGTTAAACTGCTAAAATAAAAAAATAAAAAGATAATCTTTAAAGCAGTAAGAGAAAACTACATACTATATTTCAAGGGAACAATAGCATGGATGATAACCAACTTCTTATCAGTAACAATGGCAACCAGAAAACAATGAAATGACATCTTTAATGTGTTGGGGAAAAAAACCTTGTCAACCCAGAATTCTATATCCAGCAATGCTATTCTTAAAAGAAAGGTGAGGGCTTCCCTGGTGGCGCAGGGGTTGAGAGTCCGCCTGCCGATGCAGGGGACACAGGTTCGTGCCCCGGTCCGGGAAGATCCCACATGCTGCGGAGTGGCTGGGCCCGTGAGCCATGGCGGCTGAGCCTGCGCGCCCGGAGCCTGTGCTCCGCAACAGGAGAGGCCACAACAGTGAGAGGCCCACCTACCGCAAAAAAAAAAAAAAAGGAAGGTGAAAATAAAGACACTTTATGCTAAACAAAACCTGAGAAATTTTGCTGCCTATACTATAAGAAATGCAAAAGGAAGTTCTTCAGGATGGAGGGAAATAACACCAGATGGTAAACTGGGATGTATATGAAGGAATAAAGATCACTTGAAATGATAAATATGTGGGTAATTGTAAAAGACTGTATTGTTTTCTCTCCTTCTCTTAATTGCTTTAAAATGTCTATATCTATTTTTTAAAATTTATAACATTCTCTTGTGGGATTTATAATATATGTAGATATAATCTATATAACAATAATAGCACAAAGGAATGGGAGGATAAATGGAATTACACATGCAAGTTTCTTGTATTTTACATGATGTAGTAAAAACTCTACCTAGTTTGTGATAAAGATGCATATTGTAAACCCTGAAGTAACCTCTAAAAAATACAAAAAGACATAGCTAAAAAATTAATAGAGGAATAAAATGAAATACTAAACATAATTGATTATCCCCAAAGAAGGCAGGAAATGAAGAACAAAAAGCAGATGAAACAAATAGCAAAATGGGTTTCCTCTATCCAGACATATTAATAATTACATTACATGTAAATAGAGTGAACACTTGAATGAAAAGGCAGACATGGTCAGCCTGGATAAAAGACAAGATTGCATTATATGCTGTCTAAAGAAGCCCTCTTTAAATATAAAGGCATACATAGGTGGAAAATAATGGGATGGAAAAAGGTAAGCCATGCAAATGCTAATGTTAAGAAGGTTAGACTGGCTATAATGATCAGACAAAATTGACTTCAAGGCAAAGAACATTGCTAGAGATAATGATGAACATTTCATCACAATAAAATTATCAATTTATCAGGATGTGTGTGCACCTAGTAATACAACTTCAAAACAGAACTAAAGGAAAAATCAATAAATAAGTAATCATAGTTGGACATTTTAAACACCCTTCTCTCAGTTATTTTGACAGAAACTAAACAAAAGTTCCAATAAAGATATAGCATATCTGAGTGACACTGTCAATCACAATGAGCTAATTAACATTTATAGAACACAAGCACCCAAACCTGCACTTTCTTCTCAAATGAACATGAACTATTCACAAAGATGGGTCATGTTCTGGGACATAAAGCAAGTCTCAACACATTTCAAAAGAATGAAATTATACAGAGCGTGTATGTACTTTGAGCATAATGGAATCAATTAGAGATCAATAAGATATCCAGAAAAATGCCAAAATATTTTAAAAATAAAAAACATGCTTCTAAAATAACCTACAGGTCAAAGAATAAACCACAAGAGAAATTTAAAATATTCTGAACTAAATGACAATGAAAACATGACATATCAAAGTCTGTGGGATGCACCTAAAGCAGCGCTTAGAGGGAAATGGTTAGCTCTATAAACTTATGTTAAAAGAAAGGCTTAAACTTAATCATTAAGTTTTCAACCTTAGGAATCTTTAAAAAGACAAGCAAATTAAACTTAAATTAAGTAAAAAGAAGGGGGAATTCCCTGGTGGTCCAGTGGTTAGGACTTGGTGCTTTCACTGCCAGGGTCCAGGTTCAATCCCTGGTGGGGGAACTAAGAAAAAAAGAAAAGAAATTTCAGTTTTGAGGAAATTTTGCTTTGGTTCATTTTCTCTGTTGTTTGGAGAGGTTTTTAAAAATTTCATTAATTTCTCCTTTATTGTTTCCTTCTTTTTACTTTCTACTTTTTTTTTTTTTTGGTCATGCTGCAGAGTTTGCAGGATCTTGTTTCCCTGACCAGGGACTGAACCCGGGCCATGGCAGGGAAAGCCTGGAATTCTAACCACAGGGCCACCAGGCAACTCCCAAAACTGAAATTTCTTCAAAAAAGAAATGAGCTATCAAGCTATGAAAAGACATGAAGGAAACATAAATACACATTACAGTGACCCTCGAACAACTCGGGGTTAAGGGCACTGATACCCGCCACTCCACGTGCAGTCAAAAATCTGAGTATAACTTCACAGTCGGCCCTCCGTATCCACATTTCTGCATAATTGAACCAACCAAAGATTGTGCAGTACTGTACTATGCATTTATTGAAAAAAATCTACAAATAAGTGGACCCATGCAGTTCAAACCTGTGATGTTCAAGGGTTAATTGTACTAAGTGAAAGTAAATGCATACATACTGTGTGATTCCAACTATGTGACATTCTGGAAAAGGAAAAACCATGGAGACAGCAAAAAGATCAGTGGTTGCCAGGAGCTGGTGGAAGGAGGAATGGATAGGAGCACAGAGGATCCTTAGGGCAGTGAAAATGCTCTGTACAATACCATACATTTGTCCAAATCCATAGAAAGTACAACACCAAGAGTGAACCCTAGTGTAAAGTAGGGACTTCGGGTGATAATGACTTGTTAGTGTAGGTTTATCAACTATAACAAATGTACCATCTGGTGAGGGATGTTGATAACAGGGCAGGTTATGCATGTGTGAAGGCAGAGAATATACAGGAAATTTCTGTACCTTCCTTTCAATTTTTCTGTGAACCTAAAACTTCTCTTTAAAAAAATCATAGAGGGGCTTCCCTGGTGGCGCAGTGGTTGGGAGTCCGCCTGCTGATGTAGGGGACGCGGGTTCGTGCCCCGGTCCGGGAGGATCCCACATGCCGCGGAGCGTGACAACTTTAGCCAATAAATTCAGTAATTTAGATCAAACAAACACTACACACCAAAACTGACACAAGATGAAATAGGACATATGCATGTCATACACCTAACAAGGAAACTGAATACATTATTGAAAACCTTCCTACAAAAAAAAAAAACTCTAGGCACAAACAGTGTCACTGGTGAATGATATCAAACACTGAAGAAGGAATTATCACACAAATTCCATCAGCAAATAGAGAAAGGAATACTTCACAACTCATTTCATGAGGTCAGCAAAAACCCTGATACCAAAACTTGATAAAGATATTACAAGGAAAGTATTTAGACCAATATCTCTCATGAGCACATAGGCAAAAATCATAACAAAAAATAATAAATCAAATCCAGCAATATATAACCACTATAACCCATACTTATGTTGTCAATTGTTTTTTTTCTAATGAAGCCCCAGCTCTTTTCCTCCTCAGTTATTTTTGACAAAGGTGTCAAGGCAATTCAACAAGGAAAGGTAGTCTCTTAAACAAATGATATATCCACATGGGAAGAAAAAAACAAATGAACCTCTATCCCTACCTCATGCCATACACAAAAATGATTTTGAGTTAGATCACAGACTTAGACATAAAAGCTAAAACTATAAAACTACTACGAGAAAACAGGGGTGTAAGCAAAGGTTACTTAGACAGGGTGCAGAAAGTAACGAACATAAAAGAAAAAACTTGATACATTAGATTTCATCAAAATTTAAAACTTCTGCTCATTAAAGGATTTCACTAAGAACCCAAATTGGTAAGCCACAGTCTGGGAGAAAATATTTGCATAACTTGTATCTGGAATACAAGGGCTTTTATCCACAGTATATAAAAAGGGCTTTTAGCCACAGTATATAAAAATCTCCTACAACTCAATAATAAGAAGACAACCTAATGGGCAAAAAACTCGGATAGGCGCTTCATAAAGGTATACAGATGCCCCAAAAGGATATGAAATAGTACTCAACCTCGATAGACACCAGGGAAATGCAAACTAAAACTGCAATGAGATGCCACTCACTAGAATGGCTAAAATAAAAATATCGGACAACGACCAATGTTGTGAGCACATGGAGAAATTGTAACTCTCACACACTTGTGGGGATGTAAAATGATACACCACAGTGGAAAAAAGGTTTGGCAGTTTTCTAGCAAGTCAAACGTACCCTTTAACCCAGAATTCCTCTCCTGGATGTTTATCCAAGAGAAATGGAAACATATGTCTTCAAAAAACCTATATAAGCATGTTCGTAGCAGTTTTCTTGACAAAAAGGAGAAATAACCCCAATATGCATTAGCAGAAGAATGGGTGAGAAACTGCAGACTGTGTTAAGTTAATGACGCATAGTGTAATCTCCCAACCATTAAACACACCCACACACACAGCCAAAAAGCTGATGGGGAACAACTATTCATTGACAGAAAATTATGAACTACTGAGAAACGTAACACACAGGTGAATCTCAAAATCATTACGCTGAGTGAAAGAAGATGGATCCGAAAGAGTATACACATAATACAGGATGGGCAAAGCTAATTAGTCCAAGGTTAAAAAAAATCAGAAAGAGTGTGGGTGCAGCGATTGACTTAGGAAGGGATGGGGGGAAACTTTGAGAGAGGTGGATGGTCACGTTCTCTATGTGATAGGGTGTGCATTACATGGAATATCCATCTGTCAAAACTGGACAGCTAAGATTTTCACATTTATTGTCTGTAAATCTTTTTTTTTTTTTTGGTCGCGCCGTGCAGCTTTCGGGATCTTAGTTCCCTGACCAGGGATCGAACCCGGCCCCTGGCAGTGGAAGCACTGAGTCCTACCCACTGGACTGCCAGGGAATTCCCGGTCTGTAAATCTTAACCTAAAAAACCTTAAGTAACGAGCAGAGGATGGGGAGTGGTTTTTGGTATAGGTGGTGCAAGATGCAGGATGCTGATAACTGTAAGAGGCGGGTGGTGACTACACAGGGTTCATTATCCTGTGGGTGGGTTTTGTCGATGTTTGAAATTTCCAAAATAGAAAGTTAAACAAAAAAACCCATCCGGCTATTAGCTTTCAGCCACAAAGAATAAGTGCAAGCTTCTGCCTTTCTCCACATGTGCTGGTTTGCTGGGCTAGCAGCCCTTGAGGAGGAGACCAGTCGTTTCGGGAGTCCTTCTGGAAGGTGTGAGGCAGGATCAGGGTGACTCCTGGGGCAGCGCGGAGGTGGCCCGCCCGTGAGGACAAGGGCAACCGGCAGCCACACGCAACGTGAAGTCCTCTGCTTTTCCTTTTCCCTGTTCAGCTGGGGTCAGGCTCCTCGGTGATCCCAATCACCTTGGGCGGCTGCACTTCTGCTCTGAACTTGAACTTGAACTTGTGATAGGAATCATTCCGTTGCCGTCTTCCCCGCTTGTTCTATCACAGTCACTTGTCCTCTCTCCTGTTTTTTCTTCCCCAGGCCGGGACCGAGCCTTCTTTCTCTGACTCTTATCTGCGGCCGCTCCCTGGAACACGACCCACGGCCCAGCCTGGCCAGGTTGGCCCAAAGCTCTTTGTGCTCAGAGACACGCCCGGCGTGTTGTTTATAAGCCGAGCACATTTCCTTTGCCATCTGGTCCACGATAAGGGCAAACTTGAGAAATAAAGTGGAAAAGCGCAGGGCCACGGTGCCACTTCCCCTCCTGGGCCAGCTGACCTTCTGGAGACGCTGCCCAGAAACACCCACCAGCAGGAACAGGGGCGAGGGGTCCTCAGTGTATGTGAGAGGGCCAAGCAGAGACCCGCGGTCTGCGGCCCTGGATCAGGGCCTCCGTGAATGAAGCTGTCTGGGCACAAAGGGAAGAGGCTTCTGTTTACGGGAGAATACTCTGGTTACCTAGTAACCAGCAATGACGGGAAAGGAAATGCAGAAAAAGCTGAGGGCAATTTCTGGGCCCGGTTCCTGGTCCAGCGCTGACTCACCATGACCTGAAGCAATCTCCTTTCCATTCCCCGTTCCTCCCGGTGCCAAGGGGAGGGATCACCTGCCTTGCGTAGGTCTGGTCCATATTTAGGAAGCAGCATGTCATCTCTGGGTAATTAGCGGGGAGCCGGCCCGGCGGGTTTCTAGTTCCCTTCGTTCTGATTGGCCCGTTAACTTCCGCTCTGGGGAGACGCAGGCCTTTTACTTTTACTTTGAGGAGAGACACATGGCCTCCTCGGGACGTCGGTTCATGTTCTGCTGGTACTTGGTGGCATCTGGATGGCACCTGGGTTCATTGGCCCCCAAGAAAGCAATTCATTTCTTCCCTATGGACAAGAAGGAACAAGTCCAGAATGTTCTCAAGAGCATGAATTGTTTCAAACACCAGGGTCTGGTCTGATGCTTGTGTTGACATTCCCACAGTTATTAAGGGGACCAGAAAAATCAGGTCCCTTTTTTTCTTTTGGGTCCCCTTCAGTCTGAGGCCAGGTCTAGGGAGCAAGCCACATGGAGTTTAGATTCTCTGCTGTCCCTGCTGGCGTGTGGCCCCTGCTGAGCGCCAGGCACCCAGAGGAGACCCGTACGCTTGGAGGACTAAATGGCCGTCTCCTCCTTGCCGAAAAGTGGATCCTTTAACCCTCCATGATGGTGGAAACCACATCCTTTCTCTCTTGGACACTCCCACGCACCACCCCCAGTAGGCACGGATGCAGGGTCCCCACTGTGGACGATCGGCTGGTCATTCTCTGTGGGGGGCTGGCCCAGGCACTATGGGTGCTGATGGCATCCCTGGCCCCCAGATGCCAAGAGCACCTCCCAAGCCTGAGTCTCTGATGCACCGCTGAGCATCTCTGGGGTGTGGGGTAGAGTCGCCCCGCTTGAGAAGCTCTGTTCTCAGGGAACATGCAGCCTCTGGGAAATGAGCTGGACAAACGGCGCTCGGGTACAATGGACTCACAGACAAGTTGAGAATGGGGACAGTGACAAAGAGGGCACTGTGGTGACCTGGGCACCAAATCGCTGCAATCCGGCCAGAAGGAGGGGGGAAGCGACTGGACCCTTTAAAATCTACCCACTCTTTGCAATCGTCATAATTTCAACTCACATCAAGGGTGACCCATTGTTCCCTCTTGGCCTAAACCTTCTGGACGCCCTGGCATTCCTCAGCTAATTTTCAGTTTTGTGTTTTTTTTTCCTTTTGCAGCCATGGACTTTGAAGGATCAGAGCTGGCTCCGAGTCCCTCTGGAATGAAGTATCTTCAGAATTCAAATTCCTTTTTCTTTGGTAAGAACTGGGCTTCTGTTCCTGTTTTCTTGTTGGAAGCCAAGCTTTCCCTCTTTCTCCAGCAGAGAGAAGATCAGACCCAAGCCCTGGAACTATCCTTCAGAGGGCTCTAAGCTCAATGCAGGGGGTGGGAGGCGGCCAGTCCCATGGTCCCAGGGTTCGGGGTCGAGTGGGACAGGACCCTCTGAACTCCAAGGACAGCCACCTTTCCTCCCCCGCACTATAACACGACAACACCCTCTTACTTTCCTCTTAAAGCAACACGATTTGACTATTAATGTAAAAATTGTCCAAACTGAGGTATGGTTACCTTGTCTGGGATGTGGTCTGACTTCAGTTGCCACTGACAACGTCACAGATTCAGGGGAAAATGTGAATTAAAAAACCACAGATGTAGAGAACAAACGTATGGACACCAAGGGGGGAAAGTGGTGGGGGAGTGGTGGTGGTGGTGGGATGAATTGGGAGATTGGGATTGACATATATACACTAATACGTCTAAAATGGATAATGAATAAGAACATGCTGTATAAAAAAAATAAATAAAATTCTAAAGAAAAACCCCACCCAGGCTGCCCTGACACTTTCACCCAGCACATGTGCCCCTGGCAGGCACCCGCCCCGATTCCATACCTTATTAGTAATCACTTAATAACGCCGTTAAGACTTGGGTTCCAGGAAATGGAAATTCTCCCCTGGTTGGGCAGGGTGGGGGGCACCCCGAAGTTCAGCACATCGGCCTCTTATCTGTCCCCGGAGAGTGGGCCGGAGAAATGTCGTACACTCACCCGCGTACACACAAACACACATATACACACGCACCCACAACGCACACACATGCACACCCATACACATGTACCAACACCCCCCCCCACCCTGCAAATACACACACATGCACACACAGAAACATATAGGGGACACAGATACATAAACACGCATACACATGTCCACACCCGCCCCGCACAGGCTAACGTGAGAAAAAATGGCTCAAAACACTCCTAAGACACTGTTGCCCTTTTCTTACTTCAGATAACGTTTCTATTAAACTGAAGGTTGACTAGGTCCAAGGTCCCAGCAGAGGAAAACAAGTGATCTTCATAGTAAAAAAGGGGGGGACCCCTATGTTTGCATATTTGCACACATGCATATGGGGAAAAAACCCTCAAAATACAGGTTTTTCTCTACAGAGAACTTCATCCCGGGATTCCTCTCTGAAATTGTCCCCCTGTCGCCCCGCTTTCTGACACAGCTTCTCCACCCCAGCTCTTGGTCTCACCCCGCCCTCCACTCCCCCCCCCCTTCCCCCGCCCACGTCCTCCTCCATCCGGCCAGGATCCCTGGATCCCGACCCAACGTTTCTACCCCTCTATTCCTCAGCTCCCATTACTCCTTGTTTATTTTTTGAAATTAAAAAAATTCTTAAAGAATTTTTTGGCTGCACCGCTTGGCATGTGGGATCTTAGTTCCTGGACCAGGGATCGGGCCCGCGTCCCCTGCACTGGAAGCGCGGAGTCTTAACCACTGGACCGCCGGGGAAGCCCGGGGAAGCCCCCGTTACTCCTTGTTGATGACGCCCTTCCTGCTACAGCGGCAGAGCCGCGTGGATGGCAAAGCCGGGAGGTTCACTCCCCGGCCCCTCACAGAGGAGGCTGCAGCTCTGCTCTAGGTGTGGGGAGGGGCTACACCGAGGGCCCCAGGCCTTAGTTTCGGCGCTGGTCCAGGGTGGGAGGCCGCCTCCCTCTGCATCCTCACGTCGGGGGCTTCGGGGCCGGCTTTCAGGGTCGTCACAACCCTCTCCATAGTGGTTGGGCTGCACCTTAGGATTCTGACCCCTTGTTTCTGGTCTCCTCCTCCCTCTGATAGTGTCTTCTCGGGCCCTGGTCCGGCCCCTCTTGGTCCTCTCCCCCCGGAGCCAGGTTCCCATTTCCAGACGCCCCCCAGACGTGGGCGCCGCTCCGGTGCCTCAGCAAATCCAAAAGGGAGCTTCTTCCCCCCAGATGGCTGCTGCTTCTGCGTTTCCTAAGCCCCTGGGCTGTTGGAGCCATCGGGCACCTCCCTCGGCCTGGTGGCCACATCTAACTGGTAACTTGGTCCTCAGGTCTCCACCAGGTCCCTGACCGTCCCTGCCCCTTGGGCTCGCGCTGCAAGCTCTGGATCTGCCTCAGGGCAGCACGGGTACTCAAAATCGACGGCTATCTATCGGAAGCCTAAATGCGGAGGTGGGGGTCCGGGACACGATGTCAAGGGTCTGTGGTCCTTGAGCGGTGGAACACGTGTGGCCTCCACGCTCACGCAGCAGCTCAGACCCTCCGACCTGAAGACGGTGCATCCTAGCTACCTGAGAGCCCTGCTCCGCGCAGCACTTGTAAGAAACGGCCACCTGGACCCCTTCCCGCTCCCCAGCCTGCGAGCTCCATCAGGGAGAAAGGCTGTATACTCTTCATGTGTCACTTGCCGGGACTGTGGCTGAAGCCTCAACTTCTTTATCCGAGAAAGGGGTGGAATGATGTACTGGTTGTGCCCACCCCGAGCCTGGATCCCAGCCGGTGCTCAATAAATAAAATATGACCTCGTGGAACAGAAAAGGGATGACAGCCACACCAGACTCCGGCACAGCGCGTTCCCTGTGTGATCGCAGTTCTCAGGAAACTACTCCTTTATCAGCCTCAATTAAGAAACAACAACAAACAGACTGAGGCTCAGAGAGGTCAAGCCATGAGTCCAAGGCCACACAGCATGAAGTGGCAGAGTTGGATCTGAACAGGGTCCTCCTTTAACAGGAGGCATGAGTTTATGAAGACCCCCCCGAGTCTCTCACTGTCTGTACCGCGCGGGGTCCATGTTTCCTTCCCATAGAAATCGCTCCCCAGGCCCCATGCCAAAGAGAACTCAAAATAATATCTGCAACATGGGCTCAGAGTTCTGCTTTGTAAGTTTCTACAATTTAGCTCAGTTACCGAAGCTACGAATCGACTGACATTGTTCTTGTGAATGAATTACGTGAATCCACGTTGGGCCTACGTATTTCAGCTCCCTATCTGAAGGTGAACTGCTTCACCTTCTTAGTAACTGGAAGGAACTTGTAGAAAAAGACCCTGACAGTCACCGTTCCCGTCGTCTTTCCCCCCAAGCAGTTGCCCGCGTGGGTAAAGAAGCCCGGGTCCCGCCCCTGACTGGCGGCGCATGCTCAGTGCCTACCTTCACTCCCACCCCTGGAGACTGATGTCTCATTTCCACCACCTCCCCACTCCGTCCTCTTCCTAAGTCCCCTCTCCACGGGGGCATGCCGCCCCTTCTGCACCCACCATGTCCTGCCCTCTGCTCTGATGTGCTTCTGCTGTGGCTCCATGGGGACCGCCAGGCTTCCCCTGGTTTCTTTCTTTCTTTTTTAATACATTCATTCATTCATTCATTCATTTATTTATGGCTGCGTTAGGTCTTCGTTGCTGTGTGTGGGCTTTCTGTAGTTGCGGTGAGCGGGGGCTACTCTTTGTTGCGATGCGCGGGCTTCTCATTGCGGTGGCTTCTCTTGTTGCGGAGCACGGGCTCTAGGCGCGCGGGCTTCAGTAGTCGTGGCTCGCGGGTTCAGTAGTTGTGGCTCACGGGCTCTAGAGTGCAGGCTCAGTAGTTGTGGCGCACGGGCCTAGTTGCTCCGCGGCATGTGGGATCTTCCCGGACCAGGGCTCGAACCCGTGTCCCTGCACTGGCAGGCGGATTCTTAACCACTGTGCCACCAGGGAAGCCCCTTCGGACCAGGGCTCGAACCCGTGTCCCCTGCACTGGCAGGCGGGTTCTTAACCACTGTGTCACCAGGGAAGCCCCTTCCCCTAGTTTTAGCCACCTGACCCCTCGGCTCCCCCAGTTCAGCCCAAACATAATTCAACACTCCAGGCTCTGAGACTGGGGCCTAGGGGGCTGGTGGCCTGAGGGAGGCCCCTGCGCTGTGCCGCCTCCACCCCGCAAGTCAACGTCTTTGTAGAATGAGGGTGGCCAGCGTGGGGTCAAGGCAGGCGCAGCCATTCTGGCGTGCAGGCCACTGGAGGGTGGGCTGGTGTCCCTGAGAGCACTGAGGATGGCCCCTGCCAGGATGGGACAGACGGGACCCCACAGAGCAGGGCCAGGCTGGAGAGCACCTGGCCCTCCAAGTGCCGAGGCTCGGTTAGCGAGGGCTTCAAAGGGGACTAAGTGTCACAGCGAGCAGCGGCTACAGCCCCCCGTCAAATCATCTCAGCCCCTAGCGCGCGCTTTCCCCAGCTCGGCACAGAGGACACTGGGCCACGACACTCTTGGATGTGGGGCCGGCCTGGGCACGGTCGGGTCCTGAGCGGCATCCCCGGCCCCAGCCACTCGATGCCAGAAGCACCTCCTCAGCTGTGACAACCATAAATGGCTGAGACGTCACCCAGCGTCCTCTGGGGCAAAGTCAGCTGGGGATGAGAGGCACCACTTCGCCTTTTCTGAAACTGCTCATAAATTATAACCTCATTTGCACACAATTCCCAGGAGGCTTATATGCGCCTTAAAGTTTGAGAGGAGCTGCTCTAAGCCAGGGTGTTTTAGCCTCAGCACTAGAGACATTTGGGGCCCATCGTTCTCCGTGGGGGGCCGTCCTGGGCGCTGTGGGTTGTGGAGCAGCCTCCCTGGCCCCCACCCCCTCGATGCCAGGAGCCCCCAGTGGTGATGACCACAGATGTCCCCAGACATCGCCCAGCATCCCCTGGGGCAGGATCATCCCCGGGGAGACCCACGGGTCTAAGGCCACAGCCTCGCTAAGCATGGCATTTCCACGTCAGCCACACACCCTTCTCCATGCCCGTGGCCTCGGACCTGCTTCCTATCACACAACTGTGCACGTCTGGCTTCTGGACCAGCCAGTCTGCCTCGAGAAAACAAAGTCTGGGTCTTAGTCATCCTTGCAGTCCCCTCCCAGCCCCTAGCGTGTTGCCCACGATGATCCTCCCGAGATACTTTGGAGCCAGCAGATGGATGAGGGCCCTGCCGCCTAGGCTGCCCGCCTGTCCTGTCCGCCTTTGCCTGGCCAGCTGCCAGCTCTGCCTTCCACTGGCCAGGGTCCCCCGCCCCAGGTTCCCAGGTGCAGTTTCATCAGTGTCCAGCTTTTGCACTTGGGCAGGTGGAGAAGGCACTGACCTGGCTCATCCCCTCCTCCCTACCGCCCGAGTCTTCAGAGCTGCCCACACGGCAGAGGGGGGAGGGGGAGGGGGACAGAGCGGGATGACAAGGAACAGGCCAGGAGCTTCTTCCCGGACAGCATCTTCTGGGTCTGAGCCTGGTGACAGCCCGGCACAGGACAGGGCTGCCTTGGTGCCAGGGCACTTCCCATCCCCCTCACCATCCCCAGAGATGGCCAGTGACCATGGGTGATGGGCAGGACCTCCGTGACGGATCCGGACAGAGAGGAGGCTGGCTTTCTTCATCCTATCGTCAGCACACCCGGGACCTTCCAAGTTACCCCTCCTCCCCTCCCCGTCATCACTTCACTCCGGAATTTAAGAAGCAGAGAAACGGCCTACCTAAAAATGGAGAACTTCCACTTGAAATCACAGCGCGGGAGGGGCCCTTATAATCTCCTAGCACAGCTCTTTCACCCGATGGAGGAAGGGCTTTACCCAAAGACGTTAGGCATCCCAGCTGCGAGGCCTGATGTGTGTGTGGGGGGCGGGGAGGGTCGGTGGGCGGGTGGTGGGAAGAATTTTCAAGGAAAATTTTCTAAATGATCAATTTAAAAGAAAATTTTAAAATCAGGCGACAACTCCTGAAAAATGACTTGCCTAAACTGGCACCGGGTGTGAGACAAGTTTCTGGAATGCAGAGCAGCGTTTCTTTTGGAAAGATTTACCTTCCTCAGTATGTAACGATCTACAGCTATCCGGCTGCTCCAGGCTGCGGGAAGAATCATGTATTCTAATTAATCTTTGGGGGAATCTCTGAGTAAGCCGAACTTATTCCTTTTAATTCCAGCAACCCTCGATGTAACTGGATCTTAATGACTGCATCTAATAGGGATTTTTTTTTTTAACAGCTTGCTTTTATTTGTTCTAGAACACACATGACATCCCATGATAAGTTTGGACTGCAAAAGAACACTGGGAAACGGGTTCAGATACTTTATATCGTCCTAAGACATTAGCTGCAACACTGGCACCAAGGTGCAGCGGGCATGTTCTGGGGGCATTCAGCCACAGAGCGAATCGCCCTTCAGAAAGAAACACAGATCCGTACAACTAAGCAAGCCTCCCCTCGAGGGCTGTTTTACTGACCGCTGGCTGCTGCGTTCTCACACGGGAGGCACACTTTTGCGGTTGCTGCTGCGTTAATCAGATGGACCGCGCTCGAGATGAATAAAGCAGGATTGAGTCCCCACCAAAAATCTGCCCTGGCGAACTTTTCTCAATTTATAGCCCTGGTTGGTGGGCGGGGGCGGGGGGATGACGCAGTGACGAGGGAAAGAAATGTGTCACTGGCTTTGAATGAAGTTCAGGGGCAGTGTTTACCTAAGCAACCGAGCCTGGTAAACATTTGCTATCTCTGGCGGTGCAGTGAGACTGTTTTGATCAAAAGCCACACTGCAAAGTGGCTCAAAGTGCCCCTCAACGGGGGAAGGATTTGGTGGGAACATCTTCTTCTCCGTTATTATTATTTTTTTAATTTCTATTGGAGTCTAGTTGATTTACAATGTTGTGTTAGTTTCAGGTGCACAGCAAAGTGGGTCAGTTATACACATACATATATGCCCTCTTTTTTAGATTCTTTTCCCATTTAGGTCATGACAGAGAACTGAGTGGAGTTCCCTGTGCTATACAGTAGGTCCTTATTATCTATTTTATATATGGTAGTGTGTATATGTCAATCCCAATCCCCCCGTTTATCCCTCCCCCACCCTATCCCCCTGGTAACCATAAGTTTGTTTTCTACATCTGTGACTCTATTTCTGTTTTGTAGATAAGTTCATTGGTACCATTTTTTTAAGATTCCACATATAAGCCATATCGTAAGCACGATGTACACACTCCCCTGAGGGTCACCTGAGTATCCAACTTCTTAAGAGGAATACTGAAGAACCAGAAGGTTCAGGGTTCAGTTTCCATCACCAGCCAACCTGACACGTGACTGTCTTTACGTGTGAGCTGTCAGGGTTCGACACCCGGCTTTTCTGATACTCCTGAGCAACAGGAATAAAAACATCGTGCTGCAAAATGTCGGAGGAGTTGTGGCTTATCAGTGACATACGATAAGTAGGCTGGACGGGTGAAGACTTTTATAAACACAAGGAATTAGACTGAAAAAGACATTCGACTTAAGACTGAAATAAGTTTCCAGCTGAGGGAGGTCTAGGACATATTCCAGGGGCTAAAAGTTTTGTTTGTTTGTTTTTTCCCCCAACAGCTCCTCTTGGTTTATACAGATGAGATGCCAGCATAACAATACGCCTTCTTCTAAGTAGACCCCCGGTGGACCCAGGTCTACCTTTGGTGGCAAACCAAACTCAAACAATTTCACCAGGGAAAAATATATGCAGATGTTCAATTAAACCCTGGAGTCCACAGTCCTGGCGCTGTTTGCCAGCCCTCATTGTTTGCTGAGTAACAACGGTTGCCAGGGGCGACGTAGTCTACTCTCTCTCCAAGAGCCTGTTGCTGGGCAACTGCGAGAATACTTCCCAAACCAAACAATGTCATCCCCGGAGCAATCCCCTCTATCTCACATTAACCAGATCTAAAAAAAACCCCTCCCAAATATGTAATCTATTATTTTCAGAAGCCCGAAGAGAAAGGCAAATAATCTCCTCTCTATAGTAACCGAGGGGAAAACAGTTTACCATATTTGTTCTGAAATAACAAAACCCAAGAAGGACCAACTCTCTCTGTGGAAAGCATCATAGGAGGGACTTCTTCAAGCCTTCCTAGTGCTGGGAGGAGAAACTGCCTTTTTCTCCAAGAGGAAAGAATTTATTTATCATCCAGCAAACAATGTGGGGTAGCTCATAGCGGCACCCACGTTTTCTGGGCAGTGGTTAGACAAACTGAAACAACCCGGGGAGATTAAGCTATCTGAAAAACACGTAAGAACAGAGGAGTAGATACCTAATTAAAAAGACTTTTGAGACCTTCAAGTGCGTATGAAATAGGTACAAACGGAACCGTGGACTCAGTATTACACACGCCTCTCAGTATTACACACGCCTCCTGGGACCGTCGGAATAAACTACAGCATCTGGCGTCCCAGTGCCTGCTCTTCTTGCCCTACCCTGCGAGGGGAAGGCTCTTGGAAGAGGAAGCCAGGCCACACCAGGGCCCCGAGATGGCAGGAAGCACAGGGACACACAGCTCCGGAAAGAGGCCACAGGGAGGTTCCTAGTGTTGGCCAATCTTGACCCACAGAGAAAAGGAAACCAGTTGGACTCAAAGCCAATGCGGCCTCGGCTCTGCCGAGCAGTGCGGTCTGTGCGTGGGTCCCTGAGGCTCTGGGACAGCGCAGGCTGCGCATGGGTCCCGAGGCTCTGCGAGGGGGAAAGGGAGAGGGCTGCCCCCCCTCTTACCAGGGGAGCGTAGAGTTCTAAGCCGTGGTCTTATCTGTGGGGAGCGTGGCCAAGGATCTTAAAACACGTTGACTGAATGGGAAGCGCGTGGCTCCAGCAACAAGGGTCAACACTTTAGATGATCAAAGCACACGACACTAAGAGACTTGGGCGTGATTAAAGCACGCCCTTTAGCTCTCGTTTGCGGTCTCGCCCCTGACATGATCACGTCAGGGGTGCACAGAATCTATGTCTTAAGACAGCGTCCAGGAGTCGCTCCCAGAATAAATGGACAGAATGGATGAGTGTCCCTGACAAGAAGGGAAGGTGGACTCCCACGCTGTTAGAATCTGAACCTGGGCTTCAGGGAGACCAGGAATTTGAGGCCAGCCTCTTGGGCCATTAACCCAGGGCTAAGTGGTAACGTGGAGTGGTCGCCATGCCGATCTCTAGTCCTGGAGGTGAGACCGCGAGCAGCCGACACCACGGAGTCGCCAGGGGACACTCCCATCCGAAGGGAGGCTCTGCCATGCAGCTGTGAGGACCCCAAACCCCGTCTCCAGAAAGAGGAGTGACGCGGGAGTCCTAGTTGTGTTATTCATTGATTTCAACCAAAACCCACTTGCAGGTCTGCAGGAATCAAAGCAGACCAAATTCCCTTCCCTTGTGAAGTTTATATTCTAGTAGGCAGTGGTGGGCGGGGGTGGCGGGGGATAGAGACAGTAAACAAAATGAATAAGATAAATATATACTATGTCAGATGGTGACAGATGCCAAGGGGAAAATGGAGCAGAGCTAGGGGCTGCCAGGGTGGGGTGGGGCTGCAACTTTTAAAGGGTTGTCACGTGCCTCCCTGAGAAGACTCACTAAAGAGATGAAGAAAGTGAGGGGCAGAGCCATTTAGGCATCTGGGGGAGGAGCATTCTTGTGGAGGGAACAGCCAGTGCAAAGGCCCTGAGGTGGGACCATACCTGGCTGGTGACTAAAGCTGAGTGAACCAGGAGACAAGAAGGAGGAAAGGTCCGCGCAGACCATCACACGGCTTTGGCTTCTGCTCAGGGTGAAATGGAAGCGACCAGAGGGTTTCAGCCCAGGAACGACCTGATTTGACTTGTGTTTTAACCAGGTCCCTCTGGCTGCTGGGTGAAGAACAGGCGAAGAAGGAAAAGGGTGGCAGCAGAGAGAGAGTTAAGAGGCTAATGTGATAACGCAGACGAGAGACGGTGCCATGGCCCAGTCTGGGTGGCAGCAGTGGAGGGGTGCCAGTCAGATTCTGGATAAATACTGGAGGTGGAATCAGCAGGATTTGCTAATGGGCTGGATGTGGAGGGTGAGAGAAAGGCGGCAAGAGTGTCTCAAAGCTTTTTTGCAATTAGAAGGATGAGAACAGGAAAATTTCAGGAGAAGCAGGCCTGGGGTGCACCCAGGAGTTGAGTTTTAAAGATGTGAGGTGTGAGAGGCTCCGACAACCAAGCTGGGATACTGAGAAAGCAGATGGATGTATAAGTGAACATCTGAGGGGCAAGGAGTAAGCTGGAGCCAGCAGTGTATAGATAATGTGGGCTGGAGCCAGTAGTGT
>NW_020837997.1:9972801-9990149 GCF_003676395.1 Aethalodelphis obliquidens | reverse complement strand
CAGTGTATAGATGACACGGGCTAGAACCGTCAGTTTATAGATGACATAGGCTGGAGCCAGCAGTGTACAGATGACCTATTTAAAGCCACGAGACTGGCTGAGCTCATCAAGGGAGAGCAGGGAAGAGACCCAGGGCCAGGCTCTCTATCATTTAGAGATCCTAAAGAAGAGGGAATCCAGAAAAGGAGCCTGAAAAGAGGAGGCCAAAGAAGTACGAGAAAGTGGCGTCCTGAGCACCAGGTGAATTGGGGGCTGGGAAATGACCACTGGATTCAGCGAAGCAGAGGTCACCGCGACCCTCACAGAGCAGTTCCAGGGGAATGGCATGGGCAAAAGCCACAGGGATTGGGGCAGGTTCAAGAGAGACCAAGAGTCATGGAACTGGACACCCAGGAACAGACAAGTGTTTTGAGGAATCTCTGCTGGAAAGAGGAGGAGAGGAACGGAGTGGCAGCTGGAAGAGGAGGTCAGTTGAGAGAGAGTTTCTGAAAATGGAAGAAGTAACAGCAGGTGTGTGTCGTGACCGGCAGGATCCAATGGGAGGGAACTGACATGGGAGGGGGGGGGAGAATTGCTGGTGGCGCGTCCTTGCATAGATGGGATAGGACCAGAAGTCCTGCAGAAGAGAGGAGGGGGCGGCCAAAGCTAGGCGCATGGACATCTGTCCACCAGCCCAGCACAGAAGGCAGAGCCTCGGCCCAGATACAGGTGTCACTGAGAAATAGACGGGTAACCCCAAACCTGAAAGTCCCTTCGGGGAGCTCCTGGTCCCCAATCCCATTCCTCAGCCATGGGGCCCCATTGTTATGATTCCAGGGCCCTCCTGAGTCTGCCCTGGGGTGGGTCACTCAGGTCTACAGACTCACAGCAAAGCCCGAGCAGACCCTGGGCTTGGAAGGGTGAGCTGTAGCTGGGAATGAGCCCACAGATGGCCTCCCCAGGCCCCAGGCTTCAGGGCTGCATGTGACCATGATAGGAGGTGGGGCCTTCGGGAGGTGTGTAGGTCATGAGGGTGGAGCCCGCATGAATGCGATTAGTGCCCTTATAAGAGAGACCCCAGACAGCTAGCTCACCCTTTCCACACCATGTGAGGACACAGCGAGAAGGCTGTGACTCAGAGAGGGCCCGCATTGATCACACTGGCACCCTTATCTCAGACTTCCAGCTTCCAGAATCATGAGCAATCCATTTCTGTCATTTATAAGCTGCCCAGTCTGTGGTATTCTGATACATCAGCTTCAACGGACTAAGACAGACCAACAGCCACCCCCTAACCCCATGGTTCCCCCTCGACAGTCTAACAGAAGCCCTGTCCTTCATGTTTGCACACGATTTGCCCTTTTTATTCTTCTCCATGACTAGATGCCTCTTTGGAAATCCACCAACATGTCTGATCTTTCCACGTCCAAGTATTACTAGAAGTTTGTTTCAATACACCAATCTTTCTTGCCATGTCCACATCCAAACATACAACCTTAAATAAGAAGACGCTCTAGGGTTGCACAGAAAAATAAAGCGTATTTCTTGCTCAGTCATGCTTGAACTATGTGAGATTACTGAGAAATTTAATGCAAGATAAACGAGTGAGGCCAGGAATCTTGCTGTGAGAGTTTCAAGAGCAGAGTTCTCCCGCTCTGGGTAACGCAGGGACTCAGGCCAGCAGGCAGAGTCCTCGCCTGTCTTAGGGAGGGAAGGACCTTCCCTGGCTTGGAAGCGGTCACCGGTCTCTGAGCTACAGCTATATCTCCATTGTCCCAGGACCCCAAATTTAGTCTCAGATCCCTTCGGAAGCACCGAGGGATCTCTGAAGAAATGAAAACACAGCGACAAAAGGCAAAATTAGGAATATCGATCTCACCCGTCATCTCCTCTCTCCCCATCTCAACCCCCCATCCAAACCTACGGGAACAAAACCACCTTCTATTTCGGGTCCCGTGAAAGTTTCAACCCCAAAGCCAAACCTCAGGGTGCTCTCACAAAATGGAGCAAAACAGGGTTTTGTGCACATTGCTGATAAACCCATTATTCTAATTAAACCCGAGGAGAGAAATCTTGGAGGTATTTTAGGTTTTTAGCCTAATTAAGCCTAATTAATGCTAAGAAGATACACTAAAATCAATTCCATTTTAGAAAGGCATTCTCATCAAAAGCTTGGGGGGAAATGTTATTTTTGCAATTGAAAAAATGCACCATAAGACCTTGAAAATATTTTAAATGACTTTCCTGTTACATCAGGATTTGAGATGAGTCTTCATCTCAAACACTTTCTATGGGTGCGGGGCTGGGCAGGACCCAGAGCAGAAAACCAGCAAGCAGCCCACGGGGCCCCAACAAATGCCCAGCTTTGCCTGGTTCTGTTTTTGGCATCTCCCTTCCCAGCCCCGTATTAAGTCAGCTCCCAAAGCAGAGCAAAAGATAATTAGGGGGAAAAAATGGAATAAAATGTCCTAGCTCTGCTTGAAAGGTGGAAAGAGAAACAGACGAGGACTCTGAAACATAACTCAAGCAACAGGGGACCAGCCTCCCCATCCTCCCTCCCTCTTTTCTCTAGTTCAAAATGTAGCCTTGGACAAAAAGCCACCTCTCGAACCCTCCCATGTCCCAATATTGGTCCCAGTTCCCCTTGCTTCTAGAAGTCGCGGCGGCTTGACCACCGTGACCTTTGAAAAGCATTTACCACTATTTCGGCATGATTTTTTAAAAGATAAATATTTGAAAGATTTCCATCCAAGTGGAATTTGAAACTATTTGAATAAAGAAAAAAGTAAGGCTGAGCTGAAAAAAAGCCCTCGAAAGCTTACTGTGGGCTGAAATCATGAAGACACGATTGCATTTCTGTGTAAGTCAAATCCTCTCTTTTTTTTTGACATAAATGTCGTGCTCAAGATTAGATTGAATGTGGATGGCTGAGCTCAACAATTTGGGCTAAACCTCTCTGGGGATCTCAGCATCTCCCCAGGCTATTGCTCAGCCCCAGGTGATTAGGAGAGCATCTGTGAGGATGCAGGACACCAACAGAAATCGACCAGATTCTTCACTCTCTGGCAAATAGCAAGTGTGTTTCATCCTTACACATGAATGACCGTGGACAACCACAAGAGGACATCCTGGCAACCTCTAGACAGGCCTTCCCCTGGTGGCAGAGGCTCTGGGCAGTGCCCAGGTCAAGGATGACACTCAGGAAGATGGAAGACGGTTGAGGGACAGTCCTGGCTGACATGGGCTGCTGGGACCACAGGGGACAGATGTGGAGCCGGTGGAGTCCTGGCTGTACCCTCAGTGGACGAGAGGGGAATGCATCCTGGACCCGTGTATCTTCCCCCGGACACACGGCACCAGCAAAGCGAGACACCCCAGGAATACAATGCGATGGCTGAAAGTAGGCGCCTGGATCCGAATCCTGGATCCTCTGTTTGCTGGCTGGGTAACCTTCAGCCAGTGACTTAAACCTTTCTCGTTTCCGTTTCTTTATCCGTAAGCAGAGAAAGTAAATCCCGTCTGCCTCTGCTGGTTATTGCGTTAAATAAAATGAAGCCTACAGGGGCTTCCCTGGTGGTCCAGTGGGTAAGACCTCGTACTCCCAATGCAGGGGGCCCGGGTTCCATCCCTGGTCGGGGAACTAGATCCTACATGCATGCTGCAACTGAGGATCCCACATGCCGCAACTAAGACCCGGCACAGCCAAAATAAATAAATAAATAAATAAATAAATAAATAAATATTAAAAAAATGAAGCCTACAAAGCATGGGGTTCACTTGCTGGCCCAGCACATAGCAGATGCTCAGTAAGTATTAATTAGTGTGCAACTCACTCCGTTTTAAGGCAACCAAGATCAGCTGCTGGTTTTTGCCTGTTTAAATACCTGAAACCCCCAAAGCAGTTATGCCTTTTGCTATCTGTGGTTTCAAAACAAACGAGTGAGATAAACACTTCAGGGAGCGCCTTGTGCTCTGTGCTGCGATCATTCCAGGGCATATTTGTGGGGTTCGTCATTTTCACCGAATACTTCATACTCGTTTCTCTCCTAGCATCGTGCCAAACGTAGCAGCTCTCCTTCCAAATGAACCCTGCTGGATTGCTGTTATAAAATGACATTTTATCATGGGCCCCCTTTCCCTTTTCAGAAACCCCATCCTTGCATGAGACCTCAGAGCAGTGCATCATCCTTCCGGGGGAGTTTAATTCCCCGTAAGGAGATCCTTTTTGCTTTGCCTTCTTTGCCACAAGTTTCTGCGATTTGCATCGAAACGGGTGGCTTCTCCAGGGCTAATTCAAAGACAGGTGACGGCGCCTGCAGTGTCCCCACAAGCCTGTGCCAGAGGCGGTGCAGAGCCAGGCAGTGCAGGTGCCTGGGGGCGGGGGGGATGCTCACCAGAGAGCAGGGTCTGCCTCTGCAGAAAATGACTTCTGAGCATCCCTCGAGACCTAGGATATGTGTGAACCTGCACAGCCAGAGAATGCAGAGCTAGCCGGAAGCAGTGTCTCTTTATCCCCTCTCAGGATTTATCCTACAGAAATACACGTGTCCAGAAAGGTGCATGGACACACAAACACTGTTCACCATTGTGCAGAACAGCATGATTCATCATAGCCTCAAAGAAGAAACAACTCAATTGTCTGTCAGCTGATTCAGTAAGATGGGGTCCATCCATGGCTGGAATATTACTCAGCCATGGAGAAGAGCAAAGCACTGACACTCACTACAATGTGTATGCACCTTGAAAGCATGATGCTCAGCGAGAGAAGCCAGACGTGGAAGACCGCACAGTGTGTGCTTCCCTTGATGGGAAATGTCCAGAACAGGCAAACCCACAGAGACAGAGAGTGGGTGAGTAGTTGTCAGGGGCTGGGGGAGAGGGGGGCTGGGGAGTGACTGTTAATGGGCACAGGCACGGGTTTCTTTTTGGCATGATGGAATGTCCTGGAGTTAGTGGTGATGGCTGCATTCTCTGGATATACCAAAAGCCACTGAACTGTATACTCTAAATGGGCCAACTTGACGGTATATGAAATATATTTCAATAAAGTGGTATAAAAGAAGACATATGGGCAACATATCCCTGGTGGCATTATTTGAAGCCACAAAAAACTGCAACCAACTTAAATGTCAATAGGGAAATCATTAAACAAATCGTGGTACATCCTCTCTGTAATCTATGATGTCATTGAAACAAACGAGGTACTTTCTCCAAGAAAGATCTCCAAGCTATACAGTGCCTGGATAGAGAAGGCTCTCAAATATTTGAGAAAGAATCTATGTTAAAAAATGCAGCTATATATGCTATAAAATAGGTACATTCATTTAAAAGGTCTAGAAGGACACACATCGTATTATTGGAGGCAAGGAAGATAGGAGAATGAAACAGAAACTTACAGTCGTTAATAACTTCTGCAGATGACTTTATAGGAACCTGACTTGTGCATTACTTACGTATCGTTAAAAAAAATTGTGGGGGCTTCCCTGGTGGCGCAGTGGTTGAGAGTCTGCCTGCTGATGCAGGGGACACGGGTTCGTGCCCCGGTCCGGGAAGACCCCACATGCCGCGGAGCGGCTGGGCCCGTGAGCCATGGCCGCTGAGCCTGCGCGCCCAGAGCCTGTGCTCCGCAACGGGAGAGGCCGCAAAAGAGAAAAATCCGCGAACCGCAAAAAAAAAAAAAAAAAAAAAAAAAAATTGTGATACATTTGTAAGCACTTGAAGGCAAGTCAGTTCTTGTAAATTTGCAGGCTGTACCTAGCGAATGCTGTTTGTGCAGGGAATACCACTACTGTTCAACCCACTTGGTCTACAGTACGTTGCCACTTCTTATGACCGGAGCCATTAATGTTAATTCAACATTGAACATTAAAAGAAACCATACCACGCTTCCCTGGTGGCGCAGTGGTTGGGAGTCCGCCTGCCGATGCGGGGTACGCGGGTTCGTGCCCCGGTCTGGGAGGATCCCGCATGCCGCGGAGTAGCTGGGCCCGTGAGCCGTGGCTGCTGAGCCTGCGCGTCCGGAGCCTGTGCTCCGCGATGGGAGAGGCCACAGCGGTGAGAGGCCTGCATACCGCAAAAAAAAAAAAAAAAGAAACCATACCGGGCTTCCCTGGTGGCGCAGCGGTTAAGAATCCGCCTGCCGGGCTTCCCTGGTGGCGCAGTGGTTGAGAATCTGCCTGCCAATGCAGGGGACACGGGTTCGAGCCCTGGTCTGGGAAGATCCCACATGCCGCAGAGCAACTGGGCCTGTGAGCCATGGCCGCTGAGCCTGCGCGTCCGGAGCCTGTGCTCCGCAACAAGAGAGGCCGCAACAGTGAGAGGCCCGCGCACCGCGATGAAGAGTGGCCCCCACTTGCCACAACTAGAGAAAGCCCTCGCACAGAAACGAAGACCCAACACAGCCATAAATAATAAATAAATAAATAATCTAAAAAAAAAGAATCCGCCTGCCGATGCAGGGGACACGGGTTCGAGCCCTGGTCCGGGAAGATCCCACATGCTGCGGAGCATCTAAGCCCGTGGGCCACAGCTACTGAAGCCTGCGCTCTAGAGCCCGCGAGCCACAACTACTAAAGCCCACGCACCTAGAGCCCATGCTGCGCAACGAGAAGCCACCGCAATGAGAAGCCCGCGCACCGCAACGAAGCACAGCCCCCTGCTCGCCTCACTAAAGAAAGCCCGCGCACGGCAACAAAGACCCAACACAGCCAAAAAAAAAAAAAAAACACGTACCTAATAAACCAACTATGGTACATTCACACAATGCAACAGGACTCCACAGTAAGAGAACAAACTCCTGAAACACACACCAGCACGCTGAGTCTCAGTTGCATTACACTGAGAAGCCAGTCTCAGAAGCTACACGCTGTGTGCCACCACTTATGTGACACTGTGGAAAAGGCAAAACTACAGGGCTGGGGACAGAGCGGGGTGGCCAGGGGACATGGGGGGAGTGGGGTGAGGGTCTGGCTGCAGACGGGCAGCTCAAGAGAACGTGCTGGGGTGTTGGAACTGCTCTCTGCCCTCTGGGTGGGTGGGAGTTACAAGAATCTACGCATGTGTGAATACTCATAGAGGGGTGCACCCTGACTGTATGTAAACTATGAATGAACCAAAGGAACAGAGTGAATTTACTGAGTGCCAGACATTGTTTTAGGCACGGAGCATTCAAAGGTGATGACAGCTCTGCTTGGGGCCCCAACATCCTTGGGCAAGGGATTGAGACAAGAAACCAGTCACCAGATACGCAAGGTGATCTCCCACAGATGTGGGAGGTGCCAGAGTGAGCACACACCCGCCCCCCCCCCCCCCCCGCACAGGGAGTAGCAGGTGCAAAGGCCCTGGGGCAGAGGAGAGCGGGGAGGGGCTGGAGACGCTGGCAGAGACCCCAGGGGCACCGCCAGAAGTCTAGGTTTTATTCCAATTCCTGAGGGAAGCCCCAGGTGGGGGCACACTATCACCTCACTTATGTTCTTAAAAGAGCCCTCTTTTCAGACCATCGGGAGAAAGAGTGAAAGTAGGAAAACCAGGGGGGAAGAAGCTCCCATGGCATTTACTAGTCCAAATTTTAGAAATAATTAATGCTTCATTAAGTTCCTAATCAAGCTTCTTAAGACTCAGATACGGAAGCTGGGCTTTATACCATTTTATAAAGAAGCCAAGTAACATTCACCCCAGTAAATGGAGGGTTAACTAGCTAAGCATTTAGTTAACATGAGAGTAAGTGAGGGCCTCTACTATCTTCTTTTGGCCAAGCCACGCGGCACGCGCGATCTTAGTTCCCCGACCAGGGATCGAACCCGTGCCCGCTGTGTTGGGAGCGTGGAGTCTTAACCACTGGACCATCAGGGGAGTCCTCCTGCTATTTTAATGCAGGCAAATCATCGCAGCTCACAAGCATCAGCTTCCTTATGAATTCAGTGTTAATTGCCTCTACTGATTTATAAATACCATTATCCAAAAATTAAACACTTTACAAGTGTACACTCATTTTTTAAAAGGGCACCTAAGACAGAGGAAATGGACAAGGCGTTGAATCTGTAGTTTGGTTATAGTTACTCACTGTTAGGATCAATAGAGTAAACTGATTTCAATCAGGGGTTGGCAAACTTTCTATAAAGGGCCAGAGAACAAACGTTTTTGGTTTCACGGGCCCCAAGTTCTCCGCTGAGGCTACTCCACTCCGTCACCAACTCTAGAAAACTGCCCTGGACCTTCCACAAGGAAGGAGCCTGGCTGCATTCACAGCCCTACGGGAGCCTGGGGCAGAGGGAAAAAGCCGGCAATACTGATCCTGTCTTTAACATTTTGATATTTTGCTCATCATGGATTATTCTGACATTGATTTTGATTTTTTAAAATACTGCATTAAGATATTGTTTGCGCTGATGGCTGAGCTTTCTCTGGCGCTGCTCCCTCCTTGAATTTTGTGCCCGAGGTGACTGTCTCACTTGCCTCACCCTAGTCCCGGCCCTGGAGCTGCTCCGACAAAACTTCATTTTTGAACACTGGAATTCGATTTTCATATACTTTGCGTGTGTCACAAAATAGTCTCCGTTTTCGACCATTGGAAAATGCAGAAAATATTCTCAGCTTGCGGGGCCTACTGAAAAATCAGGCGGCGTGCCGGATTGGGCCCCTGGGTGTAGTTTGCTGAGCTGTTTTAGATGGTCATTTACGAAGCAGGTCCTCCTCATCTTTTTAATTAATCATTTTTTTAATTCGAAAAACATTTTTATTCATCTTCATGTTCCATAAAAATAACTGCTCTCAAATGGGCACTCACATGACTGAACAAATCAGTCCTATTTTATCCTTTGTGACATTCTCGCTTAGGTTACTTATGACTCCCTTCTCGCCCCAGGTCCCCTAGTGCACCAGCATGCGTGCCCAGAACACCCCAGGAGGCCTCTGGGTTTGGTGCAGGGAACACCTGTGAGTGAGCAGACGTGTCCTCAGTCTGCCCGCCCGCCTACCGCCTTCCTTTCTGGGAAGGACCATAGACTCAGAAGTATCAATATAATCTTCCCAAGTGAGGGTGTGGACATGGAATGAGTTAAGGCCACATCATTCACTGGTTAGTATAAGACCACAGACAAGATGGATCTTCAGGGCCTTTACTAAAACTGTGACCTGTGGTTCAGCGGGAGAGGTGAGACGTATGAGACACAGGTGTGAAAGAATACGCCTCCTCTAGTGCAATGCTGCAAAACACAAGTGGAGTAAAAGACTTACTATTATTTTTTAAATTGTGGCAAATATATATCACAAAATTTACCATTTTAACCATTTTTAAGTGCACAGCTCAGTGGCATTAAGTACTGATACATTCACACTGTTGGGCCACCAGCCCCCCACCCTCCATCTCCAGAACTTTCTCATCTTCCCAAACTGAAACTCTGTCCCCACGAAAACAATGACTCTCCGTTCCCCTCCCCCAGCCCCTGGCCCCCACCATCTACTTCCTGTCTCTGTGGATCTGACTCCTCTGGGGACCTCGCATAAGTGGAATCAGACAGTATTTATCCTTCTGTGTCTGGCTTATTTCTCTGAGCAGAGAAATAAGGTTCATCATGTCCTCAAGGTTCATCCATGTTGTAGAATGGGTCAGAATGTCCTTCCTTTTTAGGGCGGAATAACAGTCCATTGTATGGATGGACTATATTTTGTTTATCCAGTCATCTTTCAATGGACTCTTGGGTTGTTTCCATCTTTGGGCTACTGTGAATAGTGCTGCTGTGAACATGGGTGTACAAACTTTTGTCCAAGTCTCTAGGTATTTATCCAGAAGAGGAATCGCAGGATCATATGGTAATTCCATGTTTAATTTTTTTAGGAATAGCCATAGTGTTTCCGCAGCAGCTGCATCTGCTGGTCATGCACAAGAGTTCCAACTTCTCCACATCGTTGCCAGTACTTGCTATTTTCTTTTTTTTCAACAGTAGCCACCCTAATGGTGTGAATTGGTATCTCATTGTGGTTCTGATTTATATTTCTTAACGATGAGTCATGTTAAGCACCTTTCCATGTGCTTATTAGCCATTTGTACATCCTCTTTGGAGAAATGTCTATTCAGATATTTGTCTACTTCTTAATCGGCCTAAGTGTGTGTTTGTTGTTGAGTTGTAGGAGTTCTTTATATTAACCCCTTAGTTCTGGATTTTAACCCCTTATCAGATATATGATTTGCAAACATTTTTTCCCGTTCCACAGATTGCCTTTTCACTCTGATCATATCCTTTGAAGTACAAAAGTTTAAAATTCTCATGATGTCCCATTTATCTATTTTTTTTTCTTTGGTTGCCTCTGCCTTTGGTGTCACGTCCAAGGAATCACTGCCAAATCCAATGTCATGAAGATTTCCCCCTGGGCTTCTCTGGTGGCTCAGTGGTTTAGAATCTGCCTGCCAACGCAGGGGACACAGCTTCGAGCCCTTGTCCGGGAAGATCCCACATGCCGCAGAGCAACTAAGGGCCTCACGCCACAACTACTGAGCCCGCACTCTAGAGCCCGCGAGCCACAACTACCGATCCCACGTGCCACAACTAGTGAAGCCTGTGCGCCTAGAGCCCGTGCTCCGCAACAAGAGAAGCCACCGCAGTGAGAAGCCCGCGCACTGCAATGAAGAGTAGCCCCCGCTTGCGCAACTAGAGAAAGCCCGTGCACGCGCAGCAACGAAGACCCAATGCAACCAAAAATTAATTAATTAATTAAAAAAAATTTTCCCCCTATGTTTTCTTCTAAGAGTTTTATAGTTTTAACTCTTACATTTACATCTTTGACTCATTTTGAGTTAATCTCTGTACCTGGTGTAAGACAGAGAAGTGTCCGACTTCATTCTTTTGCACGTGGACATCATTTGTTGAAAAGCCTGCCCTTTCCCCATTGAATGGTCTTGGCACCCTGCTTGCAGTAAATTTTTATAACCCAGTAATTAAAGCTAAGTGACAACACATGAGGGTCTCATCTTGCCAGAAAGGGCACCATAAAAGTGAATTTGTAAAAGAAGCTGACATAAATTAGACGCATCTGCTTTTCCTCTTCAATATTAATGGATATGTCTGGGCAAACCTCTTATTCCTGCTTTCAGTGGGGATTTCCTTCCTATTCTTCCCATACGGAATATTTCTTTTTTCCTTTGGGCTGCGCCACGCAGCTTTTGGGATCTTAGTTCCCGGACCAGGGATCGAACCCGTGCTCTCGGCAGTGAAAGCGTGGATTCCTAACCACTGGACAGCCAGGGAAGTCCCCCAATACAGAATCTGGGTGGGGCTGATGCACAACACTGTGCAGAGAAACAAACACCACAGGAACACCCCTGCCTTTTCTGTTTACTATAAAGTGTTCGATTTGGACCTAATTTTTGTCCTCCTATTTTTCAAAACCTAGAGAATACTTGCGAAGTGGTTTAAACTCTGCAATATGCCTATTCAAACGGCTACAGCAGGATCCTGTAACTGGGTCTGAGGATTCACCAGGGGTTGCCCTTGAGGGGAGTCTGTGAACTTGAAATTGACCATGAAATTCAAATGGGAGCGCATGTGTCTATGCCTGTTCTTCTGGGGAGAAATGACCCACTTTCAGCAGACTGAAAGAGGTCTGGACTGAATAATGGTTAAGAACCACTGGGCTGTATGTCTTTTTTTTTTTTTTTTTAACTTCAGTTCACAGATTCGAGGACTCCAGTTAGACAAGCCTTGTATAATGCAGGCAGGTGAGCGGTCTTTAGAAGAAAGTGACAGAATGAATCTACATCCTGGAGGAGGGCGTGGAATATCTGCAGAGGACCCCGACGTGGGGCCAGCAGGGCCGGTCACAGGAGGGGAGTGAGCCGCCCGCCCCATCTCTAGCAGGAAGCCACCGTCAGGAGGCGGCTAGTCTTCTTTGCCACCATCCGTATTTAGGGATTCAAACAGTCCAGGAGGGGACTCTGCTGATGATTAGCTATCCCGTCAACGACTACCTTGGTGATAATTAACCCACAGACCGCCAAGCCCAGAAATGTCACCGACTTGAGGAAACCTAAAAGAGAAACCACTGCCAGTGGGAAATAAAGGGAAGAGCGAAATCGTGTTTTGTTTTTTGTAATTGTATCCACCCCAATCAAGCCAAAGAAACATACGCGATTTGCCATCTTAGGCAGCTGACGGCACTGACCAGCCCCACGGCCAGATCATCAAGGTGACTCCGCTTACGTTCTTACCCCAGAGAAGCCAGCTCCTCCTTGGGGTCTAGCAGCGATTCCAGCTACAACAAACGATTTCAAAGTCATGCAGGATTCATCAAAAATTGGATTTTAGCTTTACATGAAGGGGCTGAAATGCGCAAATAGTTAGCTTTTTGATCTCTAAACAATGATTTTTTTTTTTTGGATTGGCCATTCCACATTTTGACTTCTTACGTGTCACTGGTTCGAGTGTGTTCCAACATAAAGGCAACAGTTTTAGACGCTGGGTCTCCCACATAAGCAGTAATTCATTTCAGAAACCAATCCTAGGCCCCGTGATTTGCACCCCAAATTCCAGAGCTGGTGCGACCCTCTGAGAGGGACCAGTCCTTGGGTGACAGCCATCGGGGCCGAGTGTCAGCAAGTGGGAGACCTGAAGGAAGAGGAACCGAAGCTTCCTGACGGCAGAGGACCTGCCCACCCTGAGTGTTGGTCTAAACCTTGGCCTGGCTCTCCAGGGCCTGGAAGACAGGGAGGCTACCTGGAGAGAAAGGCCAGGATGCTGGGGACTGGGGAAAGCGTCACCTCACAGACACAAGGAGGAAAGGGGATGCAGCCTGCAGGATGGATGTAGCCAGACCAAGACTCTTTTTTCTGTTTTTAAATAAATTTATTTATTTTATTCTTGGCTGTGTTGGGTCTTCGTTGCTGCGAGCGGGCTCCTCATTGCAGTGGTTTCTCTTATTGCAGAGCATGAGATCTAGGCGCGTGGGCTTCAGTAGTTGTGGCTCGCAGGCTCTACAGCACAGGCTCAGTAGTTGTGGCGCACGGGCTTAGTTGCTCCAGAGCGTGTGGGATCTTCCCGGACCAGGGCTTGAACCTGCGTCCCCTGCATTGGCAGGCGGATTCTTAACCACTGCGCCACCAGGGAAGCCCCCAAGATTCTTTTTAATTACAGCAAACAGGAAGAGATAATACAGTAAATATTATCCCCTTCGCCTTAAAGGAAGTGAAAAATAATGTTAAACGCTGCTGGCAAGTCTAAGCATTCACACACCTCCAAAGCAGCACCGTGTTCATACATGCACGATGTTGTACCCAGTGCTGGCCAAGTACAGCCAGTACTGTGAGTGAGACCAGCCCCTGGTTAACTTTTTCTGTAAAGGGCCCAACAGTAAATATTTTACGGTTAGATGCTCTCTGTTGAGACTACTCAGCCCCTCTAACGTAGGGTGAAAACTGTCACAGACGATACATGGATGAGCGTGCCAAAAAAACTTCATTTATGGCCCCTGAAATGTGAATTTCATGTGTTCCAAAATATTATCCTTTTGTTGGTTTTTTTCAACCACTTCAAAATGGAAGAAGTCATTCTTGTCTCTAAGAGAGGCTAAAACAATTCTGGATAAATAAAAAGACAGGTGTCAAATGCCAAATCAGTGTCCAGAGGGTCAAGGACACTCCGGGGGTGATCACCCTCAAGCCCGTCCAGTCTCCCTCATTGAGCGGAGGATGCAGGATGTTGGGAAGTCTCTGAAAAGGACATGCCCACAGCCAGAGCTGGAGACGTGTCATGAGGGAGAGAGGGGACAGCCCTCATGTCCTGTGGCTTCTGACCCTCCCTCCCCTCTACCCCTCCCACCACGTAGCTCTGGTGCACGCCCCCCCCCCCCATCTTTATGATTCAGGGTCTTTGGGCATTCCACAAAGGAAGAGAAATTTGTGGATGCAAGAAAACCGTAAAAGACGACACCTTTGAATAGACATTTTTCCAAAGGAGGTATAGAAGTGGGCAATGAAAAGATGCTCAAACATCATTAGTCATTTGGAAAATGAAATTAAAAACCACAACAAGATACTGTTTCACAACTACTAGGTTGGCTATAATGAAAACAGTGGAAAAGAAGATGTGGAGAAATTGGAGCCCTCCTACGCTGCTGGTAGGAATGGAAAACGGAGCGGCTGCCGTGGAAAACATTTGGCAACTCCTCCAGAAGCTGGTCACCATTTGACCCAGCAACTCCACTCCTAGGTATGCACCCAGGAGACACAGAAATCTATGTTCACACAAAAACTTGTCCACAAACATTCATAGCAGCATTAAATGTAACAGCCAAAAAGTAGAAACAACCCAAATGTCCATCAGTGGACGAACGGATAAACAAATTGTGGTCCACGCATACGATGGAATATTATTCAGCCACAAAAGGGAAGGAAGCACTGACACTCGCTACAACATCCGTGAGCTTCAACACATGATGCTCAGTGGAAGAAGCCTGTCGCAAAGGGCCACGGATTATATGATGCCATTTTAGGAAACGTCCAGTACAGGCAAATCCACTGAGACAGGAAGCAGATTAGCGGTGGCCAGGGGTTGAGGGGAGGGGGAACGGGGAGGGGCTGGTAATGGGCAAAGGGTTTGTTTTGGGGGCGGTGAAAAAGTTCTAGAATTAGACAGTGATGAAGGTTACACAACATGGTGACTATCCTAAAAATCACTGAATTGTACCTTAAAATGAATTTTATGTTATGTGAATTTTATCTCAGTTAAAAGAAAATGACCCAGCAAGTGTGGGCAGATGCCAGGCAAGAAGCAAAACAGATGCTCCGTAAGCTAAACTCGTTCCTATATTCTTTACCTGAGAAGAAGTGAAACGCGGCACTGCTCCAAACAATGAGAGGTTAGGCCTGAGAACTGACCAGGTCGGAATTCTTTATATAACGTTTTCAGAAGTAAACTTGGTTAACCAACAAAAATACTCCTCACACGCTATCCCAAAGAGACCTTCTGTTTGAAAACCTCAGTGACGTGCGGGAAGGTGTAAGAAAGCCTGTTTTAAAAATGCCACAATGTTTGGTCAGACGTGTCCCGTAAACAGAACTGATTTTGGGAAAGGACTGAGGAGTGAACAGCCAGGGGCAGGCTTCTCACCATCAGGAAACTGAAAGGAGAATATGTCCCAGTTGGGGAGTTGAGAGAAGTGAAGACTTCCTGCCCGCCCCACGCAAGTGAACCTCACCACTGGAGGATAAAGGAGCAGGCAGTTTCGAGAAGATTCCATATTCATGAAACACTAATAAAGGAAAACCAAATTAGGTTAGTGTCTCAGAAGTCTTCAAGGATGTTAAAAAGAACAATATGATCCACTAAATTTAAAGTGGGGGGAACGCCTCGGTTAGGGATGGATAACTTTATTCTGCCTGGTCGGAATTCTCGTTTTACATTGTTTGTGTAGAGTTAAAGGGAGAGTCTGCACAGTAATGAGAAGTCAACGACATGGAGAGGCAGAGGCTGGAGAGCAGGATCTAGAGGCTGCGTGAGGGGGTCCCTGCTCAAGAGGATACACTGCAGCAGGAGCAGGTCCCCTGGCCGGCACTGGAGGGCGATGACCCCGAGGGACAGGTCTTCTGCCGGGACCACAGCCAGTGTATGCTTTGATGGAGCATCAAGGTAGCAGTTGAAAACCACGTACCAACAGGGAACTGGAAGGGGTGGGAAAATGCCGTTGCCACGCAGGCCTCAGCTCAGAGTCAAGGCAACAAGCGTGAACTTGTGTCAGCACAAACCGGCTGAGCGGCTGGGCCTCCCCCTGAGGCACCCGCAGCCCTGGGTCCAGCTTGTGGTGACGGACTGGGGCTGAGTCAGCCACACGTGGGCTGTGAAACGGGTGGGGCAGAATTGACAGGGGCTGGTCCAGGGAGAGGGGGTGAGGCGCTCCGGAACCTCCAAAATCAGAGGCAGAATACAGTGGACGCGGTCATCGTGCATTTTCCTGGGGCGGGGCGGGGGAGGACACACGTGTTCACCTGATTGTCCAAAGGTCTGTAACCTGCTGTTCTATGAATGGGACGAGGAGTTAAGGGTAAAGGACTGGCACGCTGAAATGCCCTTAATAAGGAGCTAATTAAATACCTCGGGACACATCCATACAGAGGAATCTCAGGCAATGTAGAAAGATGCAGCAGACGCACAGAGTGATAAGGAAAGGTACAGACTAAATAATAGATGAAAAGAGCACTTTGCAGAAAAGTGGTAATAATATGATCCACTTTTTTTTGCCCACGTGAAAGGAATGAAGCACTGACACATGCTACAACGTGGATGAACCTTGAAAACATTACACTAAATAAAAGAAGCCAGTCACAAAAGGCCAGAGTGAGTGATTCCATTTATATGAAACGTCCAGAACAGGCAAATCCACAGAGACAGAGTGGATTCGTGGTTGCCAGGGGCTGGGGAGGGCCATGGGGGTGACTGCTAACGGGGACGGGGTTTCTTTTTGGGGCGATGGAATGTTCTGGAACTAGATAGTGGTGCCGGTTGCATGACCTTGTGACTATACTAAAAACCACGGAATGTACACTTTACAAAGGGGTGAACTTTATGATATGTGAATTACATTTCAATTAAAAAATAAGAAAGTATCAGTGAGGATGTTTCATCTGCACACAAAATATCTCAAAGGATCCACGCTGAACTTTATCAGCGGTGGAAGGGGCAGGAGGAAAGAAGAGGAGGAAGCCAGAGGCTCTCTTTTCCCTTTTTATTTTTTTGTGCTAGTTGAACTTTTTCTACAGTGAAAAGATATGACTTCCCTAATTGAAAAGAGGCAGTAAGCAGACTTCCGGGCACTGCCCATAAGGATCTCAAAGTCCCCAGATGGTCCCCAGGGAACTGTGGGATCAAACTGCCCAGTGGTCCAGAGTGGACACCTGTTTTGTTTGCAAAGTCCAGTCATGATCACTTTAGAAAAGGCCAAACATCTGAGGCAGGAGGACCTGTGCTACTCAGACCTTTGAGTGACCTCAAACTGTGAGGCTAGGAAGTACTGAACACAGTAAAGAGCTCAAATAGTGGTCGCCTTTTAAAAAGAGTAGGGATCAGCCATAAAAAGAAGCGAAACTAAGGTATCTGTAGTGAGGTGGATGGACCTAGAGTCTGTCTTACAGTGAAGTCAGTCAGAAAGAGAAAAACAAATACGTTATGCTAACACATATATATGGAATCTAAAAACAAAATGGTACTGATGACCCTAGGGGCAGGGCAGGAATAAAGACGCAGACGCACAGAATGGACTTGAGGACACAGGGAGGGGGAAGGGTAAGCTGGGACGAAGTGAGAGAGTCGCATGGACATATATACACTACCACATGTGAAACAGATAGCTAGTGGGAAGCAGCCGCATAGCACAGGGAGATCAGC